>NW_020537758.1:41256370-41270629 GCF_003426905.1 Ctenocephalides felis | reverse complement strand
TAAACTGACAAACGATAATCCTCATCGAGATACATCAAATGGCTTTTAAATTTCTGGAATCGGTTCAGGCGTTTTTGAGCAAACGTCGATGAAAGCTCTAATTTTGACAAACGCCAAAAAACGATACTAATTTTTGCAAACTTTGACGAATTTTCAAAATTAAATGACTTGTCGTAGGGCCGTAATAATTTAATATGATCTAGAAGACCATGATATCTATCA
This sequence comes from Ctenocephalides felis, assembly GCF_003426905.1. NCBI lineage: Eukaryota > Metazoa > Arthropoda > Insecta > Siphonaptera > Pulicidae > Ctenocephalides > Ctenocephalides felis. The sequence continues at coordinate 41,270,407 of NW_020537758.1, read as the reverse complement.
CAAAAAAAAAATCATGAAATCGTCGAATTTTTTTTTTAACACTTTATTACAAAGAAAACGGCCCGGCCGATCTTTACCAAAAACTGATCAGGTCGATTCTCAACCAAATTTTAATTTTAAAATCAATCTATATCACTCTCTTGAATATCGTTACGAGTTCAATGATGAATTAACTGCTTCTTTGAATTAGTGAAAACTGTCAATAAAATTTGTTTAGAAACGTGACGAATCTTCACACGTTTCAATAACAGGGTTCAATAGTATAATCAATAATTTACAAAATATATATTTTATTTAATATTCATATATTATCTATGTTTAAAAAAATATAACTATCATCATGGACGCCTTTAACAAATGGATTTGGGGACTACTGATATTTTCCATTATATCATCTAACATCCCGTAGAAGATGTTCATATATTCTCCAGAAAATCCGATATACTAGTTTTACGTATTCTCGGCGTTTCAAGTCATTCTGAATCATTTGAGACCAAAATTGAAAGTAAGGTGTGTAAAATTGAACCTTTGGTCGTCATTTTTATAGCACCGATTTCAAAAATTGTGAAAACCATACGATGAAAATCGATGAGGACTCGCGTCGATTAGTTATTGGCAACGATCCGCCGAGTCGTTTCTTTAGCAGAAAAGTGCAAAATACGTAAAATCGTTTGAAAGATATAAGTTGGGAATAGTGTGATTAGATATTAGTGAAAATCGGCGGGCCGTTTTTTATTGTAAATCATTAATAAAAAAGCTGTTTTTGACGATTTGATTTTGAAGAAAATTTGTATGATGAAAAAGCCTTCATAAAAAATTATTAGAGTAAGACCTTTGAGTCTACTCCTGTTATATGATATATGCAGATATATTACTAACCTAATACTAATATCAAAAGATATATACTCATCTAACCCTGTTCAAATCGCAAGATTAAGCGAAGCGAATCATATAAAATTAAAACTATGTGCATGAATCTAGATTAATATTATTTGCTTTGGTGGCTTTCGTTTTTTTCCTCTTCCGAGTATGTTGTATACTTATAGCACAGAATTCAAAGTGCTTCATTTAATCCACAGTACAATGATGCAGAAAGTTTGAAACTTTCAAACTTAAAGAAGTTTTATAGTAGTTAGAAGAAATCGAAATTAAACTAGTTGCTAGAACACGTTAAAAAGCAATTGGACTTATATATATATATATATATAAATATATATATATATATATATATATATAAATTAATAAAATAATTTCTTACCCTCATTTCTTCCTCCTTAGCTGCCTTGAGGTGTGCTTCGATCGCATCCAAATCAATAACTGGCATAGCCGTCTCGATATTGTAAACGTCAAATCCATCTGAAAATACGTCTATTGAATAAATGCCATCAAAGTTATTTTAATCTCATAAAAGCTCAATATTAGACGGATTGTATGTAGAAACTATATACATTGCTTCAAATGCTTGAATTCGTTCCACCAATGAGATTAGTTAAATGTACGTCTGAAGCTCCCATGCGATTTCATTTTTTTTTCAAAATTAAAACTGTGAATGTGTAATTATTATAAACTGTAATTAATTGCAGTTTATATTTCAAGCAAAGTCATTAACTTTTATAAACTAAAATTTTATGGATCGGTTAACAAATCGGTTAAACAGTTTGTTAAGTGCATCATCTTTTCCCAAAGAACTATTATCATAATTTTATTCGGTTTCACTATTAGTATGATTTATAGAATAATTTTGAGTTATTAATATTCGGGATCTACGTACGCGTTTTAGGAAATAATAAAGTAAATATAATGATTATCTACATATATATATATATATATATATATATAAAATATAAGTCGGGTTTTCCTTCCTGACGATATAACTCCAGAACGCACGAACCGATTTCGACAATTTTGCATTCATTGGAAAGGTTCGGGCAAGGTTTATAGCTAAGAAAATTAATGGTGCATGGAATCGTGCCTTAATGCAAATTGCTGGAACTTCAAGCACCGTAATTAAAAATTCGAGTAATGACATTAGTGAGAATCATCAGAATTATGGTTGGTTAAGTCAACGAGCAATTCTTCCTGCAAATAATAATATGTACACGCACTGAATTTCACCATTCAATCAAAAATTGCTGGCAATTTGGTGACATACCAATGATTCCGTCTGGTCTTCCATTGGACTTCAAACGATTGCAATTTCCAGTTCGCCTTGCGTTCGCAATAACAAGTCGCAAGGCTTATTGTTTGCGGGATAAATTTCAAATAGATTATTTAGAAAATCATTGTTTTTCACATGAGCAGTTATATGTTGCCTGTTCACGAGTTGAAAAACCATCCGCTTTGTTTGCGTTAACGTCAGACCAAAAAACAAAAAACGTGGTTTACCAAAGAGTACTTCAATGAAACGGATAATTTGCGGATTCACTTTCATTTACTTAGAGAAGTTTAACTAAAAAACACTTCGATTTTTGTAATCGAATTACTGTTTGTTGTGTAATAAAATCAAATTTTTCCTTTTCAAATAAAAACAAACAAAAATTTCTTCATCTTTCACACGAAACTATCTGGTGGCGAAACGGAGTTCGTCGGGTTTGCCAGTAAAATCATAAAAACAATTATTCAAAATACAATTTAATGCGAGTTATGCGAGTTTTAAGTATATTTATATGGTGAAAATAAGTATTGGACAAAATCTATCGTTTGTTTTCGTTTTCATTTAATTTAAGGAAAACGTTTGGTCATTTAACTTGCAAAAAACATGCTATAAGCATTTTAAAATACTTTTTATATCAATATATAACTTTTTTTAATAATTTAATGCACTTTCATTTAGAAAGATAAAAAACAGAAAATGTTTTATTTAATTTCGATGGAAAAGGCCTTGGCTACATATTTAAAAACACATTTAACACAAATCATTTAAGAATAATTTTTCATACAAAAAATATCCTTAACCAACGCTTCAACTGTTGACCCAATAGAGGCTGCAATTTTTAAATTGGACAATCCACTTTTTTAAAACATTATTTGCAAATTGATCATTCAACTTCACAAAGCATTTTAAAATACTTTTTGATATTAATGTCTAAAAATTTCAATTTAATGCAATTTTATTTAGAAAGATAAAAAACAGAAAATGTTTTATTTAATTTAGATGGAAAAAGTCTCGGCTACATAATTAAAAAAAAAAAAACAATATTTAAAACAAATCATTTGAAAATAATTTTCATGAAAAAATATCCTTAACCATTGCATCAACTGTTGACACAATATATGGTCCAATTTTCCAAATCGGACCTGCCACCTTTTAAAACAATATTATTTGCAAATTGGTCATTAAACTTACAAAAATACGTACAAACCATTTTAAATACTTTTTGATATTAATGTCTAAAAATTTGAATTTAATGCACTTTTACTTAGAAAGATAAAATACAGAAAGATGTTTTATTTAATGACACCAATTTCAAGAAGACTGAAGAAGAAGCTGCCGAAGATAATATGGAGGAACCTTAGAACTACACAAAACCTATATGAACAGAATATTAGAATCACTTATTGAAGTGATTCTCTAAATATGATTGTAATATTTATCCGATAAATTTATATGTGTGTTTGCAAGTGTGTGTGTATGTGTGTGAGTGAGTGACATAAGCCAAATAGCTCATAGAATTGTCATGTATTCTGATTGCTATTGAAAATAGAATTAAAAAACCTTTGCGACATATTTTGAAGAAATAACAGCTTTAAAAAAATACTTTTTCTTGTATAAACATATCCTTAACCACAGCATCAACTTAATAGAGAATCCAACCTTTTAATTGAAAACGCCTACTTCAAGGTTACTTGCAAAAAGAAGAATAAAACATGTTCCTTAGCCAAAACTAGGATCATAAAAAAGAATTAAATAAGCGGAACGATTGATTTGTTTTTCCTAATATTACCTAATGATTCCTGTTCACTTTGCTGTTTTTGTTGTTGAATTTTGGCCGCATTTCGCAATTGCCTGGACCTCTTGACCTGACTGTTTATTTGAGTTTTATCCAGCTTGCTGCTCTGATTCATTGTCCCAGGCGGAATAGACTCCTTCTCGCTACCCAAACAATATTTTTCCGTTGTTTGCATGGGGATCGTGTCCCGGGCGTTCGATAGAAACGCGTCAGCCATCTAGAAAATAGATTGCATATATATATATATATATATATATACAGGGCCGGTCCTGGAGTCCTTAGCGCCCGCATGCGACTTTTTTGCTAGCGCCCCCACCCTCTATTAATTTTCACCGTTTTAACAGTTTATCATTAAAATTATATAAGTATTTACATATTTTTTAAAAATTATTTTTTAATTACTCTGGATTTAGTACACCAAAAATTAGATATAATCTAGAAGGGTATAAAATATATTGATTTTAAATTTATTTATTATTATCGATATCAATAAATAAAACAATCCCTGTCATAGTTTCACATTTTTGTAATATTCAATATGTAGTAAATTGGTTAAGGATGTAAGTTGGACTACTATAGCAAAAGAATTAATATTTTTGTTGTATTAAAGTTACAGAATTTAAGAAATCCATTTCAGAAATAGTATTTATTATTTTGATATAAAGATCTTGATATCAAAATAATAAATACTATTTCTTTTATGCATTTCTTAAATTCTATAACTTTAATTTAACAAAAATATTAAGTGAAATAAATTTATAATTATTCTGGATTTAGTGCACAAAAAATTGGATATAATCTAAAAGCGTATAAAATATATTGAATTTAAATTTATTTAGGAAATCGAGGCGATTCGGGGGTTGATTATAATCAAGTATTTTGAAATTTTCAATTATTTTTAACGTTTGTGCAATATTAAAATTTAAAAAAACTAGCATTTAATTTTCAAACATAACACTCGTATTTCATGTTGGATTTTTTAAATTTTAATTTAATTTAATTTTTCATCATTTACAATATCCAAAATTGCGACCGTAAACTTCTCCTTATTGATATCGTAAGATCCGTCATATTCAGAGTATCAGCTTGTTGTTTTAAAGTTAAATTTTTAACGTATTTTAGAAGTATTGTTTTCAAAAATCAGTAAAAAATGCAAAGAAATTACACATTTCTTGAACAATATTGAAAAAAACTTATTATATTTGATATGTATCATTTCTGTATAGTTGATAATTATTAAATTTGGAGTATGAACACCACTAGGTATAAAACAAGTCTTAAGATTTTCGTTCCAAAGTAAATTTTGCTTCAATTTTTCATATTTGTTCCACGCATGTCTTCAACATTCAAAGTTCATCAGACGCGAAACATTTGCAACAAAAGCAAAAGTTACAATTCAATTTTTCGGAATAAACAAGTCATTTTCTATGCACTGACTACCCATTTTTTTATAATTTGTTTATATTTTTTAACAAGTTCCGATTCAACTAAATTAGCTCGCAATTTTTCGTCAATAATGTCCAACAATTAATTTAATCTTTCGCAGGTTTGCGCTTATGGGATTGAACACTAGATAATTTCTTTTTTGATTCCACGGTAACTTCAAACAAAGAAAAAAATGAATAAGTAGATTAAGCAATAAACAGAGCTGTTATTTACTAATTTGCAGAATTATTAATTGGTTAATTGTTTTTACTGATATCACATTGCAAAATAAATATGCTTTTTGTGTCTCCGTATCACTAGTTAAGTTAAATTATTTATTAAAATTTATTAAGTATTCTAGATTTTAAATAAATAATTCTAGATTTTATATAAAAAATATAAATATTATATTATAAATTTAATTTCCGAAACTCGTTTTGGCGCCCCCTCAGGGGCGCATTTTTTGCATGCATCGCATGCAAGGCAAGACCGGCCCTGTATATATATATATATATATATATATATATATATATATAACGTTTCTTTACTTAACATAAACTATATATATATATGTTTATATAACACTATAACATATTTCGCTTTATAGGTGTTTATATACCTTGCATTCCACTAAAGACATCAATTATTAATTTATTTATAGCTCCAGAAAGACTTGAAAATACGTTTACTTGAAAATACAATATATGTACTAAGTAAGTGTTAATACTTAATTAACCCTCCGTCGGTCGGATATTTATTCTCCTTCGAACGGTCGGAGTGGTCTGGCTGGACCACCATTCATTTTACATGCATTTATATGGGATAAATGAGTTTTTGGTGTCTTATGTATTAACGATTATTAGTAGTAAATATTTATAGTTTTGATTTTTTCTTTTTCTTACCGTCTTTTGCATGTGTTGAACTTGCTTATAATAAAAAATATATATTATATTATATTATATGAAAAAAAATCAAAGAATATAAAAAAATCGATGCTTATTTTTATTATTTTTATTTTTCTGTTTTATATCAATGAAAAACAATATTTATTCTTTGGCTCCTTCGAAATGAATGTGAAATTCAAATGAAAACGAAATGAAGTGCGTCGCCTTTGAAATGAGCTGAAAAATTCAAGTTGAAAATATAATTTCACTACAGGTTTGCCAAAAAAAATTTCGAAAGCAGTACGGGTAGAAAAATTGTTGATAATGTGCGCATTACTCATTCGATTTTCAATGTTTGCGATGACCAATAAGTTTGGTAGGTTTTCAAGGAACTCTCGCCGTGAAAATACTAGCATTCATGTTACAACACATAGCAAAGAATATATAAAATGCAGTTTGAATAGAAAATACCAGAGAAAAGACAAAATACTGGTTTACATATATCAAAAAGCGTATATTTCATGCAAAATGTATGAGTGGTCTAGACAGACCACTCCGACCGTTCGAAGTATAAAAAAGTTAATATCCTTATAATTATCCTTCTGTACATTTTTTCGTCCTGATTTTTTCATTGTTCAATAGCTAATGAAATTTTAGGAAAAGTCAAGAAATTTCAAGTCGATAGGATTACTAGAAGATTTTTTTTTAAATTTTCTATAGAACGTACGCGCTCTAATAATAATATGTGTCAAATTAGTTATCTTTTGCACTAGTTTCATCACATTTATTGAGCTATTGTACGGCGATTTTACTAATTTTAGATTAAAAGCTTGCTTTTCATAGGTTTTACTATATTTCTTATTTTATTAAAACTTTCCTCAATTCTTAAACCGTGTTATGCGAACCCGAAAATACCGTATTATGAGGGGGATGGTTTCACTTCTTTAATCGTGTTAGAGCGAATCCGTGTTATAGAAGTGCCATGTTATACGGGGGTTACCTGTACGTAAAAACGCATAAATACAGAAAAGAAAAAAGAAACTTGTACAGATTGTAATTACTTCTTTTAGTTATGTATTACATATGAATACCGGTAGTTTTATTAATTATCGGAGAGTTGGTATGTTACTTTTTTTTTGGACAGGAACACGTTCCGGTACTAAAGATCATTTCTGGTAACAAGAAACAGATGACATATTAAAAAAAATATATAAAAATGTTGTTTTTTTCTATCTTTTATCGAATTTATATGTGTAATATTATTAAGGTGACCATATTCTTCAAAGTCATAACCGAGACTGCAATTTTTAGTTATGCTAATCTGGGATTGGGGGGAGGTATATCATAACAGTTTTTTTATATATATTTTTTTATAAGAATTGCGGACTTACAGTAAGATCTTTATTATTCGATTATATGTCGTACTTTTTCATCTATGATATTATATCTTATATAGATTTATGTGTTTTTTTGCGCATTTGAGTCTTGTATAATATTCTATTCAATGTTATTCACAAATATTTTGAAAAAATTACCATTGTTCGTTTTTTTTCATAATTTTTGTTAATTCATCTGTTAATTTTCGAAAAACCGGGACAATCCGGCACAAAAGATCTAAACCCAGTACAAATCATGCTTTTAAAATAGCCCGGGACACATGGTGGAAATCCCGGAGTGTCCCGGTCAATCCGGGACTTATGGTCACCTTAAATATTATAAACAAGGGATTGAACCGAACCATCTGGCTTGTTTTTCCGAATCGTGAACTGGAATCCGAAACGATTTTTTCTACTAAACCGGAACGTATTTGGTACCAAAAAATAGCACAATACCACTGAATATTTAAACTGATAAATTTAATAGTTTAATCAAGAGATTAATTGTTTTAGAGAGAAATAAATACAAATACAGTGTTATTATCTTACCACATTTGACAATGTCTCAAAATTAACAACTAGAAAACATCGAAGCGGTTCACCGAATATTTGGACAATAATTACGTTATAAACTTGGTTCATATAAACATTATTCTACTTTTGCTTTCTTAAAAAACTTTTGAGAACGCATTAATATAAATAGAAAATATTTTCTACATAAAAATCAAATTGACTTTCTTGCGGCTTGTTGACACAGATGCATCGAGACGCGTTTTTTGTTTATAAACTTTCTGACATGTAAAATTACACCTATTATTTACTCAGAAATACAAACAAACACACACACACACACACACACACATATATATATATATATATATATATATTATAAATCCGCCAATCATATCGTAAAATTTAATCTGATCCCTTACAACACAGCTATCTTTTTCCAAAATCTATATTTTTTACATCATTACTTACAAGCCAAAGAAATTGTATTATTATATATATATAATATATTGAATGGTAGAGTCTTGGATTTGTGTATATTTTTTGTAGAGTTTCGAACAAGAATCCAAAAATAATACAAAATAAAAAACAAGAAAAGTTTTTAATAAACAATTTCTTTATTTAATTATTTGTTGTTAAACAAATAATTAAATAAAGAAATTGTTTATTAAAACTTTTCTTGTTTTTTATTTTGTATTATTTTGGATTCTTGTTCGAACTCTACAAAAAATATATATATATATATATATATATATATGAAACCATTAGATCATAACCATTTTCTCATAAAAATATGTATTTAAATTCAAATGAGAATGAGAAGGATAAGTTTCGAAGAATTCTATACATATCTTACATATTTCTATAATTTCACACAGTAAAAAAATATCAGTAATTTTGAGGATATTTAAGCAAACTCACATTAACATGATATAATTTTTATAACAAATTAAAACACACACACAGATATACATATATATATATATATATATATATTATATATATATATAAATATATTAGGGTGGTTCTTAATATGGACATTTTCGAATTTCCTTGTTCCCAAGGGCTCAAATGGTTCCAAATTGATAGAAAACAATTTTCTGAAAGATTTAGCTCCTAATATTAACTTTTAGATAGTGCGCAATTCAACCAAACTTCGTATAAAAATAGCATGGAAAATTTTTTTAAAATTAAAAAAAAATTGAAGTATAATTTAGCGAGAAATGAATTAAAAGTAAAAATTCGTGTCATTTTTTATTGAAAATACGGCGCTCCGCAAAAATTTTTGAAAATTTTTTCATGCTATTTCCATACAAAACTTTGATTGGATTGCGCTCTATCTAAAAGACAATATTAAGAGCTAAAACTTTCAGAGCCTTTGGAAGCAAGGAAATTCGAAAATGTCCATATTAAGGACCACCCTAATTTATATATATATATATATATATATATATATAAATTTATCTTGAATTATAAATAATCCATTATTATAGTAGTCATGTACTACTGCAATAAAAATAGTAGAGCACATCGTAAAAAATCACTTACTGTAATATCCTTTCGCACTATATGAAAAACAAGTACACAACTCACATTCTAGTAAGAAATACTTTAGTCTTTATTAGAATTATTTTAACTCATCACAATTACATATTTCTTTCTCAAGGAAAAAACATACACACACATTATGATGTCTGATGACAATATGTTTAATAATCGCATCAACTCCGCGAGAAATACTGAATTCAGGCAGCTCTTCATATGTGTTGCTGTGGAATTCTTTAAAGAGATCATATGTACATGTCAAAATGTAATAGAGGAAAACATTAGGAGGTTTAATCGATTTTATAAGCATAATTCCAACTATGCAATGGATGCAAGTAATTGTTTAAAAATTTATTTATACAACTGGTCTTTAAATAGAACCTACTTTGAATTGGTTCAAAATGAACCATTCTTTCTGATAAAAAATGTGCACTAGTATTTATATCAATGAAAAAATATTGAAGTTTTAATTCAAGTATATGTATAGTTTTGTTTGCTATTAAGATGGCTAATTTAAAATTAAGTGCAACATTGATTGAATTTGTACATTAGTTAATTTCCATCATTTAATTTTTTAATGCTTGCCCGCACTATTCTAGATCAGTGACTCCCAAAGTGGTCCAAATGAACCCTTGGGTCCATGAGAACTTTCAAGGGGTCCACGTCAGCGAAACCAAATTTTGGAGATCCACGATAGTGGATCACAACACACCTTGTTAATTTTGAAATCAATAAATGTCTTAACTTGTATTTGTATCTTTACTTTCAATGCTTAATACTGAAAGTTAGTATTCATAAGTTAGTCCATGGCAAAACCTAAGAGGTCCACGACTCGAACAAGTTTGGGAACCTGTATTCTAAATGAAAAACTGAAAATAAATAAGGTAAAATTTAATATGCATTTTTTTCATATGCATATGTATTTAACAACTATCAGAACTTTCTAGTTCGATGTTAGATGAGATGATGTACGAGTTCTATGAGATGATGTTCTGATTTCTTGAACGTCATGGACTTTTTATAGATGGTTGTCCTATCTCTATGGAATGAAATCATATATTCAAAGTTTTGTAATACTAATGAATTTATTATTGATGCAGCAACGCAAAGAAAAAATATTTTCATAGACATATTCCTATCTAAGTTTCATAAGTAAAAACGGATGTCAATGCTGCTTGACATTAGGCTGTCCAAGGCGGGTCTAAAAGCGGATCTCCAGCTTCGGATTTTATAGCTCTAACCGCTAGATCAAAAAGAAATTAAGAAATAACTAACTAATTAACATACTTTACGTAATCGCATCAATACTTTCATTTACATCTGCATAAAAAACCATCAAGAAACATATCAATTCAATTAGATTTTTTTCTGAGTTACCATCTAGTAGATTTTCTGCGGTTTGTTGGCACACAAACCAAGAAATTGTGAACAAATAACAACACTTTTATCAGTACATACAGTACTGATATTATTTATATGCAATCGTATCTTATTTTATGCAATAATTTTATACAAAACTATATTTTAATATTGGACATTTCAATTATATATCAAGCAATATCTGTTATGTACTCTAATTGAATATTTTATATAAATGAATGAAATATTTTTGTTTTGTTTCGCAAATATTAAAAAATTACACAAAACGAATTCTAATGTCTAACTTAAAGCCTGAAAATTCAAATAAGATTTTAATATCAAAGGAATTCTAAGCATTTCATTACTCCTATAAGAATTTCTTCATGGCAGTAATATTAGCGCCCGCCTACTGGAGCCATGTGGTTAATATATCTGACAGAGTTGTAATCAATGCCAGTATGTTTAGATTAATTTATTTGATATATGTATATATATATATATATATATATATATATATAAATCAATTTGTCGAAAAATAAAATCAATCTCATCATCTTTTGTACGAGTAAAACAGTGCTCTGATCAATTTTCAAATAATCACCAACCAATTTGGGAATTCAAAAGTCATCTATTATTTCAGTTACCAGCTTTTCGTTTTAAACAAGCATCTTTAAAATGCAATGAATTATCTATCAATTATTTATATATGTTATCTTAACATTTTTTGTTGATAAAACCACTAATACCAATATTTTCACACAGGTATGAACATTATATGCACAATTTCTTATTGCAACCTCGGTTTCAACATATGAAACATGCTTAGAATAGGTATTTGTACAAATATAAAATATATGATACTTTCCCACGATAAGATTCGTGCAGATTGTGTTTTTAGGTTCTATTTTTTGCATAATTATTATTTGCTGGAAAACCAACAAGCATGTACATTTCTTTATTATATTTAATTACTAAACTTACTAATTGCTGCAGATTTAAATGTAGATCATATATAATAAGAATATTATCAGTTCAATCGTATTTTTAACAAGTTATAATAATATTTAATAATAATAATAAAAACCAATATTGTCATTAATCTGCTAGTATAATTTTTAATACAGTCCATAGACTTCAGCAACTGCTCAATATTTACATTCAATTTAAAATTAATTTTATGACATCTAAATTAAATCCAAAAATTGTCTAAAGAAGAAAAAAATAAAAAAATGTAAGAACAAAGAAAATGCAAAAAACTTTCCTAGTCTTCATTTTGCTCTATTAAAGCCCCCAAAAATTGAGGAGCATTCCCCTTGAAATAGAGACGTTTTTTCATCTACTATAGATAGAATATCGCATTGTCATTGCTTCTAAGATATATTTATTTATTAACGCTTTGACGAACAATAAACAATGAATCGAAAATGATTGTCCAAAAATAATAGAGTCGAAATTGCTTCACATAGCCTGAAGAATATGTATATGATGAATAAATAATATATGATAAAATTCCATATAGTTGGTACCACAATTACTATTATCAATATAATAGAAACACAATGTGATAAAGTATAATTTTGAGCTCATCTGAATCCCTAGTGAAGATATATTCTATTACTGGATGAGGAATCAGAAGTAACCATAAATCTGCATCAAGCTTTCTATGAACTTTTTAGTATTTTTTAATAATTAAAAATATTTTTCCTTGGTTGAGATATATTAATGTTACAAAATTGCAATTGCCAATATTGCTTCATAGACGTATCCAGCATTTCAAGACAAGTTCAATGATGCTAGTATACTTGGGTAATTTTTTTTCTTCTTACTTTCAACAAATAAAAATTCAAGCAGATTAAGATGCAGTTCCAGCATCACCTATATAAACCTGTGAATTCATATGTGCCATAGGCAGTACCTACATATATACAAAATACATGTATATATCACGATCTCATTTCACATGTAATTTTCTCCGAATAATATCGCGCCCAACTAGAAAGCAAGCATATACCACCCACCGACACGATTTTCCAATCTTGCATTTCGCCCCCAGTGAATATAATCTAAGTAATCAGTATTTTTTCCACAGTCGGTGGAAATACATGATAGAGATCAATTCTGAGAATCACATATCGTTGTAGTAATCAGAAAATATTGTATTGAGAGTTTTGATTATACATAAACACATTGGATTAGTCTCAATTGCAGTGGTAGTCAACTTTTTAGAATCATTGGTAAATTTTAACTTGTTTATTAACATAGTCTGTAAGAAGCAGTCAGGTTTTGAGGTTGACCTCTGTCGATGATAAAAGAACATTCGATTTGTATTGGCATTGTGCAGAACAGAAGCCCTATTAGTTTTTGCTGAAGACAAGTTGATATTTTATAAAAAATGCTTATAGTTTAAAATATAACCTAGAAGTTGTGTAAACAATACCCTCGCACTTTGCGCTAGATTTTTTATCATTTTAATAAAAATTTATCCAGAACAATGGTTATTCCTAATAACGAAAGGATATCATTTAAAATGCGTTTTATAAACTAAAAAGGAAACTAGCTGTAAGTGGAATTCTGTCTTGAGGCAATTATGGCATCGTGCCTTAAGGCAAATTGCTGGAACTTCCCGTACCGTAACGAAATGTTCGAGGAATATTGAATGTTTTCAAATAGATTATTATAAATATTGTAACATTGTCTAATATTATAAGAATTATATAAACTGAATTGCAAAGTTGAAATTATTTGTAAAGTATATTAGAACTATAGTCAGAATTAAAAATAAAATCTGAAATATTTCGATATACAAAAAACTACAAAAAAAAAAAAAAAAAAAAAAAATTGGAACAAAATTTTTTTTTCAAAAATCAATTATTTTGTTAAGACAAGCAGAAAGTTCTTTGAATCATTTAAATCGGACGCTTAGTTCTCTCAAAAATTGCCTTTTTTTACATATTTAGCTCCGTATCTTCAAATGGCTGGGCCTACCTT
>NW_020537758.1:41235516-41255370 GCF_003426905.1 Ctenocephalides felis | reverse complement strand
GCCATAAAATTAATTTTTAATTGAATGTAAATATTGAGCAGTCTCTGAAGTCTATGGACTGTCTTAAAATTAGATTACTAGGAGATTAATGAAAATATTGGTTTTTATTATTTTTATTAAATATTATAATACCTTGTTCAAAATTACCTTTGAACTGACAATAATCTTAATATATATGATCTATATTTAACTCTGTAGCAATTATGTAAAAAAGTGAGTAATTAAGAATAATAAAGAAATGTACATGCTTGTTGGTTTTCCAGCAAATAATAATTATGCAAAAAATAGAATTTAAAAACACAATCTGCACGAATCTTATCGTGGGAAAGTATCATATATTTTATATTTGAACAAATATCTATGCTAAGCATGTTTCATATGTTGAAACCAAAGTTACATTAGGAAATAGTATGCATAATGTTCAATCAAACCTGTGTGAAAATATTGGTATTAGTGGTTTTATCAACAAAAAATGTTAAGATAACATATATAAATAATTGATAGATAATTCATTGCATTTTAAAGATGCTTGTTTAAAACGAAAAGCTGGTAACTGAAATAATAGATGACTTTTGAATTCCCAAATTGGTTGGTGATTATTTGAAAATTGATCAGAGCACTGTTTTACTCGTACAAAAGATGATGAGATTGATTTTATTTTTCGACAAATTGATTATATATATATATATATATATATATATATATATATATACATATATCAAATAAATTAATCTAAACATACTGGCATTGATTACAACTCTGTCAGATATATTAACCACATGGCTCCAGTAGGCGGGCGCTAATATTACTGCCATGAAGAAATTCTTATAGGAGTAATGAAATGCTTAGAATTCCTTTGATATTAATATCTTATTTGAATTTTTAGGCTTTAAGTTAGACATCAGAATTCTCTTTGTGTAATTTTTAATATTTGCGAAACAAAACAAAAATATTTCATTTGTTCATATAAAATGTTCAATGAGAGTATATAACATATAACACATGATATATAATTGAAATTTTCAATATTAAAATATAGTTTTGTATAAAATTATTGCATAAACATAAGATTTATTACTGTAATTCTTGATAAAAGTGTTGTTACTTGTTCACAATTTCTTGGTTTCTGTGCCAACAAACCACAGAAAATCTAATAGATGGTAACTTAGAAAAAAATTGAATTCATATGTACTTTATCAATTTCTATGCACATGTAGATGAAGGTATTGACACGATTACGTAAAGTATGTTAGAATTTCTTGTTTTCTTTTTTATCTAGCGGTAAAAGCTATAAACTTCGAAGCTGGGATTCCAGATTATATACCCGCCTTGGACAGCTTAATGTCAAGCAGCATTGACATCGGTTTTTACTTTAAAATTAGATAGGAATATGTTTTTATGAAAATATTCTTGGCGTTGCTGCATCAATAATAAATTCATTAGTATTACAAAACTTTGAATATATGATTTTATTCCATAGAGATAGAACAACTATATAATAAAAAAATCCATGACGTTCAAGAAATCAGCACTTCATCTCATAGAACTCACACATCATCTCATTTAACATCGAACTAAAAAGTTATGATTGTTGTTAAATATATATGCATATGTAAAAAATGCATATTAAATTTTACTTTACTTATTTTCAGTTTTTCATCTAGAACACAGGTTTCCCAACTTGTTCGAGTCGTGGACCTCTTAGGTTTTGCCATGGACACCCTATTTAGCCAAAATCAATTTTTTTATAAATTTATATTTATACTAACATTTAGTAACATTGAAAGTAAAGATACAAATACAAGTTAAGATATTTATTGATTTCAAAATTAACAAGGTGTGTTGTGATCCACTACCGTGGATCTCCAAAATTTGGTTTTGCTGACGTGGACCCCTTGAAAGTTCTCATGGACCCTTAGGGGTTTATTTGGACCACTTTGGGAGTCACTGATCTATAATAGTGCGGGCAAGCATTAAAAATTAAATTATGGAAATTAATTAATGTAAAAATTCAATCAATGTTGCACTTAATTTTAAATTAGCCATCTTAATAGCAAACAAAACTATACATATACTTGAATTAAAACTTCAATATTTTTTATTGAAATAAATACATTTATTAGTGCATATTTTTTATCAGAAAGAGTGGTTCATTTTGAACCAATTCAAAGTAGGTTCTATTTAAAGACCAGTTGTATAAATAAATTTTTAAACAATTACTTGCATCTATTGCATAGTTCAAATTATACTTATAAAATTGATTAAACCTCCCAATGTTTTCCTCTATGACATTTCGACATGTACATATGATCTCTTTAAAGAATTCCACAGCAACACATATGAAGAGCTGCCTGAATTCAGTATTTCTCGCGGAGTTGATGCGATTATTAAACATATTGTCATCAGACATCATAATGTGTGTGTTTGTTTTTTCCTTGAGAAAGAAATATGTAATTGTGATGAGTTAAAATAATTCTTATAAAGACTAAAGTATTTCTTACTAAAATGTGGGTTGTGTACTTGTTTTTCATATAGTGCGAAAGGATATTACAGTGAGTGATTTTTTTACGATGTGCTTTACTATTTTATTGCAGTAGTACATGACTACTATAATAATGGATTATTTATAATTCAAGATAAATTTATATATATATATATATATATATATATATATATATATGTATATTTGTTTGTGTGTGTTTCAATTTGTTATAAAAATTATTTCATGTTAATGTGAGTTTGCTCAAATATCCTCAAAATTACTGAATATCTTTTTTTTACTGTGTGAATACAGATTAATCAGAAAAAATAAAAAATGTATATGTGAATAAATTATAGAAATATGTAAGATTTATGTATAGAATTCTTCGAAACTTATCCTTTCCATTTTCATTTGAATTTAAAGAAACCGTTTTATACATATATATTTTCATGAGCAAATGGTTATGATCTAATGATTATATATATATATATATATATATATATATATATATATATATAATTATTCTTTGGCCTGTAAGTATAGTATATAAAAAATATAGAGTTTGAAAAAAGATGGTTGTGTCGTAAGGGATCATAATAAATTTAATAAGGTAAACATGATATGATTGTCGGATTTAATATATATATATTATATATATATATATATATATATATGTGTGTGTTTCTGAGCAAATAATAGGTGTAATTTTACATGCCAGAAAGTTTATAAACAAAAAACGCGTCTCGGTGCATCTGTGTCAACAAGCCGCAAGAAGTCAATTAGATTTTTATGTAGAAAATATTTTCTATTTATATTAATGCGTTCTCAATAGTTTTTTAAGCAAACAAAAGTAGAATAATGATTATACGAACCAAGTTTATAACGTAATTATTGTTCAAATATTCGGTGAACCGCTTCAATGTTTTCTATTTGTTAATTATGAGGCATTGTCAAATGTGGTAAGATAATAACACTGTATTTGTATTTATTTCTCTCTAAAACAATTAATCTCTTGATTAAACTATTAAATTTATCAGTTTAAATATTCAGTGGTGTTGTGCTATTTTTTGTACTGAAATGCGCTCCGGTTTAGAAGAAAAAAACAGTTTGGATTTCAGTTCACGGATCGGATAAACAAGCCAGTTGGTTCAATTCAATCTCTTATTTATAATAATACATATAAAAATTCGATAAAAGATTCAATTCTTTTCAATTTTTTCGCTATAAGAAATCATCTTTAGTACCGGAACGCGTTCCTGTCCAAAAAGGAAGTAATGGAACGACTCTTCGGAGTATTCCGGCTTGACAACACCACTGCCCATGAATAATCCTATTCGTAAATCTAATGTTTTTTTTTAAATTCACTTGCAAAGTTTTAATGGCAATTGATAAAACTAACGATAGTCATAATACATCACTAAAAACAAGTAATTACAATATGTACAAGTTTCTTTTTTCTTATCTTTATTTGTGCATTTTTTGTACATAACACCGTACTTCTATAACACGGATTCGCTCTAACACGGTTTAAGAATTGAGGAAAGTTTTAATAAAACAAAAAATATAGTAAAACCTATGAAAAACGAACTTTTAATCAATATTTAGTAAAATCGCCGTACAATAGCTCAATAAATGTGATGAAACTAGTGCAAAAGACAACTAATTTTATATATATATTATCAGAGCGCGTACGTTCTATCGAAAATTTTTTCTAAAATCAACCGAACAATATATTAAATAATTCTCAAGCAATTCTTTAAATAAAATGAGCACAAAAGTTTGATAATGATTACTTTACATGTGTTACATATATAAATATCATTTTGCTAAAACCAAGTAATCGCAAATATACTTTTTTTTGCAAAAATTAATGCTCGGATCTGAAGGTAATATAGAAAACTGCTCAGAGGATGAGGATATTTTGCAAAAAAAGGCTCATGTTGGAGGCACTTATTTTTTAATTATGACGAAAGAAATCATATAATTCAAGCAATGTATATTCTTAAAAAAAATGAATAAATGCAACAATATTCTTTATAAAATCATGATATGTAGCATGATTTTTTGAAATCTTGGAACGTAACCCCTCTTTTTGTACTAGTTCTTTGTCCCTTAGAACACGGATTCGCATAACAAGCTAGTTTTCTGGGACGTAACTACCGTGTAGTACGGGGGTTACCTGCATTTTATTTAATTAAGTATTAACAATTTAACTTAGTATCTTGTATTATGTAATATAAACGTATCTTTCAAGTTTTTCTGGAGCTATAAATAAATTAATTAATATTGATATCTTTACTGGAATGCAAACTATATAGACACCTATATAGCGTTTAAAGGTGTTTACTATAAGATTATATATATACACCTAAGTCTGTTTTCACACGGTCTTTTTGTACACGGTTTTGATATAACACGGTTTGAAAATTGAATATTTTTAATTTTTTTACACGAATTTATTCCATTTAGCACGATTTGAAATTTTATGTACCTAAATTTTTTTGTCAAAATAAATTTTTGCGAAGTATGTTCATATCACAAAAAGTATTTATGAAAGAAAAAGTCTGAACCATCGATAGTATCGATAGTTTGCGAACACTAGCTTAAAGATTTAAGTGAATTCCCCTTTAGCGCGTACAAACAATTTTTACTGGTCAAAGCAAATGTGAATAGCACTAATTTAATTCTTGTTCTTAAAAATTCTTGTTTTTCACCAATTTTAATAGTTTTAGAGATTAGGAACAAATCACCCATTTTTGTATAAGATCAATGTCTTTTTTTACACGTTTTTTTTACACGGATTCTTCTGGAACCAATCTCCGTGTAAAAACAGACTTAGGTGTGTATATATATATATATATAATATATATATAGTTTATGTTAAGTAAAGAAACGTTTATATATATGTATACACAATCTATTTTCTAGATGGCTGACGCGTTTCTATCGAACGCCCGGGACACGATCCCCATGCAAACAACGGAAAAATATTGTTTGGGTAGCGAGAAGGAGTCTATTCCGCCTGGGACAATGAATCAGAGCAGCAAGCTGGATAAAACTCAAATAAACAGTCAGGTCAAGAGGTCCAGGCAATTGCGAAATGCGGCCAAAATTCAACAACAAAAACAGCAAAGTGAACAGGAATCATTAGGTAATATTAGGGAAAACAAATCAATCGTTACGCTTATTTAATTTCTTTTTTATGATCCTAGTTTTGGCTAAGGAACATGTTTTATTCTTCTTTTTGCAAGTAACCTTGAAGTAGGCGTTTTCAATTAAAAGTTTGGATTCTCTATTAAGTTGATGCTGTGGTTAAGAATATGTTTATACAAGAGAAAGTATTTTTTTTAAGCTGCTATTTCTTCAAAATATGTCGCAAAGGTTTTATCACAGAAATGATTTTTTTTTAATTCTATTTTCAATAGCAATCAGAATACATGACAATTCTATGAGCTATTTGGCTTATGCCATTCACTCACACACATACACACACACTTTCAAACACACATATAAATTTATCGGATAACTATTACAAAAATATTTAGAGAATCACTTCAATAAGTGATTCTACTATTCTGTTCAAATTGTGAGATTTTTAAGGTTCTCCATATTATCTTAGGACAGCTTCTTCTTCAGTCTTCTTGAAATTGGTGTCATTAAATAAAACATTTTTCTGTATTTTATCTTTCTAAGTAAAAGTGCATTAAATTGAAATTTTTAGACATTGATATAAAAAAGTATTTTAAAATGGTTTGTGACGTATTTTTGTTTGTTGAATGACCAATTTGCAAATAATGTTGTTTTAAAAAAGTGGAAGGTCCAATTTTGGAAAATTGGATTATCTATTGAATCGACAGTTGATGCGATTAAGGATATTTTTTGCATGAAAATTTCTTTTTAATTGATTTGTTTTGAAGGTGTTTTTTTTTAAATATGTAGCCGAGACTTTTTCCATTTAAATTAAATAAAACATCTTTCTAAATGAAAGTGCATTAAATTGAAATTTTTAGACATTAATATCAAAAAGTATTTTAAAATGGTTTGTGACGTATTTTTGTTAGTTGAATGACCAATTTGCAAATAATGTTGTTTTAAAAAAGTGGAAGTTTCAATTTGGGAAATTGGACACTCCATTGGGTCAACAGTTGAAGCGTTGGTTAAGTTTATTTTCAGCATGAAAAATTATTTTAAATGATTTGTTTTAAAGGTGTTTTTCTTTTAATTAAATAAAACATTTTCTGTCTTTTATCTTTCTAAATAAAAGTGCATTGAATTAATTAAAAACTCTTATTGTTAGACATTGATATAAAAAAGTATTTTAAAATGGTTTGTGACGTATTTTTGTTAATTGAATGACCAATTTGCAAATAATGTTGTTTTAAAAAAGTGTATTAAACTAGTTGAAGGCGCATTTAGCCTGAAGGCAAGTTGCATGAACTTCCCGAAATGTGTAAATAATATACTTAATCGATCCAATTTTAGAATAAGCAACTTGATCCATTCCCAACTAATATCTTTCGAACAGTTTTTGATTTTTTAAAATCGGTTCGGTAGGATGAGCTTAAATGTGGACGAAAATTTAACACTTTTTTTCAACAGTTAATTACAAGAAAACGGCTCGGTAGATTTTCACCTAAAATTTATCAGTATCATTCCCAACTAATATCTTTCAAACAGTTTTTGATTTTTTAAAATCGGTTCGGTAGGATGAGCTTAAATGTCGACGAAAATTTAACACTTTTTTTCAACAGTTAATTACAAGAAAACGGCTCGGTAGATTTTCACCTAAAATTTATCAGTACCATTCCCAACTAATATCTTTCGAACAGTTTTTGATTTTTTAAAATCGGTTCAGTAGGATGAGCTTAAATGTCGATGAAATTTTAACACTTTTTTTCAACAATTAATTACAAGAAAACGACTCGGTAGATTTTCACCTAAAATTTATCAGTACCATTCCCAACTAATATCTTTCGAACAGTTTTTGATTTTTTAAAATCGGTTCGGTAGGATGAGCTTAAATGTGGACGAAAAGTTCAACACTTTTTTTCAAATTACAAAGAAACGGCTTGGCAGATCGTCGCACAAAACTGACAAACGATAGTCCTCATCGAAATACATCAAATGGCTTTTAAATTTCTGAAATCGGTTCAGGCGTTTTTGAGAAAACGTTGATCAAAGGTCTAATTCTGACAAATGCCAAAAAAACAATACCAATTTTTGCACACTTTGACGAATTTTTAAAGCTGAACCAGTTATCGTAGAGCCGTAATATTTTAGTATGATCTAGAAGACTATGGTATCTACTGCCAAAAAAATAATCATAAAAATTGTCGAAATTTTTTTTTTAAAAACTTTATTACAAGAAAACGGCCCGGCCGATCTCTACCAAAAACTAATCAGCACGATTCCCAACCAATATCTTTCGAACAGTTTTTGAATTTTCAAAATCGATTCAGAATTGCGGGCTAAAACGTAGACGAAAAATTTTTCACTTTCCTGCGATTTATAAAGAAACGGCTTGGCCGATCGTCGCACAAAACTGACAAACAATAGTCCTCATCGAGATACTTCGAATGGCTTTTAAATTTTTGAAATCGGCCCAGCCGTTTTCGAGAAAACGTCGATTTACGGCAAAAAATCTGTTCACATACACGCACACACACACATACACACACACACACACACACACATACTTTTTCCAAATTTGGTCTCATTCGATTCAGAATGGCTTGAAACGTCGAGAAAACGTAAAATTAGAGAATCGGATTTTTTGATGAAAACATAAACTTCTCCTTCGGGAAGTTAATTAATAAATAAAAGGTAGACATTGATATAAAAAAGTATTTTAAAATGACTTTATGACGTGTTTTTTGTTAGCAAAATAACCAAACGCTTTTTCTAAATTAAATAAAAACGAAAACAATCAATAAATTTGTCCAATATCTATTTTTACCGTATTAAAGTATACCTAAAACTCGCATAACTCGCATTAAATTGTATTTTGAATAATTGTTTTTATGAATCATTTTATATACTTTATTATTTCCTGAAACGCCTACGTAGATCCTGAACATTAATAACTCAAAATTATTCTATAAATCATACTAATAGTGAAATCGAATAAAATTATGATAATAGTTCTTTTGGAAAAGATGATGTACTTAACAAACTGTTTAACCAATTTGTTAACCGATCTATAAAATTTTAATTAATAAAAAGTAACTTATAAAAGTTAATGACTTTTCATGAACTGCAATTAATTTGTTGTTAAGTTTGTGAGAATTACACATTAACAGGTTTAATTCTGAAAATGGAATCGCATGAGAGCTTAAGACGTACATTTAACTAATCTCATTGGTAGAACGAATTCAAGCATTTGAAGCAATGTAAATAGTTTCTATAAACAATCCGTCTAATATTATGAGATGAGCTTTTATGAGGTTAAAATAACTTTGATGTCATTTATTCAATAGACGTATTTTCAGATGGATTTGACGTTTACAATATCGAGACGGCTATGCCAGTTATTGATTTGGATGCGATCGAAGCACACCTCAAGGCAGCTAAGGACGAAGAAATGAGGGTAAGAAATTATTTTTTTATAATATATATATATATATATATATATATATATATATATATATATAATATATAAGTCCAATTGCTTTTTATCGTGTTCTAGCAACTAGTTTAATTTCGATTTCTTCTAACTACTATAAAACTTCTTTAAGTTTGAAAGTTTCAAACTTTCTGCATCATTGTACTGTGGATTAAATGAAGCACTTTGAATTCTGTACTATAAGTATACAAACATTCACGGAAAAGGAAAAAAAAACGAAAGCCACCAAAGCAAAATAATATTAATCTAGATTCATGCACATAGTTTAATTTTATTTGATTCGCTTCGCTTAATCTTGCGATTTGAACAGGGTTAGATTAGTAATATATCTGCATATATCAAATAAGAGGAGTAATTTCATAATATTTTGTTAAGACATTGAACTCTTTCCTCATAAAGTTTTATCAAAA
Organism: Ctenocephalides felis; assembly: GCF_003426905.1. Classification (NCBI taxonomy): domain Eukaryota; kingdom Metazoa; phylum Arthropoda; class Insecta; order Siphonaptera; family Pulicidae; genus Ctenocephalides; species Ctenocephalides felis. Next base: position 41,245,856 of record NW_020537758.1, on the reverse strand, counting down.
CCGCCAAAAACAGCTTTTTAACTTTCCGTAGTGCAAGTTATAGAATCGCAAAAAAATCGAAAATGAAAATTTTTATATATATTTACGTTTCTGAATATTTTGGCATACCTTAGAAAAGATGGATGTATGTGTATGTTTGTGTGTGTGTGTGCGTGTGCGTATGTATGTGCGGATACAAATTTTCGTCGACGATTTCGGGAATACCGATCAACCGATTTGAATAATTCGAATATTCGATAAAAATATTCGATTTGTATTGATAAGGAGACGTGCTGATTAGTTTTTGGCAAAGGCAGGTCTAGTCGTTCCGAAAATACGGGGCAAAAAGTGCCAAAAATGGTAACCCAGTTTTTAAGAAAACGGAGCGTCCGATTTTAATAATTGAAATAACATTTTACTTGTATTAACAAGATGAAGAGTTGATCAAATTTTCATGAAGGCAGGTTTAGCGGTTTCGGAGATCTAATTAAAAAAGTAAAAAAAAGCCATTTGGCGGTCAAACATGATCATTAGACATATGCACATCAAATTATCAGATATTTTATAGAGATTTTAACAATAAGTATAAATTTTGTTTAAATTCCTATGGGTTCCGTACCAATGTTTATCTCTATGCATGTGCGTATGTATGCAGTCAAAGCAGTACGATTGCTTTGAAAAAAAAGTTCAAAATTTCCAAAATATGTGAAAATAAAGAAAAAAGTAATTTTTTGTCGAATTTATAGTTTCTCAAAAATCTAATTTTTTAGAAGTAAATTTTTTTCAAAAATCTTAATCGTTTTTAAAAAAATAATAATTTTTGGTACGGGAAGTTCCAGCAATTTGCCTTAAGGCACGATGCCATGCGCCCCACTGGTTCAATACTTACCTAGTTACTAATATCTAATCAGCACTATTTTTAACTCATATTTTTCAAACGGTTTTTACGCATTTTGCACTTTTTTGCTAAAGAAACGACTCGGCGGATCGTTGCCAAAAACTAATCAACGCAAAATCTATCAAATTTTTGAAATCGGTGCTATAAAAATGACGATTAAAGGTTCAATTTTACACATTTTACTTTCAATTTTGGTCTCAAATGATTCAGAATGACTTGAAACGTCGAGAATACGTAAAACTAGCATATCGAATTTTATGGCGAATATATGAACTTCTTCTACGGGATGTTAGATGATATAATGGAAAATATCAGTAGCCCCCAAATCCACTCGTTAAAGGCGTCCATGATGATAGTTGCAATTTTTTATACATATGAACATTATATAGATAATATATAAATATTATATAAAATATATATTTTGTAAATTATTGATTATACTATTGAACACTGTTATTGAAACGAGTAAAGATTCGTCACGTTTATAAACAAATTTTATTGTCAGTTTTCACTAATTCAAAGAAGCAGTCAATTCATCATTGAACTCGTAATGATATTCAAGAGAGTGATAAAGAACTGATTTTAAAATTAAAATTTGGTTGAGAATCGACCTGATCAGTTTTTGGTAAAAATTCGACGATTTTCATGAATTTTTTTTGGTGATAGATATCATGGTCTTCTAGATCATATTAAATTGTTACGGCCCTACGACAAGTCATTTAATTTTGAAAATTCGTCAAAGTTTGCAAAAATTAGTATCGTTTTTTGGCGTTTGTCAAAATTAGACCCTTCATCGACGTTTGCTTGAAATTTAAAAGCCATTTGATGTATCTGGATGAGGATTATCGTTTGTCAGTTTTGTGCGACGATCTGCCCAGCCGTTTCTTTGTAATTTGTAAAAAAGTGTTAAACTTTTCGTCTCCATTTAAGCTTATACTACCGAATCGATTTTTAAACATCAAAAACTGTTCGAAAGATATTGGTTGGAAATCTACCGAGCCATATATCATGGTCTTATAGAACTTACTGAAATATTACGGCCGTATGACCAATAGTTTAATTTTAAAAATTCATCAAAGTTTGAGAAAATGAGTAATTTTTTGACGTGTTAAAATTAAAATTAGACGACTTGGTATAACGATATGGTACTTGCTCTTAATGAACATTAAGGTCCTACGGAAACTGGTTCAATTATAAAAATTGTTGATTTTTGAAAATTTGCTTTTAGAAAATACTCCGAGTTAACGTGTTCGTTCGTTTTCAATTATGTGTAATAAATCCACTCGGAATACTTTTAATCACTCAATTTATTTTTTATTGATTAAGTCGATTATTTACACATATCGGGAAGTTTATGTGACTTGCCTCAAGGCAAAATACCAATACCAACTAATTCATTTTTATAAATAATCCATTTATTGACAGCCCTCGATTTATGATATGTGTGCTCATCCAATGAAGAGACCTCGAAATAAAATATAACATGCTAGTTCTGCACAGTTCAACGCATTGGCTTTCACCGCGAAAACGCGCACCATTCGACATCACATTCATTGTAATTATTTTGCCTCAGAAATATGTTATTGTTTTCAAACGTGGTCAGTACTGTTAAATACTTAAAATAGTTACAATCGTCCTATTATCAATCTTTTATTATATTGCTAATTAATTTAATGGCGACTTCCTATGAAATTCATTTCAATTGTGTGTGATTTCTTTTCTGTAATTGTGGAGTGTTACTGTTATTATTTTGTGCTTTGAGAATGGGTTCATTGGCAAATATGTCGAAAGCTATTAAAAGACATTACAAAAAGGATTCACGATTTGTTATGGATTTATACACATTGACTTATGATAATCATGAGTCATTGGATTCATTAACCGAAGTTGTGAGTATTATTGAGCAGATTTACACAGCTTTGGTTTTTACATTGCTAGAGAATTGTGAAGAATTTATGAATTTTATTATGAAAAATCAAGTGAAAATTTATCTTTTTTTAGGTGTAGTCGTGCACAAACAGATAGTGTTTTTTTATCTAAATCGTGTTTGCCCTAATTTACTTACAAAAAAATTAACTATTAAATTAAATTAAAATCATTTTTATTGCAATTTATTTTTAAAATGCTGATTTCTAAAACTATTTACTCGTCGTGGTATTGTGAGATATGAACTCGATATTAATTTTGACAAATAGTAATATATTAAAAAATAATAATAAATATCGATGCTAATTGAAATTGCGTTTTTTTCCTTATAGTTATGTAAAATATTTAAATTATATTGGCATAATTTTTAAAAAGATAATAGCTTGGCAGTGCTGATTAGTTTTTGGCAAAGTTTAGCTGGACTGTTCCTTTGTAACTAATGTTTTTTTTTGCGACTTTAATGAAACTTTGTATTGCGATAATTGTTTGTGGTTTTAATGAATATACTAATTTTATAAGTCTAGGACAAGTGGTTTAATTATAAAAATCCATTAAAATTTGAAATGATGGTTTTAAAGCATACACCGTGTATGTTGGGTATACAATTATATATATTACTAGCTGATCTGGCAAACGTTGTTTTACCATGTAATGTTTTGCTAGATTTTTTTTTATATATAGAATTAGAGGTGGGTCGTTGACGGTTTTGCCGTCAACGAAACGAAACGGTTATCGGGGTATCGTCAACTAGTTAAATAACTAGTTATTTTTCAACTATAGTTATTTTTAACGATTCAACGCTGGCAACGTTAAGAAACTGATAGTTAAAATAACTGTTTTATTGAAAGTTGGTAATATGAAGTTTGTTCTTATAAGAGTCAAGTTGACGTTGTTAACTGATTTGATGAATAAAAATAAATAAATGTGAATTGTCACATTTATTACACACACACACATACACACACACATATATATATATATATATATATATATATTTATATATATATATATATATATATATATCACATTTATTATTATTAATAATAAATAATGGTTTAATTTGAAAAACTTAAATATTTTCATTACAGCAAAGCCGTATACTGAAACATTGAATTTACATGTTATATAAAAATAGCAATATAAAAATATATAGTTACATTAAAATGTTATAAAAAATAAAAAATCAATTTTCAGGTTTAGTTTAAAAAAATTATTACAAGACAAATGCTATGAGATTTTTATGAAAAAATATTAACCATTGAAAACTATAATAAATGTAACTGATTTTCTAAAATTAAACGATTTGGCGCGTGTTGCAAGTTTCTTTTAAGATGTACATGTACATTTGCAATATTATAAAAGCAGTAGCCTAACAATAAGCGATTTTCATAGTATTAGTTGATCCTTTCCGACGCAGGTACCTGCCTACGTTCGTTTTCGACAACGAACGAATTCCTATATCGTTGAAAAAACTAACTGGCCGCCATGTTTTCAACTGCTTCGAAACCAGTTGATTTTCAACTAGTTATTTCGTTGCGACGAAACGGTTAGTTAGTTAACGAAGAAGAAACGGTTGAAAATAACCGTTCGTTGATTCAACGCCCATCACTATATAGAATATATTGCTATGAATTTATCGAAAACTATTTATTCTTCGATAAATTCATAGCAAATTTTGTGTTTTCAAAATTAGTGGAAAATAACCATTAGTGATTTATATTTTACATTGCATTATTAAATGGTTTAATTCAATACAAACTTCCAGAGATGAAGTTTTTCATCTTTTTCAATTTATTGAGAAATTTAATGAAACATGGAGGATGTCTGACTGTGTCTAAAATGTTTAGGTTTGACATAGGTAGAACATTTGTCAAGCCTTGAAAATATATACATAGTGAATAATTTTTCTGCTAAACTTGTTCTAATACTGGAAATGTTGAATCTTAAGAGAATGAGAGCTTTAGAATCAATTTTCAAAATATTTCATTCCAGAGACCTTGTAATTTTGTGCATTGGCATTTTTACAAAAGTTGAGAAAAGCCCGTTTAATAACGTTTTTGTGTATAAATAAAAGTACAAACAAAACAACTTAATACAATTGAATTGAATAATATTTAACTAAAACATCCTGTTAAATGTAATTGATCATTATCTGTCAAAAACATATGACATTTGACGTATGAGCCACCGTCCATTGTTTTATTTAAATTACGCTTCTACAAAAATTTTCGAATAAAAAATGTAAAGTTTCTACCTATGGATTAGCACGAATTTTTCAAAACTGAGACTGGCCAATCCGTTTATCCATTTTAACGTTTTACCATACCTAACATTTTATCGAGCTTCATTTTTATATATAAGAAGATAAGTTGATTTGAAAGATTTCAATTGCAAATCGCATTGGTTTACTTTATAGTGAATGAAAAAATTTTGTTTTAAAAAAAACGTTGAATTAAATAGCTTATTCTACATTTATATTAATTAAGTCGATCATTTACACATATCAAGAAATTCATGCAATTTTTCTGAAGGTATTTTATAAAATAATTTGTCTCTATAAAATTTATACTTGGCTGTGATTTTTTTCATAAATAACGTCTTATACTAGTTTTTCTATTTAATTTACAATAGAATAAGTTATACTGCAGTGATACCAGAAATTCATGCAACTTTTCTTAAGGTATTTTTTAAAATAATTTGTCTCTATAAAATTTATACTTGGCTGTAATTTTTTTCATAAATAACGTCTTATTCTAGTTTTTCTATTTAATTTTCAATAGAATAAGTTATACTGCAGCAATACCAGAGAGTAGAAATTCATGCAACTTTTCTGAAGGTATTTTATAAAATAATTTGTCTCTATAAAATTTATACTTGGCTGTAATTTTTTTCATAAATAACGTCTTATTCTAGTTTCTCTATTTAATTTTCAATAGAATAAGTTATACTGCAGTAATACCAGAGAGTAGAAATTCATGCAACTTTTTTGAAGGTATTTTATAAAATAATTTGTCTCTATAAAATTTATACTTGGCTGTAATTTTTTTCATAAATAACGTCTTATTCTAGTTTTTCTATTTAATTTTCAATAGAATAAGTTATACTGCAGGCAGTAATACCAGAGAGTAGAAATTCATGCAACTTTTTTGAAGGTATTTTATAAAATAATTTGTCTCTATAAAATTTATACTTGGCTGTAATTTTTTTCATAAATAACGTCTTATTCTAGTTTTTCTATTTAATTTTCAATAGAATAAGTTATACTGCAGTAATACCAGAGAGTAGAAATTCATGCAACTTTTTGAAGGTATTTTATAAAATAATTGTCTCTATAAAATTTATACTTGGCTGTAATTTTTTTCATAAATAACGTCTTATTCTAGTTTTTCTATTTAATTTTCAATAGAATAAGTTATACTGCAGTAATACCAGAGAGTAGAAATTCATGCAACTTTTTTGAAGGTATTTTATAAAATAATTTGTCTCTATAAAATTTATACTTGGCTGTAATTTTTTTCATAAATAACGTCTTATTCTAGTTTTTCTATTTATTTTCAATAGAATAAGTTATACTGCAGTAATACCAACCAAACTTTTGTGAACTGGTAACCCTGTTTCATCCTACCTTCACAAAATTTTCTTCTCATCTGTGCTTCTTCTGCATCTGCAGCTGCCAAACATCTGCTCTTCCTCAAATATTTTTTATGGTTATGTGATAGTTTACTGTAAATAATAAATATGATCTTGAAATGATCTAGTTCAAATTTATATTTAGCTTAGTGTAGTTTATTTAAATAATTTATTTTAATTTTAATTCAAGAAAATGTTTGAAAAGCTCATCTCTCAAATTAAAATCACTGCTAGTGCATTAGGAGATGTTTTGAGTTCCAGAAATAATATAGATTTTAGTATCCGTGATCAATATAGTAAAATTAATAATTTATTAAGTGATTCAAATAGTTCATACGATTTTCCTCCAAGATCTCATATTAGAGGAGCTTCTAATATTTATTTGGATTTATGTGTGCCAAAAACAGATGAAGATAAATTTTTAACACATGTGCCTAAAAAGCTTGACAACAAATATGATTGTGAAGATGGAGATTTCTTTGATAGAGTAATAATTTATTTTGCATGGAATAAAATAGGATAATAAATAATTTAATTATTATATATGCTTGAATATACATGCAACTTTTTTAATAAAATGTAGAGCTCATCATATTAAAAATTAATCAATAAAGAGTTTGTTAATTATACAACAGGCAGTTAATTGGTTCATTCACTTTTGTGAATTTAAATAAACTTTATATTTTAACTAAAAATCAACAGAACTTTAATATACAGTACTCTATAGTCTACATTCTCATTAAACTTTGAAAACTTTTCAACTGCAATATTTGATCAGCTGAATTATTTCTCTCTAATAATTAATAATGTACTTTTAAAATAATGAGCAACTTATAAATGTAAGAGAGCTTTAATTATCTAATAATATTTAATTTTATTAGTCATTTAGAAATAATTTTGCTATTAACACTAATAACAAATTATGTATTTAGCAATCTCTTTAAAAAACCTTAAATATAATTTTATCTCAGATTTGTCTTAAGTTTCAATTAAATTGTTTAGAAATTATTAGCTTAGAAAAATATATTAAGAATGTTTATCGCTTAAATATAATATTATTAAATATTTAATATTATTAAACATATTTAACACAAATCTTCATTTACTCTATGTGAATTTTGCACTATGTACAAAATTTTATGGAATTTTGTCGATTTTTACAGTTGATAAACTGTTTTTTTTATTTGCAGAGGAGAACAGATAGAGAAGAAATTAGAAGGCGTCTTGCAATGGGCCCAGAACCTGAAAATTTCTCAAAAGCACCTCGAAAAAAAAGTTTACAGTCACGATTGCAAAGTGGGATGAATCTACAAATATGTTTTATGAATGATGTTTCTGATAATGAAGGTTTAACATCTGAAATAAATGTACAGGTATTATATAACCACTTATTTATTAATAAATATTTTTTATCGAGATACTAAATATTGATATTGGAAAGAAAGGTTGTACTCAATCCAAATTTAAATTTCTTTACTATTCTTAAAAACTTGTTTGAATACATTGGACTAAAAATATAAGTATTTGAACTTGTTTTAAGAATTGTAATTAATAAAAATTATTATTTCGATTGTTAAAGGAAAATGAAAAACCTGCATTAATGTCCGAAACAATAGGGTTATCAGAAAATACTATTGTACCACCAAATCACTTCAAATCTATAGATGAACCAAATACGGATGCAAATGGTAAATATTGATTTAAAGTTATTCTCTGTTTATTTAAGTTATGTAGAATATATTTAATTTTTTCTTTCATTTATAGAAAGATCTGGTTTATTAACTATTCAAATGCCAAAGACTGAAGAAGACTTTTTTGCTTGCCAAGCAAGATTGCAAGTGGAAGCGAGGCTAGCGTTAGCCCAAGCTAAACAAATGGCTCATATGCAAATGGAGGTAAAATATAAAAATATAATACACAAACCATTTTGAAGTACATAAAATTATTTTTATCTATTAGTTCTAGAATAAATTAATAACAAAATCAATATATTTATCTAGATGTGGAAATAATATTATGTACAACAACTTTCAGCAGAATTAATTAAGCAATGAAATTTAAAAATAATATGATGGTGTAAATATTTTTTTCAATTTTTTTTAATTGGAAACTAATTAAATGCTAATGTAATATGGTATAATATTTATTTTTAAATATATTATCTATTATAGTTAGAAAGGCAAAAACAAGTTTCATCCCCCATTACTGATGTAATAAGATCTGCTCTCACAACTGTTGGATGTGCATCACCTGAACATCACAGAAGACTCTCCCGGCGTTTGTTGACCAGCATGACGATTGCTCAATTGCAGGTTGTTGTTTGCCGACTCCATACACAGGTTGAAATATTTAATGAACAGTTGGTGGGCTTATTAATGAATCGTGATGAACTTCATATGAGCCAAGATAGCATGCTGGTTGATATAGAGGATTTAACCAGATACCTGTAAGTGTTTAATGTAAGTGCTTCTTTCTTATTTTGTTCGGGTTCTGTTAGTTATAAGGTGTTACCTTTTTTTATAGTTTAACTGTATTGATCAGTTTCTTCACTTTAATAGTTTTTTTACAAAATATTTATTTTTGTTTTTGCTTGCTATTATTAAGACTGCCTCTACCAAATTAATTATAATATTGCCTGAGCTATGAGTTTGGAAAATACTAATAAATTTCATTTAGTTTTATTTTACTAAATAGGTATTTGTGTGGAAGCATCAGAGATAGTGTTTTTATTTTACATCTTTTACAATCTATTGGGTTATTTAAAGCCTAAAAATGTTCTTTAGTGCATCAACAATAAAAAAATGTTTTTACAAATATTTTAGTGGTGCCAAAGATTCGACTGTAAAGAAATCAGAAACCAAAACAAGAAAGCAAAACCAAAAGAAACCTAATTTGGACAAGAATAATCATTTACAAAGGATATCGCATATGATACGAAAATGAGTAAAATTCATTAGATTAGGTTAAGTAGTAAATAAAGTAAGCGTAAAGTATACTCATGAAAATTATCAAAACTAAAGAATCGTTTTTTTATTGCAACATTAAAGTGGTTACTCATAAAATCATAAAAAGGTGGAAAGATATAAACCACAGAAATCTGTTGTTGAACTTTTCACATAAAATGAATCAATATTCATACGTATTAAAGATCTCTTACATAATTAATTTTATAATAACGTTTACTTATAATGGAATAAATTTCATTATTTTAAAGTCAACTTTAAGTAAATTTTCACTATAATTAAATTGTAAGAAAACATATACTCAAGTTATCAGATTATTTGTAATCATTTGATAAACTTATTATTTTACAAATTACTCACAATGCTGCTTAATGTCCTTCTATTTAAATACAGCCCTGTTTGCATTCTCATTGCAAAAAATAACTCTCGCATTAATTTTATATATCTGATTTGTATCTATATGAATAAATATATTGTGTATAAATTTTTTACCTAAATTATTGAGAGTGTGCTGCGAAGAGATGAAGAATTTATTTAATATTAAGATTCACTTTGTAAATATTTGTGACACTCAAAGAAAGCTCAAATTGTATTATATTATTGTTTAATATAGGATAAATAAATGTTTACATTTTTTGCAAATATTTGCTGGGAATAAATTAGCCTTTTTAAAATGATCTAGAATATTTTTAAATCTAATGCTTTATCAGGAAAGTAAAATTACAATGCTTGATTTATTAGATATCTTATTTTATAGTAAATGAGCAATTCATATTTATTAGAAACAAATGCAAAGCATTCCAGAAATAATCCTTATTATTCAATTAACATTTGGCCCCAAAAATGTTGGGATTAAAGTTAAACACTATCTATTTTCATGATGCACAATTTCAAAATTATTATTGTAATAATTTTTCAGAAACTTTATAAATTTAAAACATATT
>NW_020537758.1:41205840-41234516 GCF_003426905.1 Ctenocephalides felis | reverse complement strand
TGCACAAACGTTAAAAAATAATTGAAAATTTCCAAAATACTTGATTATAATCAACCCCGAATCGCCTCGATTTCCTAAATAAATTTTAAATTCAATATATTTTATACGCTTTTAGATTATATCCAATTTTTTGTGCACTAAATCCAGAATAATTATAAATTTATTTCACTTAATATTTTTGTTAAATTAAAGTTATAGAATTTAAGAAATGCATAAAAGAAATAGTATTTATTATTTTGATATCAAGATCTTTATATCAAAATAATAAATACTATTTCTGAAATGGATTTCTTAAATTCTGTAACTTTAATACAACAAAAATATTAATTCTTTTGCTATAGTAGTCCAACTTACATCCTTAACCAATTTACTACATATTGAATATTACAAAATGTGAAACTATGACAGGGATTGTTTTATTTATTGATATCGATAATAATAAATAAATTTAAAATCAATATATTTTATACCCTTCTAGATTATATCTAATTTTTGGTGTACTAAATCCAGAGTAATTAAAAAATAATTTTTAAAAAATATGTAAATACTTATATAATTTTAATGATAAACTGTTAAAACGGTGAAAATTAATAGAGGGTGGGGGCGCTAGCAAAAAAGTCGCATGCGGGCGCTAAGGACTCCAGGACCGGCCCTGTATATATATATATATATATATATATATGCAATCTATTTTCTAGATGGCTGACGCGTTTCTATCGAACGCCCGGGACACGATCCCCATGCAAACAACGGAAAAATATTGTTTGGGTAGCGAGAAGGAGTCTATTCCGCCTGGGACAATGAATCAGAGCAGCAAGCTGGATAAAACTCAAATAAACAGTCAGGTCAAGAGGTCCAGGCAATTGCGAAATGGGCCAAAATTCAACAACAAAAACAGCAAAGTGAACAGGAATCATTAGGTAAATAGGAAAAACAAATCAATCGTTCCGCTTATTTAATTCTTTTTTATGATCCTAGTTTTGGCTAAGGAACATGTTTTATTCTTCTTTTTGCAAGTAACCTTGAAGTAGGCGTTTTCAATTAAAAGGTTGGATTCTCTATTAAGTTGATGCTGTGGTTAAGGATATGTTTATACAAGAAAAAGTATTTTTTTAAAGCTGTTATTTCTTCAAAATATGTCGCAAAGGTTTTTTAATTCTATTTTCAATAGCAATCAGAATACATGACAATTCTATGAGCTATTTGGCTTATGTCACTCACTCACACACATACACACACACTTGCAAACACACATATAAATTATCGGATAAATATTACAATCATATTTAGAGAATCACTTCAATAAGTGATTCTAATATTCTGTTCATATAAGGTTGTGGTAGTTCTAAGGTTCCTCCATATTATCTTCGGCAGCTTCTTCTTCAGTCTTCTTGAAATTGGTGTCATTAAATAAAACATCTTTCTGTATTTTATCTTTCTAAGTAAAAGTGCATTAAATTCAAATTTTTAGACATTAATATCAAAAAGTATTTTAAAATGGTTTGTTACGTATTTTTGTAAGTTTAATGACCAATTTGCAAATAATATTGTTTTAAAAAGGTGGCAGGTCCGATTTGGAAAATTGGACCATATATTGTGTCAACAGTTGATGCAATGGTTAAGGATATTTTTTTCATGAAAAATTATTTTCAAATGATTTGTTTTAAATATGTGTTTTTTTTTTAAATTATGTAGCCGAGACTTTTTCCATCTAAATTAAATAAAACATTTTCTGTTTTTTATCTTTCTAAATAAAATTGCATTAAATTGAAATTTTTAGACATTAATATCAAAAAGTATTTTAAAATGCTTTGTGAAGTTGAATGATCAATTTGCAAATAATGTTTTAAAAAAGTGGATTGTCCAATTTAAAAATTGCAGCCTCTATTGGGTCAACAGTTGAAGCGTTGGTTAAGGATATTTTTTGTATGAAAAATTATTCTTAAATGATTTGTGTTAAATGTGTTTTTAAATATGTAGCCAAGGCCTTTTCCATCGAAATTAAATAAAACATTTTCTGTTTTTTATCTTTCTAAATGAAAGTGCATTAAATTATTAAAAAAAGTTATATATTGATATAAAAAGTATTTTAAAATGCTTGTAGCATGTTTTTTGCAAGTTAAATGACCAAACGTTTTCCTTAAATTAAATAAAAACGAAAACAAACGATAGATTTGTCCAATACTTATTTTCACCATATAAAAGTATACTTAAAACTCGCATAACTCGCATTAAATTGTATTTTGAATAATTGTTTTTATGATTTTACTGGCAAACCCGACGAACTCCGTTTCGCCACCAGATAGTTTCGTGTGAAAGATGAAGAAATTTTTTGTTTGTTTTATATTTGAAAAGGAAAAATTTGATTTTATTACACAACAAACAGTAATTCGATTACAAAAATCGAAGTGTTTTTTAGTTAAACTTCTCTAAGTAAATGAAAGTGAATCCGCAAATTATCCGTTTCATTGAAGTACTCTTTGGTAAACCACGTTTTTTGTTTTTTGGTCTGACGTTAACGCAAACAAAGCGGATGGTTTTCAACTCGTGAACAGGCAACATATAACTGCTCATGTGAAAAACAATGATTCTAAATAATCTATTTGAAATTTATCCCGCAAACAATAAGCCTTGCGACTTGTTATTGCGAACGCAAGGCGAACTGGAAATTGCAATCGTTTGAAGTCCAATGGAAGACCAGACGGAATCATTGGTATGTCACCAAATTGCCAGCAATTTTTGATTGAATGGTGAAATTCAGTGCGTGTACATCATTATTATTTGCAGGAAGAATTGCTCGTTGACTTAACCAACCATAATTCTGATGATTCTCACTAATGTCATTACTCGAATTTTTAATTACGGTGCTTGAAGTTCCAGCAATTTGCATTAAGGCACGATTCCATGCACCATTAATTTTCTTAGCTATAAACCTTGCCCGAACCTTTCCAATGAATGCAAAATTGTCGAAATCGGTTCGTGCGTTCTGGAGTTATATCGTCAGGAAGGAAAACCCGATATATATATATATATATATATATATATATATATATATGTAGATAATCATTATATTTACTTTATTATTTCCTAAAACGCGTACGTAGATCCCGAATATTAATAACTCAAAATTATTCTATAAATCATACTAATAGTGAAACCGAATAAAATTATGATAATAGTTCTTTGGGAAAAGATGATGCACTTAACAAACTGTTTAACCGATTTGTTAACCGATCCATAAAATTTTAGTTTATAAAAGTTAATGACTTTGCTTGAAATATAAACTGCAATTAATTACAGTTTATAATAATTACACATTCACAGTTTTAATTTTGAAAAAAAAATGAAATCGCATGGGAGCTTCAGACGTACATTTAACTAATCTCATTGGTGGAACGAATTCAAGCATTTGAAGCAATGTATATAGTTTCTACATACAATCCGTCTAATATTGAGCTTTTATGAGATTAAAATAACTTTGATGGCATTTATTCAATAGACGTATTTTCAGATGGATTTGACGTTTACAATATCGAGACGGCTATGCCAGTTATTGATTTGGATGCGATCGAAGCACACCTCAAGGCAGCTAAGGAGGGAAGAAATGAGGGTAAGAAATTATTTTATTATATTATATATATTATATATATATAATAATATATATATATATATATATATAAGTCCAATTGCTTTTTAACGTGTTCTAGCAACTAGTTTAATTTCGATTTCTTCTAACTACTATAAAACTTCTTTAAGTTTGAAAGTTTCAAACTTTCTGCATCATTGTACTGTGGATTAAATGAAGCACTTTGAATTCTGTGCTATAAGTATACAAACATACTCGGAAGAGGAAAAAAACGAAAGCCACCAAAGCAAAATAATATTAATCTAGATTCATGCACATAGTTTAATTTTATATGATTCGCTTCGCTTAATCTTGCGATTTGAACAGGGTTAGATGAGTAATATATCTTTTGATATTAGTATTAGGTTAGTAATATATCTGCATATATCATATAACAGGAGTAGACTCAAAGGTCTTACTCTAATAATTTTTTATGAAGGCTTTTTCATCATACAAATTTTCTTCAAAATCGTCAAAAAGAGCTTTTTTATTAATGATTTACAATAAAAAACGGCCCGGCCGATTTTCACTAATATCTAATCAACACTATTCCCAACTTATATCTTTCAAACGATTTTACGTATTTTGCACTTTTCTGCTAAAGAAACGACTCGGCGGATCGTTGCCAATAACTAATCGACGCGAGTCCTCATCGATTTTCATCGAATGGTTTTCAAATTTTTGAAATCGGTGCTATAAAAATGACGACCAAAGGTTCAATTTTACACACCTTACTTTCAATTTTGGTCTCAAATGATTCAGAATGACTTGAAACGCCGAGAATACGTAAAACTAGTATATCGGATTTTCTGGAGAATATATGAACATCTTCTACGGGATGTTAGATGATATAATGGAAAATATCAGTAGTCCCCAAATCCATTTGTTAAAGGCGTCCATGATGATAGTTATATTTTTTTAAACATAGATAATATATGAATATTAAATAAAATATATATTTTGTAAATTATTGATTATACTATTGAACCCTGTTATTGAAACGTGTGAAGATTCGTCACGTTTCTAAACAAATTTTATTGACAGTTTTCACTAATTCAAAGAAGCAGTTAATTCATCATTGAACTCGTAACGATATTCAAGAGAGTGATATAGAATTGATTTTAAAATTAAAATTTGGTTGAGAATCGACCTGATCAGTTTTTGGTAAAGATCGGCCGGGCCGTTTTCTTGTAATAAAGTGTTAAAAAAAAATTCGACGATTTTCATGATTTTTTTTGTGATAGATATCATGGTCTTCTAGATCATATTAAATTATTACGGCCCTACGACAAGTCATTTAATTTTGAAAATTCGTCAAAGTTTGCAAAAATTAGTATCGTTTTTTGGCGTTTGTCAAAATTAGAGCTTTCATCGACGTTTGCTCAAAAACGCCTGAACCGATTCCAGAAATTTAAAAGCCATTTGATGTATCTCGATGAGGATTATCGTTTGTCAGTTTTGTGCGACGATCTGCCGAGCCGTTTCTTTGTTATTTGTAAAAAAGTGTTAACTTTTCGTCCACATTCAAGGTTATACTACAGAATCGATTTTAAAACATCAAAAACTGTTCGAAAGATATTGGTTGGAAATCTACCGAGCCATATATCATGGTCTTATAGAACTTACTAAAATATTACGGCCGTATGACCAGTAGTTTAATTTTAAAAATTCATCAAAGTTTGTGAAAATGAGTAATTTTTTGACGTTTTTTGAAATTAAAATTAGACGACTTGTTATAACGATAGAGTACTTGCTCTTAATGAACATTAAAGTCCTACGGAAACTGGTTCAATTATAAAAATTGTTGATTTTTGAAAATTTGCTTTTAGAAAATACTCCGAGTTAACGTGTTCGTTCGTTTTCAATTATGTGTAATGAATCCACTCGGAAAACGTTTAAACACTCATAAATAAATTTATTTTTTATTGATTAAGTCGATTATTTACACATATCGGGAAGTTTTTAACTTGCCTCAAGGCAAAATACTAATACTAATTCATTTTTATAAATAATCCATTTATTGACAGCCCTCGATTTATGATGTGTGTGCTCATCCAATGAAGAGACCTCGAAATAAAATATAACATGCTAGTTCTGCACAGTTCAACGCATTGGCTTTCACCGCGAAAACGCGCACCATTCGACATCACATTGTAATTATTTTGCCTCAGAAATATGTTATTGTTTTCAAACGTGGTCAGTACTGTTAAATACTCAAAATAGTTACAATCGTTCTATTATCAATCTTTTATTATATTGCTAATTAATTTAATGGCGATTTCCTATAAAATTCATTCCAATTGTGTGTGATTTCTTTTCTGTAATTGTGGAGTGTTACTGTTATTATTTTGTGCTTTGAGAATGGGTTCATTGGCAAATATGTCGAAAGCAATTAAAAGACATTACAAAAAGGATTCACGATTTGTTATGGATTTATACACGTTGACTTATGATAATCATGAGTCATTGGATTCATTAACCGAAGTTGTGAGTATTATTGAGCAGATTTACACAGCTTTGCTTTTTTCATTGCTAGAGAATTGTGAAGAATTTATGAATTTTATTATGAAAAATCAAGTGAATTTTTTTTGAGGTGTAATCGTGCACAAACAGATAGTGTTCTTTATCTAGATCGTGTTTGCCCTAATTTACTTACAAAAAAACTAACTATTTAATTAAATTAAAATCATATTTATTGCAATTTATTTTTAAAATGCTGATTTCTAAAACTAATTACTCGTCGTAGTATTGTGAGATTTGAACTTGATATGAACATTGTCAACTAGTAATATAATAAATAATAATAATAAATATCGATGCTAATTGAAATTGCGTGTTTCTCCTTATAATTAATTATATTATTAGAATTACATTGGCATAATTTTTAAAAAGATAATAGTTTGGTATGGTGCTGATTAGTTTTTGGTAAAGTTTAGCTGGACTGTTCCTTTGATTACAAAGATTTTTTATAAAGGTTTTTTTGCGACTTTAATGAAACTTTGTATTGCGATAGTGTTTGTGGTCTTAACTTAGTCTTAGGGAATATACTAATTTTATAAGTCTAGGACAAGTGGTTTAATTATAAAAATCCATTAAAATTTGAAATGATGGTTTCAAAGCATACACCGTGTATGTTGGGTATACAATTATATATATTCTAGCTGATCCGGCAAACGTTGTTTCACCATGAAAGGTTCTGGTAGATTTTTTTTAAATAAGTCGAAAATTTACAAATTTATTGTAAGTATGTAAGGATGTGGTTTATGAGCGGTAAAAGCAATGAGGTAATACAAAAACAATAAAACCCCCACCCCAGGTGGTTATATAAAAAAACTGTTGAATCTCACTAAAAGTTAACATTACATTTTATAAAACAATTAAAAAGCGTATAGGTAAAATTTATATTATTCATAGTGCTCACAACCCAAACAACAACGAAAGGAAATACTTTTGTTATGGATTTTCAAAGACTACCGTTTATACCCGAATAGCAAGATGATTGCTATGGTTATATATCTTTTTCTCTCTACTTTCAAATATTGTTGTTGAACGATCCTTAACTTTACTGGTTTTAGAGATATTGGTTGTACATCTTATTAACCCCAGATCTTCAAATATAACTGAATATATTGCTCTAAATTTATCGAAGACTATTTATTCTTCGACAAATTCATAGCAAATTTTGTGTTTTCAAAATTAGTGGAAAATAACCATTAGTGATTTATATTTTACATTGCATTATTAAATGGTTTAATTCAATACAAACTTCCAGAGATGAAGTTTTTCATCTTTTTCAATTTATTGAGAAATTTAATGAAACATGGAGGATGTCTGACTGTGTCTAAAATGTTTAGGTTTGACATAGGTAGAACATTTGTCAAGCCTTGAAAATATATACATAGTGAATAATTTTTCTGCTAAACTTGTTCTAATACTGGAAATGTTGAATCTTAAGAGAATGAGAGCTTTAGAATCAATTTTCAAAATATTTCATTCCAGAGACCTTGTAATTTTGTGCATTGGCATTTTTACAAAAGTTGAGAAAAGCCCGTTTAATAACGTTTTTGTGTATAAATAAAAGTACAAACAAAACAACTTAATACAATTGAATTGAATAATATTTAACTAAAACATCCTGTTAAATGTAATTGATCATTATCTGTCAAAAACATATGACATTTGACGTATGAGCCACCGTCCATTGTTTTATTTAAATTACGCTTCTACAAAAATTTTCGAATAAAAAATGTAAAGTTTCTACCTATGGATTAGCACGAATTTTTTAAAATTAAGACTGGCCAATCCGTATATCCATTTTAACGTTTTACCATACCTAACATTTTATTGAGCTCCATTTTTATATATAAGAAGATAAGTTAATTTGAAAGATTTCAATTGCAAATCGCATTGGTTTACTTTATAGTGAATGAAAAACTTTAGTTTTAAAAAGAACGTTGAATTAAATAGCTTATTCTACATTTATATTAATTAAGTCGATCATTTACACATATCAAGAAATTCATGCAATTTTTCTGAAGGTATTTTATAAAATAATTTGTCTCTATAAAATTTATACTTGGCTGTGATTTTTTTCATAAATAACGTCTTATACTAGTTTTTCTATTTAATTTACAATAGAATAAGTTATACTGCAGTGATACCAGAAATTCATGCAACTTTTCTTAAGGTATTTTTAAAATAATTTGTCTCTATAAAATTTATACTTGGCTGTAATTTTTTTCATAAATAACGTCTTATTCTAGTTTTTCTATTTAATTTTCAATAGAATAAGTTATACTGCAGCAATACCAGAGAGTAGAAATTCATGCAACTTTTCTGAAGGTATTTTATAAAATAATTTGTCTCTATAAAATTTATACTTGGCTGTAATTTTTTTCATAAATAACGTCTTATTCTAGTTTCTCTATTTAATTTTCAATAGAATAAGTTATACTGCAGTAATACCAGAGAGTAGAAATTCATGCAACTTTTTTGAAGGTATTTTATAAAATAATTTGTCTCTATAAAATTTATACTTGGCTGTAATTTTTTTCATAAATAACGTCTTATTCTAGTTTTTCTATTTAATTTTCAATAGAATAAGTTATACTGCAGGCAGTAATACCAGAGAGTAGAAATTCATGCAACTTTTTTGAAGGTATTTTATAAAATAATTTGTCTCTATAAAATTTATACTTGGCTGTAATTTTTTTCATAAATAACGTCTTATTCTAGTTTTTCTATTTAATTTTCAATAGAATAAGTTATACTGCAGTAATACCAGAGAGTAGAAATTCATGCAACTTTTTTGAAGGTATTTTATAAAATAATTTGTCTCTATAAAATTTATACTTGGCTGTAATTTTTTTCATAAATAACGTCTTATTCTAGTTTTTCTATTTAATTTTCAATAGAATAAGTTATACTGCAGTAATACCAGAGAGTAGAAATTCATGCAACTTTTTTGAAGGTATTTTATAAAATAATTTGTCTCTATAAAATTTATACTTGGCTGTAATTTTTTTCATAAATAACGTCTTATTCTAGTTTTTCTATTTAATTTTCAATAGAATAAGTTATACTGCAGTAATACCAGAGAGTAGAAATTCATGCAACTTTTTTGAAGGTATTTTATAAAATAATTTGTCTCTATAAAATTTATACTTGGCTGTAATTTTTTTCATAAATAACGTCTTATTCTAGTTTTTCTATTTAATTTTCAATAGAATAAGTTATACTGCAGTAATACCAACCAAACTTTTGTGAACTGGTAACCCTGTTTCATCCTACCTTCACAAAATTTTCTTCTCATCTGTGCTTCTTCTGCATCTGCAGCTGCCAAACATCTGCTCTTCCTCAAATATTTTTTATGGTTATGTGATAGTTTACTGTAAATAATAAATATGATCTTGAAATGATCTAGTTCAAATTTATATTTAGCTTAGTGTAGTTTATTTAAATAATTTATTTTAATTTTAATTCAAGAAAATGTTTGAAAAGCTCATCTCTCAAATTAAAATCACTGCTAGTGCATTAGGAGATGTTTTGAGTTCCAGAAATAATATAGATTTTAGTATCCGTGATCAATATAGTAAAATTAATAATTTATTAAGTGATTCAAATAGTTCATACGATTTTCCTCCAAGATCTCATATTAGAGGAGCTTCTAATATTTATTTGGATTTATGTGTGCCAAAAACAGATGAAGATAAATTTTTAACACATGTGCCTAAAAAGCTTGACAACAAATATGATTGTGAAGATGGAGATTTCTTTGATAGAGTAATAATTTATTTTGCATGGAATAAAATAGGATAATAAATAATTTAATTATTATATATGCTTGAATATACATGCAACTTTATTTAATAAAATGTAGAGCTCATCATATTAAAAATTAATCAATAAAGAGTTTGTTAATTATACAACAGGCAGTTAATTGGTTCATTCACTTTTGTGAATTTAAATAAACTTTATATTTTAACTAAAAATCAACAGAACTTTAATATACAGTACTCTATAGTCTACATTCTCATTAAACTTTGAAAACTTTTCAACTGCAATATTTGATCAGCTGAATTATTTCTCTCTAATAATTAATAATGTACTTTTAAAATAATGAGCAACTTATAAATGTAAGAGAGCTTTAATTATCTAATAATATTTAATTTTATTAGTCATTTAGAAATAATTTTGCTATTAACACTAATAACAAATTATGTATTTAGCAATCTCTTTAAAAAACCTTAAATATAATTTTATCTCAGATTTGTCTTAAGTTTCAATTAAATTGTTTAGAAATTATTAGCTTAGAAAAATATATTAAGAATGTTTATCGCTTAAATATAATATTATTAAATATTTAATATTATTAAACATATTTAACACAAATCTTCATTTACTCTATGTGAATTTTGCACTATGTACAAAATTTTATGGAATTTTGTCGATTTTTACAGTTGATAAACTGTTTTTTTTATTTGCAGAGGAGAACAGATAGAGAAGAAATTAGAAGGCGTCTTGCAATGGGCCCAGAACCTGAAAATTTCTCAAAAGCACCTCGAAAAAAAAGTTTACAGTCACGATTGCAAAGTGGGATGAATCTACAAATATGTTTTATGAATGATGTTTCTGATAATGAAGGTTTAACATCTGAAATAAATGTACAGGTATTATATAACCACTTATTTATTAATAAATATTTTTTATCGAGATACTAAATATTGATATTGGAAAGAAAGGTTGTACTCAATCCAAATTTAAATTTCTTTACTATTCTTAAAAACTTGTTTGAATACATTGGACTAAAAATATAAGTATTTGAACTTGTTTTTAAGAATTGTAATTAATAAAAATTATTATTTCGATTGTTAAAGGAAAATGAAAAACCTGCATTAATGTCCGAAACAATAGGGTTATCAGAAAATACTATTGTACCACCAAATCACTTCAAATCTATAGATGAACCAAATACGGATGCAAATGGTAAATATTGATTTAAAGTTATTCTCTGTTTATTTAAGTTATGTAGAATATATTTAATTTTTTCTTTCATTTATAGAAAGATCTGGTTTATTAACTATTCAAATGCCAAAGACTGAAGAAGACTTTTTTGCTTGCCAAGCAAGATTGCAAGTGGAAGCGAGGCTAGCGTTAGCCCAAGCTAAACAAATGGCTCATATGCAAATGGAGGTAAAATATAAAAATATAATACACAAACCATTTTGAAGTACATAAAATTATTTTTATCTATTAGTTCTAGAATAAATTAATAACAAAATCAATATATTTATCTAGATGTGGAAATAATATTATGTACAACAACTTTCAGCAGAATTAATTAAGCAATGAAATTTAAAAATAATATGATGGTGTAAATATTTTTTTTCAATTTTTTTTAATTGGAAACTAATTAAATGCTAATGTAAATATGGTATAATATTTATTTTTTAAATATATTATCTATTATAGTTAGAAAGGCAAAAACAAGTTTCATCCCCCATTACTGATGTAATAAGATCTGCTCTCACAACTGTTGGATGTGCATCACCTGAACATCACAGAAGACTCTCCCGGCGTTTGTTGACCAGCATGACGATTGCTCAATTGCAGGTTGTTGTTTGCCGACTCCATACACAGGTTGAAATATTTAATGAACAGTTGGTGGGCTTATTAATGAATCGTGATGAACTTCATATGAGCCAAGATAGCATGCTGGTTGATATAGAGGATTTAACCAGATACCTGTAAGTGTTTAATGTAAGTGCTTCTTTCTTATTTTGTTCGGCTGTTAGTTATAAGGTGTTACCTTTTTTTTATAGTTTAACTGTATTGATCAGTTTCTTCACTTTAATAGTTTTTTTACAAAATATTTATTTTTGTTTTTGCTTGCTATTATTAAGACTGCCTCTACCAAATTAATTATAATATTGCCTGAGCTATGAGTTTGGAAAATACTAATAAATTTCATTTAGTTTTATTTTACTAAATAGGTATTTGTGTGGAAGCATCAGAGATAGTGTTTTTATTTTACATCTTTTACAATCTATTGGGTTATTTAAAGCCTAAAAATGTTCTTTAGTGCATCAACAATAAAAAAATGTTTTTTACAAATATTTTAGTGGTGCCAAAGATTCGACTGTAAAGAAATCAGAAACCAAAACAAGAAAGCAAAACCAAAAGAAACCTAATTTGGACAAGAATAATCATTTACAAAGGATATCGCATATGATACGAAAATGAGTAAAATTCATTAGATTAGGTTAAGTAGTAAATAAAGTAAGCGTAAAGTATACTCATGAAAATTATCAAAACTAAAGAATCGTTTTTATTATTGCAACATTAAAGTGGTTACTCATAAAATCATAAAAAGGTGGAAAAGATATAAACCACAGAAATCTGTTGTTGAACTTTTCACATAAAATGAATCAATATTCATACGTATTAAAGATCTCTTACATAATTAATTTTATAATAACGTTTACTTATAATGGAATAAATTTCATTATTTTAAAGTCAACTTTAAGTAAATTTTCACTATAATTAAATTGTAAGAAAAACATATACTCAAGTTATCAGATTATTTGTAATCATTTGATAAACTTATTATTTTACAAATTACTCACAATGCTGCTTAATGTCCTTCTATTTAAATACAGCCCTGTTTGCATTCTCATTGCAAAAAATAA
Organism: Ctenocephalides felis; assembly: GCF_003426905.1. NCBI lineage: Eukaryota > Metazoa > Arthropoda > Insecta > Siphonaptera > Pulicidae > Ctenocephalides > Ctenocephalides felis. Next base: position 41,221,703 of record NW_020537758.1, on the reverse strand, counting down.
CTCTCGCATTAATTTTATATATCTGATTTGTATCTATATGAATAAATATATTGTGTATAAATTTTTTACCTAAATTATTGAGAGTGTGCTGCGAAGAGATGAAGAATTTATTTAATATTAAGATTCACTTTGTAAATATTTGTGACACTCAAAGAAAGCTCAAATTGTATTATATTATTGTTTAATATAGGATAAATAAATGTTTACATTTTTTGCAAATATTTGCTGGGAATAAATTAGCCTTTTTAAAATGATCTAGAATATTTTTAAATCTAATGCTTTTATCAGGAAAGTAAAATTACAATGCTTGATTTATTTAGATATCTTATTTTATAGTAAATGAGCAATTCATATTTATTAGAAACAAATGCAAAGCATTCCAGAAATAATCCTTATTATTCAATTTAACATTTGGCCCACAAAATGTTGGGATTAAAGTTAAAACACTATCTATTTTCATGATGCACAATTTCAAAATTATTATTTGTAATAATTTTTCAGAAACTTTATAAATTTAAAACATATTCTTATGGATATATTATTGATAATTTTTAATGTAAATAGCAATATTACTGGAATAGCATACTATATATATCATGTTTTAAAATATATTTTCAAATATTATCATAATTCCATGAAACATATCTGCTAAATAAATTTACTATATCATTCTTTATCTTTCTGTGATTTTTAACTATCATAATTGTACCTTCATAGGAAAACGTCCAACATTGTATGTCAGTTGCTTAGTATGAATGAGTTGTAGATAAAGCAATTATTAAAATTTTCTTGGAAACATTTAGTAATGTAATAATTATTATTTAGTTATAACTATTCATTTTTCAAAAACCGACTTTAATCCATTCACAAAATAAATCTTTACGTAAATATATATATATATATATATATATATATATATATATATATACTAAAGAGTTTGTATTATTGAATGAATTACATACGAAATTTAATATTATTTATCTTATTTAAAGTATATCTAATATTTGTTCAGTATTACTTTAATTTTACATTATTGTTAGCACATTACAGCTGTATGCCTAAGCATCTAAAATATTTATTGGATTATAATAAATGTTGTCTTTTATTTACTTCTGATAATCTGAAGGTGAAATAATTTAGCAACAAAAGCTTATAATGCAGTTATATTTATACTTTCATTGTTTATAATATTTAAAGTTTATATATTTTGAAAGATTGCTGATTAGTAATAGAACAACATTTATCTTATTATTTATTATTTTTGATTATAATAAAGTGATTAATATAAAAAATCCCAAATAAAGAAATGTGTAGAATAAATATTAGCTAATATTTAGTAGCATATAAATTCTATAGGATTTATCCATTCTATTTTTGCAATGAGATATATTATCGATTTGAATATTCTTCTTATCTGCATATATTTTGCTGATGTTATTAAATTTTATCAATAAATTTAAATACAAAATTAATCTCTGTCATATTTATTATTCTTGCTGAATATTGTAACAGAATTTTATACTTTATCTTTGATTTTATCAAGAATTTTAATTTATATTATTTCGTTTTGCAATTAAAAATTAGTTTTAATTTTTATAATCATTACGTCAGTATACTAAATTTAATTGAAGATTAAATTTAACATTAGAAGCAATTGCAATTTAATTAAAAATAACAATTTTAAAGTAGAGAGAATATTTTGCATATTGAACATATTGCAGTGACCCTTGATATACGTTTGTAATTCAATTATGTAATTTTATATAAGCTAAATTTTCGAAGTTTTTGCAACAAATATATAATTTTGTTTAATACAAATATTTGAATTATTTAAAATCTCGCGCCATTGTAGTGGCCTTCATTGTACTGGCGAGTATCGTGTTTCTTCGCACGTAACTTCAGAGAAGTGTTTTTTGACAAATAAACATTGTATTGTGCGAAACGTCAGTTCTAAAGTGAAAAGAGGGTGAAAAGCACTAAGAAAATAGTTCGTAAATGATTTGGAAATTACGGCATCTGTTACGAAATTTTTTTAAAAAAAGCCCAACATATTTAGGGGGCTAGTTTTTTATGATATGGGCAATAACCACTCCAATTTTTTTGGGTTTAGTGGTGATGATCATCTAATGGACGTGGATGATCTAAATATTGAAAACGATTCAGATGCTGCAGAAGAAGATGAAGATTATGATTTAGCTACTATTCTACAGATACTTATAAGAAGGTAAAGATGCGTGGCCATAATGTCAAATTTTACATGTCGCTTTTTTCAAGTTGTTCTGAAAAGCCAGATGACTTTCATTAACATGTGTCTTCCTACTATAGAAAAACTGTCAATCTGCTAAACACCACAAAATGTTTGTTTTTTGGATTTTGTAGACACATATATTAATCAGATCACTTTGAGTAATATTATTTCACTTATACTTTAAGATCTTTTCTTAAAATATGATACCTTGATATATTTTGTTTCAAAATTGCTTGTACTATAATATTTCTATTAGTTGTCTAGATTAGTAATATATAAAATGAAGCTATTTGTAATTCATTATTTAATTGAAACTGACATAATTACTTTAGTATTAAATATGCTACAACCAGCTGATAAAATATTATAGTATTTTAACATAACATCTAACATTCCTATTTTATTACTTAAATATATTGCATCTGCCAGATCTCAATAAATAATATTGGTATGCTCATTGTCAGACAATAAGCTAAAAATATGAATTAATTGATTACTTGATTATGTTTCTGTATAATATAAGAATTATTTGACAATTGAAATACAGATAATAAATATGTATTTTTAGTGGACAAGTTCATATTGTTTCATATGATGAAGGTGTTAGAAGAGCAAACAATGGTCTTCATAATGTTAAACTGCCACCAAAAAACAAAAGAAAATTAAATACAAAAATGTTAGATGTAAGTACCTTCATTGTATCATCTTGGAAAACATATCGAACTTTTTTTTTGAGCTTTTTACTAGTTTTATACTTGATAATTGAGTTATAATAAAGTAGAATATTTTTTCTGCTAAACAGAGCATGAAAAATTGATAAATTTATTTTAACTCATTTTTCTTAATTGAAAAGACGTTTTCCAACTTTATGTAAAGAAATATATAACTATTGACTATATGACGAATATATAACTATTGACGAATATGAATATATACTTATATTCATATTTATTTCTTCATATAAAATGTTAACTCATTTTATTATTGTACTGTCTATTTACAGTCAAAAGTTCGTTTTGTTCGCCATGAAATTATATATGTAAATAACAAATTATTGATTATAATAATGGTTTTAGAAAAGTCAAGTTAGCATAGAAACAAAACGAGCCTGTGGGCTCAACATTGATGATGATGTAAATAGAAAGATATCCATAACTGACCTTATAACTAAAAGACAGGTGTGTATATAATTAATTATTAAGCCAATTTGTTTGAGTCAAGTTCTTGCAATATAACATTATTGGCTGAATTTATATAACTTTAATTTTCAGCATGGATTAGCCAAAGCTGGAAGCCAATTCTCTAGACAAGAAAAATGCCAGATAAATAATATTTTTCTACCAAATACTATGAAATTAGCAGATAAAGCACATTCTAAATTCTTTTGTGGAATGTATTCGAAAGATGGTAATAGGTTCCTTTCTGCATCACAACGTAAGTTGTTGCATTATTTAGATTTAAAATTTAAAGTTAGTAATAAATAGTTAGAATTGAAAAATATTTTATTTTCAGAGAGTGATTTGAGAATATATGATGCAAATACTCCAAACTTTTATATAATTAAAGAATACAGAGCTCAAAATGTTGGCTGGAGTATTATTGATACTGCATTTAGTCCATGTGGAAAATATATTTTATATTCTAGTTGGTCAGATAATTGTAAGTACGTGCGATTTCTTAAGAATTGATGAATTTCAATATTTATATATATTTTTTTATAATGTAACAAATATTATTAAACTATTTTGATATATTTTATGCTTTTCAGTATATTTATGTAACTTAGAAAGTGAAGAAGAGACCCATAAAGCTTTACCTATGTTTCCTGATAATCACAGATTCTGTATATTTTCACTGATGTTTTCAAACAACGGCCAAGAAATTTTAGGTGGTGCTAGCGATTGCAACATATATGTTTATGACATGGAAGCTAATACTAGAAGTTTGAAGGTATATATATATATATATATATATATATATATATATATATACTTAGGTATAGATAATACATAGGTACAGATAAGAAAATATATACTTAGGTATATGTTTTCTTATCTGTTTATTTGCCACTTGTATTCTTATCTGTTTATTTGCCAGAATATTTTTGTATCAAATTTCTTTCTTTTGTATCAAATTTCTTTCTTTGTATCAATTTTTTTTCATTTGTATCATATTCTTTCTTTTGTCAAATTTGATAATTTTGAAATTTTTATTAGGTGAGGTACAGAAAGCATCTTAGCTGCATTATATAATTAATTATAAATACCATTTTCAGTTTCATGGACATGAAGGAGACATAAACACTGTAACATTTGCAGATGAAACATCACAAATATTATATAGTGGAGGTGATGATGGATTTTGTAAGGTATTATATTTGATTGTTCATTTTATTTTTATCACCGATATGATAAAACAAAAATTAATTTATTTCATTGTACTAGGTTTGGGATAGAAGGTGTTTAAATGAAGAAAATCCGGAACCTGTAGGAATATTAGCTGGGCATAAAGATGGAATTACTTTTATAGACTCCAGAAATGATGGTAGACACTTAATTTCCAATTCCAAGGATCAAACTATAAAATTGTGGGATATAAGGTAAACAATACTGTAGATGAAACATTAAAAGATATTTTAATGTTATAGAATTTTTACCTGTATTTTAATACTTATATATTATATATAACATATCTTGTACCGCTAGTACTTTAGTATGTTTTCATATATATAGCTTGGATAAGAAACTTTCTTGTTTGTGTTCATTATTTGATTCTATTAGGTTCATTCAAAAAGTTCTTTAATATTTTGTTTTTTTTTTTCAACAATTATTTTAATGCCAAATAATAACTCATATTATTAACAATTACCAAAATAATAATTCTTATAATACTAATTGAATTTCTTGTATACAGAGTATTTTCAGATGAAAAGGGGCAAAGTAATACAAGAAGAGCTGTGAATAATCAATCTTGGGATTATAGATGGCAAGCAGTACCATCAAGTTGTAAGAAATTTTTATATTAATAATTCAAATTTTAAATTCTCTTTGCGTATTAGATTTTAAGATATATTTTATTTGTTTTAATTTTTATATAAATTTGTTTAAATTCTTGTATTTTGACACACTATCATATTACTCACACATTTATTTTTTCATAAACATCTTGAAACTGTAGGAATATAAATTGCTCAATTTTGTTTTATTTCAGTGTTTAGTAACATGACAAAGCTAGATGGTGATACATCTGTGATGACATACAGAGGACATTCTGTGCAGAAAACATTAATTCGGTGCCGGTTTTCACCTCCTCACACCACAGGGCAAAGATTTATTTACACTGGCTGTGCTGGTGGTCGAGTTATAAGTAAGAATATAAGTTCTTTAAAATATCAGTGTAACAATGAGTTTATTATCTTTTTATTAAAATATTTTGTTCAAATTCCTAAAGAAATATTTTTATTTCTCATTTGAAATCAGTCTTTTCCTCAATTAGAAAAGATTAACCTAGTTTTTAAATAAAACAATTTAATCTTTGTACTGTACACACGAAACAATATTTTAATATTTTTTTTATTTTAGTATATGACATGCTGAGTGGACAAATCGTTCAAGAATTGAAAAATGGCCATTCAAGCTGTGTAAGAGATGTACATTGGCATCCATATAGATCAGAAATAATTAGTTCATCGGTAACTTGTTACATATATTACTTTATAATACATTTTCTTTTTTTCCTTTTTAATTAGCATACAGTGAATAATAGTGTTTACTAAATGTCAACATTATGTTATTTATTATGTTTATATTTGAATCTTAGTGATATGCATTATTGTTTCTTTGTAACTAAAGCAGACAAGATGAAGACTTGGGATTTTGTTAAGAATCATAAAAGGCAGACTAGATTAAAATTTGATTTTTCTATTATTATGCCATTGAATTTATACAAATCAATTTGTTATTTTGATATAATCACAGTACCCTAAATATTTTTCCTAAATCTATTACAACATTCTAGAAATGCTTAAATTATATTGTTAATTATTCTACTGTTAATTCAGTAAAAAATCAATCATTGGAAAATTTAGGTAATGAAAATAATGCTCTTTTTTATAGTGGGATACTACATTAGGCAGATGGATATTTCAATGTGCGGATGAAGAAGAAGAAAGAGAACGAGAACGTGAACGTGATGTGAAACCTCCTCATCTTCGACTTCGTAGATCAACAAGAATTAAGGAGCGTCAGGAACGTGAAAGAGAAAATTCTAATACTGAGTAATGTTTTTAATGACAATAGTAGCATAAAGATTATGATTTATAAAATGCAGAAAGCTATATTATTTATTATTTGTATTTACTTACAAATAATTATGAATTTAACTACAATATTTTACGAATAGAAACATACTTTTTTTCTACATTGGCGATTATGCAAATTACTCCGCTATATTTCTATTTTACACTAACAATAAGATAAGAGTTGAATTTTTTTATGTTTTGAGATATGTTTATACATAATCATGTGTATAAAATTATAAAAACCGATTCTACACAATCTGTTTTTATTAAAAATTATCTATATAATATTTTATATATGAAAAAAATATATTAACTATGACAAAATTTATTTTATACATTAATTTAGTGTATATATTGTAAATATATAAAATAATGTAAGTTTTCACCCATACGTTTGCTTTTACTTATTTATAAATTACTATAATTTTTTTCATTTTGTGTGTTTTGTGGGAAGGCAAGTTATTTGCATACCAGGGTATTATGAATGTTTTTGGGTCATTTTTATTCGAATTCATTATTTTTCTTAGTAGTTTTTAGATGAGGGGACAGGGAGTAATTTCTTGTACTAAATCTAATGTGTAAGGCAGATAGTCATGCAATTCAAACTGTAATTCCTACATTTTCAGAACATAATTTAGATTTTTTAAGTACGTTATTGCAGACCAAAATTATTCAGTTGTTAAGTTAAAAACAGAGAACCGTTAATTGTTTTAATGAAAATGTGAAGTATTATTTCAGGTATTATAGTTTGAGTATAGACAGAATATGTTTATCTTCTTGTTTTCTCAATGTTCCAAGTCATGAATCGTTTGACTCTATACATTTGGAAAGTATGTGAGCCTAAACTTGATCTCTTCGACGTTTTTGTCAAATACGGCTGCCATATGATGTAACTTTATAAGAACTAGCATTGATTAGTTTTGGGAAAACCGTTTGAAATATACCATTTGGACATCGTTCTAAGCTCTTCTTTTATCTATGTTTTAAATACTCTTCTTTTATCTATGGTTCTAAATTAATTTTGGTAAATATTGGTCATGCCTTTTTTTAATAACTATTGAACAACATTTTTTGATGAAAATTTGATTAAATTCGCTAAAATATTATAGGCCAGGCCTACGATAAATTATAAAAAAATATTTTAGTTTGGAATAATGTGGAGAAAATGTGTTAAAAAAAAATAATTTAATTTATTCAGAGTTCCACAACTACTTATTAAATTACTTATTTTAAAAATAATACTTGAGAATTTTATCTATAAATAGCTAAATTACTGTTGATTTGGATTTTAAATTTTAAATATTTGAATTTTATCTATAAATAGCTAAATTACTGTTGATTTGGGTAGTTATTTAGGATATCGGGCGGTTCGTGCAGCTTGCCTTAAGTTATTTTTATATTTTTAATTATTCATAAAATATTTTTATGTATAATTGATTAATATTCCAGCATATAAATCCAATTTATTGATACACGTATAAGAATTTAAAATATTAAACCATGCCGCGGTCTTTGTTTAAAATTCATAAATGGGTCATGGTTTGTTATCCTGCTTATCATGAAGAAAAATTAATTTATTTGTGTATTACTTCATAGTTTACAAATTATTATTTATAAAATAAAAATAGATCGATGTATGGCAACACTTTTTTCGACGTTTAATTTTAGAACAGGAAAACAAATTCACTGAACCACTCTTGATTTTGATACAAGTGCAAAACGTTCAAACCGTTGTTTCAGTGTTTCAACTTCTTTAACTAAAAATGGGCGAAGAACTTGATGTAAGTAAAGATGAAAACAATATTTCGCCAATAACAGATGCAAATAACGGGGAGAAAAATGTTTTATTGCATCAAAAGGTCATTGAACAATTGGAGTATTATTTTGGAGATTACAATTATCCTAAGGATAAATTTCTCCAAGAGCAAATTTTGTTGGACGACGGATGGATTCCCATATCAACACTGATGTCATTTAAAAAATTGTCTGCAATTATACAATCAGACAAAAATGTTCTAGTAGAGGCATTTGGAAATTATAAAAATGATTTACTCGAAATATCAAAAGATAATTTGAAAATCAGAAGATCACCAGATAAGCCAGCACCTAAACTAACAGAGGATTATATTAAAGAAGTGCTGAATAGAACAGTGTATGTGAAAGGATTTTTTGCTGCAACAAAGTTTGATGAAATTAAAGATTTTTTTTCTAGTTACCAAACTGTTGAGAATATTGAGCAACGCTTTTTCAAAGACATTGTAAAATCTACAAGAATATTTAAAGGTAGCGTTTTTGCTACTTTTTCTACAAGACAACAAGCTATCAGTTTCCTGGGACACAATAGCATGTATTTCAAGAATCGATTAATAATCAGAATGTGGAAGGAAGAATATCTTGAAGTTAAGAGAATAGAAAGTCTTAAAAAGAAAATGTTTGAAACAGCTTCTTCCAACAAACTCCAAATTAAGATACCCACAGGTGCTATGTTTGCTATTGAAAATTTTACTTCAGTTGCAAATCGATTTGATATTAAAAATGCTCTATCAAAGTTTGGTCTCGATGTTGCTTTCGTGGATTTCAGAGATGATGGTAGTTCAGTTTGGATCCGTTTACATAAAGAAAATGAAGCAAAGGAATTTATCAATAAAATGAAAGGACTACTGAACATATTAGGTCAAAATGTTAATATTCGATTAATAGAAGGTGAAGAAGAAACTGATTACTTAAACAAAGTCAAAGGAATAATGCAGAACAGCAATTCTTTAAATAAAACTAAAACAAACCAACAAAATAAAAAACGTCAAAATGATAATAAAAGTAAACAAAATAACAAACGACAAAAAGTTGAATAATAAGTTGAAAATAATATAATTAATACATACATGAAATAAAATGCTTATAAATTTATATCATAGACATGTATCCAACAAGTGGAAAATTTAAGTTTATTTACATTCTAATATATATATATATATATATATATATATATATATATATATATATATAGTGATCACTTTAATTTTTGGTACCTATCAGTTAAAGAAAGATTTTTTTTTATACCTTTACCTTTCTTTTTCAATATATTTTTATAAGCATGTTTAAGATAATTGAAATATGTATATATATTACATATATATATTATATATAATATATATAATATATATAATAACATATATAAAATGTATACATTATATGAATGTTAAAAATTGTTATTTATAAAATATATATTATATGAGAATTAAAGTGAATTAAAATTTATTTTTAATTTAGTAAATTATTGGTGTGTAAGAATTCAAATAAATTTGGTAAACAACTCCAATATCATAATTCAATACTGAATATAAACAGCAAATTTCATAATTTAAATTGTACATATTTTCGAATTGTTACATATTTTTTAATTCTTTTACAATATCACAAAGTTAAAATTAATTCTAAATATTTTCGAACCTTTTCGATATTTTTAAGTACAAATTATGGTTTTCATCATTTCGTAATAACGTTAAGTCTGGTAATTAAATGTGCAGGTGAAGATTGATACTATTGATACTATATGTCTAAAAGAGGTTTGCTATGTTTGCAAAGTTTGCAATTATAATAAATTAAATATAATAATTAATAATTATTGAAAAATAATTTATTATTATTCAAGGCTTATGATTATTTTTACAAAAGTATTCAGATTAAGATCATGTTTATTTATCTATGATTAATATTATATATAACAAAAAAATTCAAGCCCTCACTGCTTTGAGGCGTTTGTTTGGAATTATTCGCGTTCGTTCGTGTTCCTGTTCGTTCTTCTTTGTATTTTCTTGCTCGACATGTTCGTTCGTTAGGTGTGGACGCACCTTTATATGAAGTAGAACTGCCAACTGTCAAACATTTGCCATCTCAAAAATAATTGCTGGAAACGCGAAAGTATATTTATTTCATGATAATCATATTATTTTTATCTAAGAATATAAATGTGAGACATATTTTAAAAATATAACAGTAAAAATATAACAAGCAAAAAAAGTTAGTAAATTTGAAAAATCATCGATATTTGGATGTTGAAAATATCGATAGTATATTATCGAAGAGCACAGAAGGTTAGGTTATGTGTTGCACGCTCAATGAGTCAAGATTGCGTTAATGTTTTAGTAGTACACGTGTTGTGAGGACTGTTTTTAGAATTATTAATTGTATTTTAATTGCATCAATACTTTATCTAGTGACAATGGCAGAGGAAAACGGTTCCACTGATACGAAAGTAGAAAACACATCTGAAACTGTAGCAACAGAGAAGACTGTCGAAGAATTAAAATCGGAGAACAAAGTAAGTGATGAAGAAATTTCAGATCTTGAAAAAAACATCATTCGCCAAGTTGAGTATTACTTTGGAGACAGCAACTTGCCCAGAGATAAATTCCTCCAAGAACAGATAAAATTAGATGATGGATGGATTTCTCTTACAGTTTTACTTACTTTTAAGAGGTTATCTAGCATGACCACAAATCAAGAGGTAATTGCTAAAGCTTTACTTAAGTCTACTAATGATCTCTTAGAAGTTTCTGAAGATCACTCTAAGGTCAGGCGTTCTTTGGCAAAGCCTGTTCCTGAAATGAATGAAGAAAGGCGTAAAGCATTGATGTCCAGAACTGTATATGCTAAAGGTTTTCCTTTAGATGCTAAGCTGGACAGTATATTAGACTTTTTTAAAGATTATGAGTTTGTAGAAAATGTTATAATGCGTACATATTTAGATAAAGTAAACAAAAAGTATTGTTTTAAGGGAAGCGTTTTTGCTACATTTGCCACTGAAGAGCAATCTAAAAAGTTTTTAGAGATTGAAAAAGTTACTTACTTAGACCAAGAACTGTTATGTATGTCACAGAATGATTACCACGAAATGAAAAAAAATGAAAGGTCTTCCGGTAAGAATAAATCCAAAAAAGCTGAAGAAGATACTAAAGAAGCTTTTCGTCCTCCTAATGGAACAGTAATTTTCTTAGAAGGCTTGCCAGAAAATGCAACTCGTGAAGATATCAAAGAAGTGTTCATTGAACTAGAGGCAGAAGTTGCATATGTAGATTACAATAAAGGTGATAAATCTGGTTGGATAAGGTTCCACAATGAAGACAGTGGTAAAGAGATTATTAAAAAAATAACTGATGGCAAACTCAAAATCTGTGATTCTGAAGTAACAGCTAGATTATTAGAAGGTGAAGAAGAAACAAAGTTTTTAGATAAAGTCGTTGAAGACATGAAAAATTACAGACAAAAACAATCACATGGCCGCAAGGGACGTGGTGGTAGAGGTGGTGGCAGAGGAGGTAGAGGTGGTTGGAATAACAGGAAACGCAAAGCAGATGGTGAAAATGGAGGTCCACCTGCTAAACAATAAATATCGCTGAAAAATATCATCTTTTTAATTTAATGTATGATAAGGACATGAAATTTATTTAATGAAAATATTTTATGTTGTAATAGTTGCTAATGTATAATTATAATAAATATGAATACATGTTATATCTGAATTTTTATAAAACAATTTTTTTTATTACATTTTCAAATTTAACTTAGCTATAAGAAATATTTTTGTCATATGATTCACATAATTAATAAGAAGTAATCTATGATTTGCTTTATATTCTTATTATGTTTTTATTTCTCAAGTACATCCTGTTTTTATTGTATTTTGTAATCTTCACCTTTTTACAATCCAGGATTGCTATTTTTATTTTCTATTCATATTTTTTTGCCAGAACATGTGAATCATTCTTATTGCTATTATTCTTTTGAATTTTTTAATAATCTGAACAGGTTTACAGTTATATATATATATATATATATATATATATTTAAATTCATTTTATTTTCATATTCAGAAAATCTATTTGCACAAAATTGTCAAGAACTTATTGATATTTTCATTAATTTGATAAGAACCGGATAATATATGTAAGATGATGACATTTTGCATAAAATATACTTTTTAGCTTTGTAAATTCATCTGACAAATATTTCCTTGGGATATATACCCAAAAATATCTAAGAATGAACATTCTACTGCAGGTTTAATTACATGAACATCTTTTTAGACTTATTCCTTTTTTATCACAAAGCAAATTACGTAATTTGACTGTTTTCCCTGTGTAATAAGTTATTAAAATTTATATTATAAATAATATAATAATTCTAATTGAACTATTCGAGATACATGCTAAAGTTTGGAAATTAATGACGAATGACTGTACGTACAGGAAAGGTTGTTCATCCCTGAGTTTCTCGAATATTAAATGATTTACATGTTTAGTTGATTAATACTATTCCTATGTAATTTGCTATAAGTTTTATGAAGCAGCTCAGATAAAATACTATTTATGTATTACACGAAGCCCCAATGAGGCCCCACAGCCTCAGAGTACATGTTCGACAGTTTTTCTTGTCTTGTGACTGTGACTGTACTCGTACTGTCAACATACTTGAAGTATGCAGTTTCATGCATGCAAACTTCTACATTGTCATTCTCGATCCCAAATGACTTACCTATTGTTTTCTTTAAGTAAAACAATGATTGTGCTAAATTAGCAAAAGCGTTCAGATTTTATAATTATAATTAGGAACTGTTGTTTTTAGTGACTTATTATCCAATTCTAATCAAAAATGACAGACACACCTGATAATGCCCGAATTACTACCATGGTTGAAGATGTTTTTGCAATAACATTAAACCCAGAAAAATTTGTGGACTGTGAACAAAAACCAGATTATATTCAAATGATTTATCTAGAAGAACTAGCAGAAAGTTTGAAACCGCAAAAACACATTGACATTGAGACTTTAGAACAAGCTCTTTTTGAAAGGTTGATGCTAACAAATATCACAGAATTTGTGTTACCAAAATCGAGTAAGCCCCCATATATAGATTATGTAGTTCAGAATAAAGCAATTCTCTATTTAAATACTGCTTATGAAAGACTTAAGAAGTACAATGCATCAAAAGACAAATTGTAATTAATATTGTGGAAAATATGAAATCACTTATTTTGCGTAATGTGTGTACTGCCATGGAGCAACCAGACATATTTCAAGATCAAGTAATTTGGCAGCAATGGTTTGATATTCTTAAGGATAATCTTGATAATTCGGATCAATTCCAGGTTTTGTTTTAGATGTTATAGCTGCCCTAGATAAGCAAGGTGATATACTAATTACAAACATATGTGTTACATATGAATGTATATATTAATGGTAATGGTATATATATAAATGACAAACATATTATTTTTGCTCTATATTAAGAATCTACAATGACACTTTTTTAAATGTTTTTATTACAACAATTTTTATTTGAACATCATGTTCAAATTACAAACCAATTATCTTTATTGATCTTCATTTGAATACCCTATTTTTACTTTAATTTTTCATTAATCTATTAGTTTCAAATGATTTTTCAACATTCTATATGTATAATCTTTAATGCAATCTTACTTTTTACACTATTGGCGTTTACATTGTTCACAATATCTCTGATTTTTTATATTGTTTTTTTTTTATATTAAAATATTACTTTTATCAAAAATATTACTTTTGTGTACATTGTACAAACATATACATGATATATGGTTTCCAAAATAGTTTTTGTTTCGAATATTGCATACATTTCTAAGGATTCTTCATAATTTACTTGAAAACTCAATGAAAGTACTGAAAAGACTATTTATGAAAGTACTGAAAGACTATTTACTTAACTATGAATAATGTTATTAGAAGACTATCATAGAAGAATACATTTCTATATGGTACTACTTAATCATATTTCTCTTTATTAGATAATGGTTTTGAAATATTGAAGGGAGCATTTACACCAATTCTCATTCATGTGCATAGAATGATTGCTGGAGCCAACTTGATAAACTTGGAATATTGGACATACACATTTGTTCTAACATTTGCCTCTCATATTTCTTTAGCTAAAGTTCTTTTAGAATATGCAACTCCGAAATCCAATGGTTTGTATCAAGATATTATATTTTACTTAATAAGAATATGTATTGTAATATAATGATTATGTTTATTTAGATGGTAGAGCTTATGCAGAAACAATATTTGGATCATTTTTGTCCTTATCAATTTTGCCCAAAAGTCCTTTTGCTCCATATGAATATTTTGAAAATCCACTAGAAATGGTATGATATAATATTATTATTGCTTCATTCCATTATAAATATATTCAATTTTTGCTTACATAAATAAAATGTTTATATAAAATATTATATTATTGTTATAAAGTTGAATATAATTTAATACCATGAAATGTCTTGATAGTTCAAGACAAGGTTTGAAGATATTATTAAAATCAAGAAGTTCACAAACTTAGGTATACTATTTTTTTGTATAAACCATTGTTATGAGCAGATTTTAAAGCTTTTAAATATTTTTCATGTTTTTCATCTATTTGTTCAATAACATTCTGTTAATTACATTTAGCAAATTCGAAATCCAATGGAAGGAACACTGTGGTCAGCATTGGAGAATCTAGGTGATCAAATGCATGGAATATTTTTAAAATTACTAAGATTAGGCGGTGAAATAAGATCAAAAACTTTGGATTGGTTAGGTGCTTGTTTACATAGTAACAACAGTAGGGGACAATATGGAGCACACAGGTAAAGATATTATTGTATTTTTCGATAAATCTTAAATAATTCAGATTTTAAGATAAATGATTTTATTTTTATGAAATTTGGATGGAATGTGTTTTACCATATTCTTTCAGAAAATGTAAAACAATTTTACATTATGTATCAAATGTATCTCAAGATGCTTTTATATGCTTCATACATTTGCAATTCGAGACACTGCAGTTTTAAGCCTTAAAGTATACTGCAACCACATTTTTATGATTTATTCTGATTAGAAATTAAATAACAATAATTTTAACAATAAGAAACAAATTTAACTAAGTTTTAGCTTAATCGGATTATTTTTATACCTGCAATGTAAAATTGGCTTAAATTTTTGCCCATGCAATTACTGTTTTACTGATGTATTGTTTCTGTTAAAATTGGATTCTAATTTTTATTAATTATCAAAATTCTCAGAAATAATTGCATGTTAAACATTATTCTTTAATTGAAATAAGTTAATTAATTTTATTCTGTAGATAATGGATATTGATCCAACATTAGGAACTTATGTTAGTGATGCATTTATGTTGAACATGGGTGCAGTGATGTTGAGAATGTGTCGCCCTTTTTAAGGATTACAGAGATGGCAAAGCTCTGAGGATAGACCCCACATATGGAGCTGTCGAGGTTAGTA
>NW_020537758.1:41172649-41204840 GCF_003426905.1 Ctenocephalides felis | reverse complement strand
TACTGTTCGCGCCAATCAAAGCATGCGGCTATATTGATACATAAACAAAAAATCATCAATCGATTTATTATAAAATTAAAACTCAAATCATTCAACACGGAATAAAACCATATTAAATTATTATAAATACGATGTAATTTATGTAATTAAAGTAAAATAAATATTACTAGTTACAAAATCAAAGTATTTACAATCGGTCCTTCGAAAAGCAAAATTCAATTCAACCTAAAAAACATTGGTCCTTCGAGTCGAATTGACATCCAGCAGTCGAAGAAGATACAAGACATCAATTGGAGCCAAAGGAGCAGAAATCAGGTCACTTAAAACTAACCATTTTTACAATTATAATCCACGTCAAAATGGAATCGTTAAAATCATTAAAACTGAAGCAAAGAGGAATGAAATCGCGATTAACAAGATATGAGAAAATATGCAAACAAATGGCAGAAACACCTACTTCTGAGTTAGATATTTTAGATATAAACAGCCATGTCGAAGAGGTAAGGCCATTATTTGAAATATTCGAAAACACCATTATCAATATAACAACGCTATTAGAAGACGAAGATGAAATAAATAAGTTAATGGATATCGAATTAGATGAATACTTTGAAAAATATAAAAGGTGCCTATCAACTTTATTAAAATTCAGTCAAATAGCACAAAATAAGTCAGATATTAATTCAAACAACTTTAATGATTCTAATATGACAAATAGTCTTAACAACATTAAATTGCCTCAGATTAATTTGCCTCAGTTTGACGGCTCTTATTTAAACTGGTTACAATTTTACGATTCATTTTCTTGTTTAATTCACAAAGACTCAAACATAGGCAATGCCCAAAAATTTTATTATTTAAAATCGTGCCTAAAGGGGGATGCTGCTAATCTCATAGAATCACTACCGGCAACGGCCGATAATTATATTATTGCGTGGGACTTATTAAAAACGCGGTTTGAAAACAAGAAAATAATCGTAAATAACCATATTAAAAAATTATTTGATCATCCAGCCATGCACAATGAATCGGGTAAGGATCTTCGCAATTTAATAGATACGTTTAATAAGCATTTAAGATGTCTAAAAATGTTGCAACAACCGGTAGACCAGTGGGACGCCCTGATTAATTATTTAATCATGACAAAAATAGACAAAAAAACTCACCAAGAGTGGGAAATGCTCATGAATAGAGGGTCAGAATTAGTTACGTTTGCCGAACTCAATAACTTTCTAAATCAACGTTGTATGACGTTAGAAGCTATAAACCCAACTGAGACAAGAACCGGAAATTTCAATAATTTTAAAGACATAAAAACTAATTTCGAAAAACAACGAAGTCTTACGATACATCAACCAATTGCAAAAATATTTGTCTGTTTTGCAATGGGACTTATCATTCGGCATATAAATGCCCAAAGTTTCGATCACTATCTACAGAAGATAGAATAATTAAAGCAAAAGAACTAAAATTATGCATTAATTGTTTACGGTGTAATCATAATGTTAGTCAATGCCTTTCATCGAGTCGATGTACCTTTTGCAATTTAAATCACCATAGTCTCTTACACAGAAATTCAAACCAACCACAGACTCTTGATACACCACAAATTATTTCATGTCATTCTGCCGGTAACATACCTCTTAATTCTTCACATTCATTTTTAATATGCAATCGTAGATCTAATGTAAAAGCGCAAGAAAATAGAATTTGGGATTTGAAAGCAAGCAATGACATACAATATTTTAATAAAACGAAAACACAACGCAAACAACATTTTTCTAATAGGACTACGACAAATGAAGGAAGAAGGTTTGTTATTACAACACCATTTACAAATTATATAAAAAACAATGCGAATTGTAAATGCTATAGTTCACGCACAAATGATTTACGAACAAATCAAAATCTATTTACCAAAGATAAAAACTTTATGAATACTTATATGTCACTAGGAAATAGAAGCATAGCTAGTGAATGTATCAAACCCAAAACAAGTTTTATTGGCCTAATCACGGTGTGTTTAAAACCAGACAGTTTTTCCAAAGGAATACGAAATTATCGTAATTTATTCTAAAACCGATTCATATTCCATACAATAACATAATCTAATTACTATCTAATTCATTTATATAGTGGCAAGGCCCATTTTGAAACACAGCAAGACACAACATGATACATTCAAGCATGACATAGACATAATTATGAACTTCAAAACTAAAATCACTAACTACCAAAGAATCACCCATTAACTGTTCTGATAACTAGACATGAGTATTTAAAATTGTATCATTGCGGAACACAAATACTATAAAATACAATGCGTAATACCTATTGGCCTATCGGAAGCAGTAACTTTACAAGATTAATCCTAAAAAATGTGTAATATGCTTAAAAGTAAAACCCACATGGATTCATCCATTAATGCTATAATAATCAATTACACCTTTTTTATATGCGGAGTAGATTACGGAGGTCCTGTCTTAATAAGAGATCGTCAAACAAGAGGGTACAAAAAATTAAAGACTTATATATGCTTATTTGTATGTTTTGTTACGAAAGCAATTCATCATGAATTAGTATCTGATTTAACGACGAATAGTTTCATGGCAACATTAAAACGATTTATGGCACGACATGGCAAACCTCGCGGAATCTATTCAGATAATGGAACGAATTTCATAGGCGCAACTTCTGGATTAAAGAAATCTTATAAATTTTCACAAAAAGTCAAATCAAAACCAGATTAGTAATAAAATGACCAACGAAGGTGTATTATGGAAGCACATTCCACCGAATTCTGTTTTTTTCGGAGGAATTTGGGAAGCAACCATAAGGTCATGCAAGATATTAATGAAGAATCCTAACCTTCGAGGAATTTTATGTGATTCTGACACAGATCAAAGCAATGTTTGTATACTCAAGACCAATTTCTTCTTGAAGCTCATATCCTAACGATTTAATGAAGATTATTAATTATTTTGAAATCTACATTTCAAGGCCGGGAGAATGTTCGCGCCAATCAAAGCATGCGGCTATATTGATACATAAACAAAAAATCATCAATCGATTTATTATAAAATTAAAACTCAAATCATTCAACACGGAATAAAACCATATTAAATTATTATAAATACGATGTAATTTATGTAATTAAAGTAAAATAAATATTACTAGTTACAAAATCAAAGTATTTACAATCGGTCCTTCGAAAAGCAAAATTCAATTCAACCTAAAAAACAGATACTATATGTCTAAAAGAGGTTTGCTATGTTTGCAAAGTTTGCAATTATAATAAATTAAATATAATAATTAATAATTATTGAAAAATAATTTATTATTATTTAAGGCTTATGATTATTTTTACAAAAGTATTCAGATTAAGATCATGTTTATTTATCTATGATTAATATTATATATAACAAAAAAATTCAAGCCCTCACTGCTTTGAGGCGTTTGTTTGGAATTATTCGCGTTCGTTCGTGTTCCTGTTCGTTCTTCTTTGTATTTTCTTGCTCGTCATGTTCGTTCGTGTTCGTTCGTTAGGTGTGGACGCACCTTTATATGAAGTAGAACTGCCAACTGTCAAACATTTGCCATCTCAAAAATAATTGCTGGAAACGCGAAAGTATATTTATTTCATGATAATCATATTATTTTTATCTGAGAATATAAATGTGAGACATATTTTAAAAATATAACAGTAAAAATATAACAAGCAAAAAAAGTTAGTAAATTTGAAAAATCATCGATATTTGGATGTTGAAAATATCGATAGTATATTATCGAAGAGCACAGAAGGTTAGGTTATGTGTTGCACGCTCAATGAGTCAAGATTGCGTTAATGTTTTAGTAGTACACGTGTTGTGAGGACTGTTTTTAGAATTATTAATTGTATTTTAATTGCATCAATACTTTATCTAGTGACAATGGCAGAGGAAAACGGTTCCACTGATACGAAAGTAGAAAACACATCTGAAACTGTAGCAACAGAGAAGACTGTCGAAGAATTAAAATCGGAGAACAAAGTAAGTGATGAAGAAATTTCAGATCTTGAAAAAAACATCATTCGCCAAGTTGAGTATTACTTTGGAGACAGCAACTTGCCCAGAGATAAATTCCTCCAAGAACAGATAAAATTAGATGATGGATGGATTTCTCTTACAGTTTTACTTACTTTTAAGAGGTTATCTAGCATGACCACAAATCAAGAGGTAATTGCTAAAGCTTTACTTAAGTCTACTAATGATCTCTTAGAAGTTTCTGAAGATCACTCTAAGGTCAGGCGTTCTTTGGCAAAGCCTGTTCCTGAAATGAATGAAGAAAGGCGTAAAGCATTGATGTCCAGAACTGTATATGCTAAAGGTTTTCCTTTAGATGCTAAGCTGGACAGTATATTAGACTTTTTTAAAGATTATGAGTTTGTAGAAAATGTTATAATGCGTACATATTTAGATAAAGTAAACAAAAAGTATTGTTTTAAGGGAAGCGTTTTTGCTACATTTGCCACTGAAGAGCAATCTAAAAAGTTTTTAGAGATTGAAAAAGTTACTTACTTAGACCAAGAACTGTTATGTATGTCACAGAATGATTACCACGAAATGAAAAAAAATGAAAGGTCTTCCGGTAAGAATAAATCCAAAAAAGCTGAAGAAGATACTAAAGAAGCTTTTCGTCCTCCTAATGGAACAGTAATTTTCTTAGAAGGCTTGCCAGAAAATGCAACTCGTGAAGATATCAAAGAAGTGTTCATTGAACTAGAGGCAGAAGTTGCATATGTAGATTACAATAAAGGTGATAAATCTGGTTGGATAAGGTTCCACAATGAAGACAGTGGTAAAGAGATTATTAAAAAAATAACTGATGGCAAACTCAAAATCTGTGATTCTGAAGTAACAGCTAGATTATTAGAAGGTGAAGAAGAAACAAAGTTTTTAGATAAAGTCGTTGAAGACATGAAAAATTACAGACAAAAACAATCACATGGCCGCAAGGGACGTGGTGGTAGAGGTGGTGGCAGAGGAGGTAGAGGTGGTTGGAATAACAGGAAACGCAAAGCAGATGGTGAAAATGGAGGTCCACCTGCTAAACAATAAATATCGCTGAAAAATATCATCTTTTTTAATTTAATGTATGATAAGGACATGAAATTTATTTAATGAAAATATTTTATGTTGTAATAGTTGCTAATGTATAATTATAATAAATATGAATACATGTTATATCTGAATTTTTATAAAACAATTTTTTTTATTACATTTTCAAATTTAACTTAGCTATAAGAAATATTTTTGTCATATGATTCACATAATTAATAAGAAGTAATCTATGATTTGCTTTATATTCCTATTATGTTTTTATTTCTCAAGTACATCCTGTTTTTATTGTATTTTGTAATCTTCACCTTTTTACAATCCAGGATTGCTATTTTTATTTTCTATTCATATTTTTTTGCCAGAACATGTGAATCATTCTTATTGCTATTATTCTTTTGAATTTTTTAATAATCTGAACAGGTTTACAGTTATATATATATATATATATATATATATATATATATATATATTTAAATTCATTTTATTTTCATATTCAGAAAATCTATTTGCACAAAATTGTCAAGAACTTATTGATATTTTCATTAATTTGATAAGAACCGGATAATATATGTAAGATGATGACATTTTGCATAAAATATACTTTTTTAGCTTTGTAAATTCATCTGACAAATATTTCCTTGGGATATATACCCAAAAATATTCAAGAATGAACATTCTACTGCAGGTTTAATTACATGAACATCTTTTTAGACTTATTCCTTTTTTATCACAAAGCAAATTACGTAATTTGACTGTTTTTCCCTGTGTAATAAGTTATTGAAATTTATATTATAAATAATATAATAATTCTAATTGAACTATTCGAGATACATGCTAAAGTTTGAAAATTAATGACGAATGACTGTACGTACAGGAAAGGTTGTTCATCCCTGAGTTTCTCGAATATTAAATGATTTACATGTTTAGTTGATTAATACTATTCCTATGTAATTTGCTATAAGTTTTATGAAGCAGCTCAGATAAAATACTATTTATGTATTACACGAAGCCCCAATGAGGCCCCACAGCCTCAGAGTACATGTTCGACAGTTTTTACTTGTCTTGTGACTGTGACTGTACTCGTACTGTCAACATACTTGAAGTGTGCAGTTTCATGCAAACTTCTACATTGTCATTCTCGAACCCAAATGACTTACCTATTGTTTTCTTTAAGTAAAACAATGATTGTGCTAAATTAGCAAAAGCGTTCAAATTTTATTATTATAATTAGGAACTGTTGTTTTTAGTGACTGTTATTATCCAATTCTAATCAAAAATGACAGACACACCTGATAATGCCCGAATTACTACCATGGTTGAAGATGTTTTTGCAATAACATTAAACCCAGAAAAATTTGTGGACTGTGAACAAAAACCAGATTATATTCAAATGATTTATCTAGAAGAACTAGCAGAAAGTTTGAAGCCGCAAAAACACATTGACATTGAGACTTTAGAACAAGCTCTTTTTGAAAGGTTGATGCTAACAAATATCACAGAATTTGTGTTACCAAAATCCAGTAAGCCCCCATATATAGATTATGTAGTTCAGAATAAAGCAATTCTCTATTTAAATACTGCTTATGAAAGACTTAAGAAGTACAATGCATCAAAAGACAAATTTGTAATTAATATTGTGGAAAATATGAAATCACTTATTTTGCGTAATGTGTGTACTGCCATGGAGCAACCAGACATATTTCAAGATCAAGTAATTTGGCAGCAATGGTTTGATATTCTTAAGGATAATCTTGATAATTCCGGATCAATTCCAGGTTTTGTTTTAGATGTTATAGCTGCCCTAGATAAGCAAGGTGATATACTAATTACAAACATATGTGTTACATATGAATGTATATATTAATGGTAATGGTATATATATAAATGACAAACATATTTATTTTGCTCTATATTAAGAATCAACAATGACACTTTTTTAAATGTTTTTATTACAACAATTTTTATTTGAACATCATGTTCAAATTACAAACCAATTATCTTTTATTGATCTTCATTTGAATACCCTATTTTTTACTTTAATTTTTCATTAATCTATTAGTTTCAAATGATTTTTCAACATTCTATATGTATAATCTTTAATACAATCTTACTTTTTACACTATTGGCGTTTACATTGTTTACAATATCTCTGATTTTTTATATTAAAATATTACTTTTATCAAAAATATTACTTTTGCGTACATTGTACAAACATATACATGATATATGGTTTCCAAAATAGTTTTTGTTTCGAATATTGCATACATTTCTAAGGATAACTTCATAATTTACTTGAAAACTCAATGAAAGTACTGAAAAGACTATTTATGAAAGTACTGAAAGACTATTTACTTAACTATGAATAATGTTATTAGCTTCTATGAATACATCTCTATATGGTACTACTTATCATATTTCTCTTTATTAGATAATGGTTTTGAAATATTGAAGGGAGCATTTACACCAATTCTCATTCATGTGCATAGAATGATTGCTGGAGCCAACTTGATAAACTTGGAATATTGGACATACACATTTGTTCTAACATTTGCCTCTCATATTTCTTTAGCTAAAGTTCTTTTAGAATATGCAACTCCGAAATCCAATGGTTTGTATCAAGATGTTATATTTTACTTAATAAGAATATGTATTGTAACATAATGATTATGTTTATTTAGATGGTAGAGCTTATGCAGAAACAATATTTGGATCATTTTTGTCCTTATCAATTTTGCCCAAAAGTCCTTTTGCTCCATATGAATATTTTGAAAATCCACTAGAAATGGTATGATATAATATTATTATTGCTTCATTCCATTATAAATATATTCAATTTTTGCTTACATAAGTAAAATGTTTTTGATTATATTATTGTTATAAAGTTCAATATAATTTAATACCATGAAATGTCTTGATAGTTCAAGACAAGGTTTTACACTATTTTTTGTATAAACCATTGTTATGAGCAGATTTTAAAGCCTTTAAATATTTTTCATGTTTTTCATCTATTTGTTCAATAACATTCTGTTAATTACATTTAGCAAATTCGAAATCCAATGGAAGGAACACTGTGGTCAGCATTGGAGAATCTAGGTGATCAAATGCATGGAATATTTTTAAAATTACTAAGATTAGGCGGTGAAATAAGATCAAAAACTTTGGATTGGTTAGGTGCTTGTTTACATAGTAACAACAGTAGGGGACAAATATGGAGCACACAGGTAAAGATATTATTGTATTTTTCGATAAATCTTAAATAATTCAGATTTTAAGATAAATGATTTTATTTATATGAAATTTGAATGAAATGTGTTTTACCATATTCTTTCAGAAAATGTAAAACAATTTTACATTATGTATCAAATGTATCTCAAGATGCTTTTATATGCTTCATACATTTGCAATTCGAGACACTGCAGTTTTAAGCCTTAAAGTATACTGCAACCACATTTTTATGATTTATTCTGATTAGAAATTAAATGCCTACTTTTATGGGATTTTTTTTAAAACATGCTAACAATAAGAAACAAATTTAACTAAGTTTAGCTTAATTGGATTATTTTTATACCTGCAATGTAAAATTGGCTTAAATTTTTGCCCATGCAATTACTGTTTTACTGATGTATTGTTTCTGTTAAAAATTGGATTCTGTTTTTATTAATTATCAAAATTCTCAGAAATAATTGCATGTTAAACATTATTCTTTAATTGAAATAAGTTAATTAATTTTATTCTGTAGATAATGGATATTGATCCAACATTAGGAACTTATGTTAGTGATGCATTTATGTTGAACATGGGTGCAGTGATGTTGAGAATGTGTCGCCCGTTTTGTAAGGATTACAGAGATGGCAAAGCTCTGAGGATAGACCCCACATATGGAGCTGTCGAGGTTAGTAATAACTGAAAACTAAATTATTCATGTGCTCAATAGTGCAATAACATAGTCACTTTGAATGCTCAAGGTCTTATTGACTAGAATATTAACTGCATATTTTAATAAAGAAAATATTTATAATTTCAGGAGCAAGATAGGGAATCAAAAGGTGTACATATGAAAGCATTATGTAATGATACCTGTTTATTGCCAACATTGGATGGTACAGTTAGGCCTACTTCTGATCAATACAGTTTTACAACTGAATGTTATTTTATGACTCAAAAATGTTTGGACATTGGTATGTATCCATTAATTTTGATACAGATATTATTTAAATTTTTACTCATTATTTATATTTTAGGTTACAGAGTATGTGTAGAAAGATTAACAAAGCAAAATCAAGATATAGCTCGCATACAAAGAGCTTATAATGATGCAAGAGAACAGGGTTCGCCTGCTGCGAATCATTTGTTACAAAGGATGACACAGGATATGACAAAGTATGATTGATAATATAGATTCTTTAATTTTTTTATAATACAATGATAAATAAATTACAAAGTACATACAGTTATATTTCTAACATAATATTGCCAAAAATATTTATTTTTTGTATTTGATATTAGGCTATTTAATATTTATCATTATTATTGTACTATTTGTTTATTATTATAGATTAATGTTGAATTCCAATTATTTTCTGATAAAAATATTTCGAATATAAATCTATAGCACAATAAACATTTCCATAATGTTTTCAAAAATTAATAAAAATTAACAAAAAACTATATTGAAAGAAAACACTTTATAATAAATATATATAATATTAAATTTAGACTAAATTGATACATTTAATACTTATTATACTTATAGATATACTGTGCTTATAATAATATCAAGTTTCAGTCTAATAAGAATATATTTCTCTATAGTAAGAAAGAATATATTACTTCAGTAAATGTTTCCTACTATAGAGAAATATATTCTTATTAGACTGCAACTTGACTTTATTATGACTTATGATATCTATAAGTATAACAAGTATTAAATATATTTATTTTAAAGGATTTTTTCAATATAGTTCTCTGTTAGTTTTTATTAATTTTTGTTTGTTCTTCTATACATTATGGTGTTTTTTTATTGTACTATAGATCTACATTCGTAATATTCTTATTACAAAATGATTGGAATTCAATATTAATCTTTAATAATAAATAAATAGTACAATAATAATAATAACAAATATTAAATAGCCTAACATCAAACACAAAAAATGAATATTTCTGACAATATTATGTTAGAAATATAAATGTTTGCTCATATATGCCTTTTTAGAACTTATTTCTTTATATTGCAGTGTATAATATTGTTATTGGAATTTATAAATTTTTTTGAGCATCAGTTTTAAAAAATAACATTATTAATGAATGCAAAGAAATAATTGCTTACACTGTTATGATATATATGAGAATTAACTGTTATGATAATATATCAATTAACATTTATTGTTTATATATATTGTTATTGCTATTATATATATTATTATTTGAACAGGTATCTCTCACTGCGCAGTACTCTGTTTGAACCTAGTATGTTGCAACTTCTGCAAGAATTACATACCTCGACTGCTACATGGATAACTCAGGTTTCAATTAACAATGAGTTAAATGAAATGCAGAACACTAGCTCAGACCAGCTAGCCAACCAGGCAGAGAAGATTCAAAAAGTGTTGAACTATGCCCCAATGAAGTTCAGAGAAATTATTTTTCCTTTATCAGAATCTGTTCCTGATACATTGAGGTAAAGTTTGTTGTTGATTTATTTTATTAATGAAATCATGTGAATTTTTGATTTACAAGTTGATGTATTTTTTATATGGAATTTGATGTTTTGATGATGAAGAATAATAACTTTGATCTTTTGATATTAATACAACAATTGTTATATACATCATAGTTAAAACAATTTTATGGTTTAGGATTATTAACTTTCAGGTGCGTTCCAGAATTCATCATAGAAAATACAATATGTTTCCATCCATTTGTGCGTCATTTTAATAATGTGGATTTTGTGATTGATGAGAGAGCGGGTTCCCTAGAGCCAATTTTAACTATGGTTTTAGTATTCATGGGTTCTGACAGCAGAATGGTGAACCCTCATCTTAGAGCAAAATTAGCTGAATGTTTAGAATCAATGTTACCAAGTCTCAAGGAGGACCATGCATTACATCCAATGATGCAGGCAAATAACCCTTTAAATACTTTTGCCAGACAAAGATTGTTCACAGAACATCCGCATAGGCTGCAGGTAATTTATTGTGTTTATTAACAGAATATATTAGTAATGGATATATTTATAATATAAGATACATATGTATTTAAAACTTCAAATATGTACCCCGTTAATTATTCATTAATTAATGAAGAGTATTTAATTTTTAATTATTGTAACTTTTATAGATTATTTCAAGTTTGTTAAACGTATTTGTTGGCATAGAAATGACAGGCCAAAGTGTTCAGTTCGAACAGAAATTTAACTATAGAAGACCAATGTATGTGGTCATGGATTATTTGTGGCAGATAGAAGAACACCGAAAATGTTTCCAGTAAATAGATATTATAAACATTGAATTAAATATATATATATATATATATATATATATATATATATATATATATATAGATTACGTGTACTCAATATTATTATGTGTTATAGTAATCTTGCACTTGATGCAGAACAAAATATGGAAGCTACAGATCCTCCACTATTTTTGCGTTT
Organism: Ctenocephalides felis; assembly: GCF_003426905.1. NCBI lineage: Eukaryota > Metazoa > Arthropoda > Insecta > Siphonaptera > Pulicidae > Ctenocephalides > Ctenocephalides felis. The sequence goes on along the minus strand of NW_020537758.1, from coordinate 41,193,086 downwards.
TGCAAATCTTTTGTTGAATGATGCTGTATTTCTACTAGATGAATCCTTGTCAAACATGGCTCAGTTGAGGACAATGCAGGCAGCAAGGTAAAAAAATAAAATAACAATCCAATTTATTAAAATCTTATGGGATAAAATTGTTTTAATTTGACTTATTTGATATATTAACAGTAACTTTAGTTTTTTTTTTTGTTTTCAGAGGATTTTTGTTAACATCTGCTAATATATATATATTTAATTAATTTTTTAACTATAAATAGTTAAAGTATTTTTATAAGATTTAGTTAATGTTTTATCAATTTTCTTATGCATGTTTTTATTTCTTCTCTCTTACTGTTTAAATACTGCAACACATCTTAATACTAACTATTATAACAATATCTTTATTATTTATTACAATATTTTCTGTAGATTGAATGGCGAGTGGAACAACTTGTCCATGCCTGAACGTGAGCAGAACATTGGAAATTTGCAAAGGATTGGAATGATGGCTAGATTTGACAATATTTTGGGTCGTGAAACTATTCATACAATTCAGTATTTAACAAGTGAGGTCAAAGGCGTTTTTTGTCACAATTCCATGGTTGATCGCGTCGCTTCTATGCTCAACTATTTTTTACTGCATTTAGTTGGACCAAATAAAAAAAATTTTAAGGTAAAAGGATAAAACATGATGAATGCTGTTTAAAAACTGACCTGCTTTCAACTCATTCATGTTATATGTTTTCAGGTGAAGGATAGTCAAGAGTATGATTTTGAACCAGCAAATATAGTTCTTAATATATCGCGCATTTATGTAAATTTATCAGATAGTGATGCATTTTGTTTAGCTGTTTCGCAAGACGGCAGATCTTATAGTCAACAATTGTTTGTCCAAGCTGAAGATGTGTTGGGTAATAAATATAAATTTAATAGATACATCAGAATATTTATGTAGAGTAATTTTATGATAGATGCATATTTTATAAAAGTTAATTAAATAATTATGATTGTTACCTGGATTTCACACTCAGAAGAATTAGTATTTAATTTTGTTATTATTTGTTTTACACTTAAGTATCGCAAAATTCAATAATCCAAGTAATTATTTCAAATTTTCACACATAATCAAAGAGAAAAAAGTTGATCTTTTATTGAATTTTTTAAAGCACGCATCGGCGGCGGTCCTTTGATTGGAGATTTGCGAATAGTAGCTGAGAGGGTACACACTCTTGCTGAAAAGCAACAGAGGGAAGAGGAAGCATTAGCCGAAGCTCCTGAAGAATTCTTGGATCCTATTATGTCTACATTGATGACTGATCCTGTAATACTTCCTAGTTCAAGAACGACTGTTGATAGAGCTACCATTGCCAGGTAAATTTTATTCTTCATAGTAAGACATTGATACACATACACACACACACACACACACACATATATATATATATATATATATATATATATATAATGTGGAGTTTATAAATTATATAAATATATCTTTCATATATATTAGGAAGATATATTTATATGTTAGAAATCACACAAACTTGAAATTAACATACCAATAGATTCCGTTTTTAAATAAATTTAAAATTTAAATATAATAGAACTATATATTATATTTATTTATAGAATAGAACTATAATTTGATCTGACAGCATATATTTCCTGTATCATTTTCAGGCATTTGCTAAGTGATCAAACGGATCCATTCAATCGCTCACCATTAAGCATGGACTTAGTAAAGTCTAACACGGAGTTAAAGCAAAGAATAGAAGAGTGGATAAAAGAAAGAAAGAAGAACGCCAATTCGGAAAATTCAACAGAACCTATGAATTTAGATTAAGCTATATATAAGTTATATATATATATATATATATATATATATATATATATGTATATAGTAAGGATTTACTTATAAATATATATATATATAAATATAAAGCATAGTTCATGTATATATTTGGACCATCTTATATTGAATAAGAATTTTTGAAAATGTCTGATTTGTATATATTTATATTATACTTGTTATTTAACAAAAAATAAACAAAGATCTAAAGATTTAATTAGTACTTATTTTTTAATGATTATAAGTGTTTTTATAAAATATTATAAATATAAAATAAGCAAAAAGTGAAACATTTTATATGTATTATATCAAATATGCAAAATGGATATATTAGGTCAAGCATTTGTCACAAAACGTGTATATACACTCATGCTTTAATACAATTATATTTGAAGCGCCTGATATATAATTATAGCTTGTGTTGGAGCTTGTGAAGAATTTAGTTCTACATTCAAATCTACAATTTTTTATATAAAAATTTATCTGTCACACATCCGTATATATACAAATCTTACTTTGGAAAAAAAATGTGGAAAAAAAATTTTGGAAAAGGAAATTTTTGGAAAAAGTGTTACCAGTCTATATAAATATATATTCTGTGCTCTATGTTTAATTTTTGTTGTAAATATTTTTGAAATATATCAACAGTCTGTGCTGTCTAGTGTCAGACAATATAATAATATTAATATCTATGTTTACTTATCTATGATTAATATAATGGTCTAGTACTTGGTTGAACAAGTGACTTTATCATAATAACAATTATTCATAGAATAAATTTTTATAATTTAACTATCATAGAATTTAAGTTGAAGTGTGTTTCTTGTGAAAATATGATTTAGGTAAGTACAAAATAATATTTGATATTTTAATTTTAAGGGACAGTGGTTCGTGTTTATTTATTTATAAATATTTTGGCAAACTGTTGGGCATAATTTTAAACAAATATTTGTTAAAAACATTTCCAATGCATTGTGATATTGATTCAGGTTCAAAACAATTTTAATACATGAATTTGTTACTTTAAACGTCAAAATTGAATTATATTGTTTAAGGTTAAACGTCAAATGTCAAACATCAAATGTCAAAATTGACAGTTGTTTTCAGGTTAAAAATGTCTGTTGTGACATGTTTATTTTCAAATGTTTATTTTAAAATTGTTAATGAATATTTTATTTGAAAGCAAAACCACAAAAACTTAGTGAAAAAATCCGTGGATAGATATCTTTGAAATAATCAAGTAGAACAGGTCAGATTTAGTTCATTTTTTCTTACCTTTCCAAAACTTCTCAAAATCAGAAATATTTCAAAAGAGGAAAATACTTTTTTTTATTGTTCAAACAAATATTAATAGTCGTTATATAACAAATATAAGGAAATACGTTTTTGAATGTTTTTTTTGAAAATAAATATTTGTGTATTAATAGTCGTGTTAATAATATTTATTAAAAGTTCAGTTGTTATTAATAATTCAATATATTTACATCATAAATGGGCCAAAATACATAAATGCTCTTTATAAGTAATGTTTGTTCTTTTGAATCATAAGTGCCATTTTCAATTAAATTAATTAATTAATTAATTTAATGTCTAATGTTAATGAAATATTTGAGAAATTTGCATAAAATTAAATTACCAACAATTTTTTTTAATATTTGAATACTTTAAAATATTATTCAAAAGCAAAATAAGGATTTTAGCGAGCTAACAGTACAATCATGTTTTAACAATATTTATGAATCATCAACCATATTGAATCCATAAACTATCCACGGTTGAACCTCAAATTTAAACGTAATATGTAGATTTGCCACTTTTTTTTACTTTTCTTCAAATAAGTTTTAATTTTCTTTTCGGACAATTTAATTTATTTACATTAGTGAAAACTAGATAAAACTTACTAAAATTTAGCGCAAACTAGTATATATACTTGGATACTAAAATTCCTGTAATTTTTAACTGAAACGCGAATTTGTATCTGTGTACATTTTATCAAACAACTTGAAAATTTTGTTTTAGGCATTTCAATTTATCCATATTAGTAAAAAATAGATAAAATTCAGATTTATAATTACTGAACCATATTAAAAACAAAGACTGCTATTCATGATTTTTGTTAAACACATTCTACTCAATTTGAAAATAATATAGAATTATTCGATTATAATAAATGATGTATTCTACAAATTTATTTGAAGTTGAATCTATGGATTACTATCCACGCATTTTTTAAACTTTGGAAATGATCCTATTTTAGATGTATATCCTTAGAATAATTTTTAAATCTTATTACAGGTGCTTTGACTTAAAAGAATGCCTTAAAAGGAACCTTACAACCTAGGTCACCCCTATAGTAGAGGAAAAATATAATCAACAACTAATTGGACAAAGTCTTTTTGATAAAAAGGACAAAATTATCCTGTTTGATGAGCTTTCAGGGCGTGTATCACTGCAAAACATCGAAAACTTTGGTTCCAACATCGTAATTTTAGCAAAAAAAATGGATTTGTTTTCGCAATTTTCGAAATGTTTTGATTGATTCCGAAAGATTTTGGGACGCTGATTTCAAAAATGCTATCTATTTTGGGATAAACACACATACACCCCGCGAAAAATCGAAATCTTTGGTTGCAAAATCTATTGTTTAAAAATAAAATCGTTTTTTTTTGCGATTTTCAAAATGTTTTGATTGGTTTTGATTGATTTTGGGGCGCTGATTTCGAAAATATTATCCGTTTTTGGATAAATCCACATACACCCCCCCGAAAAATCAAAATCTTTGGTTGCAAAATCGATTTTTCTCTAAAAAAAATCGGCTTTCTTCGCGATTTTCAAAATGTTTTGATTGGTTTTGATTGATTTTGGGACGCTGATTTCGAAAATATTATCCGTTTTTGGATAAATCCACATACCGCTGCGAAAAATCGAAATCATTGGTAGCAAAACCAAAATTTTACTAATGAAATTAAATTTTTTTTTCGCGATTTTCAAAATGTTTTGACCGATTCTGATAGTTTTCGAGGTGCTGATTCCGAATATGAAATCAGTTTTTGGAAAAAAAAATTCTTCTGCCTTTGGTACCAAATTGAAGTTTGAAAAATTGCCAACTTTGAAGCTGATTTTAACTATGAAGACGATGATAAATTTGTATTTTTTTTGGTTTGGTATAAAGGTTGTACTTTAGTCTACACAAAGCATTAATTAAAATTATTAATTTCATTCATTAAGTGCCTTAAAATTGCATTTGAAAGTCACGATTTTGGCCAATTTTGGCTGCTCCTGATAGACTGTCTTTTTATCGAAAAAATAATAAGATTTTTAAATTACACCAAAGTAGGTTTGGTTTGCTGCTAACCAGGCGTAAATATGAATTTATTAAAAATTATCCTCCTACTTTTTCTTATCTTTTATATATATATATATATACACGCGTATATATATATGCGTATATATATATATATATATATTATTATATATATATATATATGCGTATATATTTTTATTTATATATATATATATATATATATATATATGATTTAGTAGTTAATTTTGATGTTGAAATATATGAGTGAGTTCTTGAGGGCGATACTACTATCGCCTATCGCCCTCAAGAACTCACTCATATATATATATATATATATATATATATATATATATATATATATTAGGGTGGTCCTTAAATTGGTCATTTTCGAATTTCCTTGCTCCAGGGGCTCAAATGGTTCCAAATAGATAAAAAACAATTCTCTGAAAGTTTTAGCTCTTAATATTAACGTTTAGATAGAGCGCAATTCAATCAAAGTTTTGTATGGAAATAGCATGGAAAATTTTCAAAAGTTTAAAAATGTTTTTTTAGATGTAATTTAGCGAACAAACGAATGAATAAAACTCATTCATTTGTCGCTAAGTTATACCTAAACATTTTTTTTTAATTTCAAAAATTTTTTCCATGCTCTTTCCATACAAAGTTTGATTGAATTGCGCTCTATCTAAACGTTAATATTAAGAGCTAAAACTTTCAGAGAATGGTTTTTATCAATTTGGAACCATTTGAGCCCTGGGAGCAAGGAAATTCGAAAAGACCATTTAAGGACCACCCTAATATATATATATATATTATGTTGATTTTTGTAATACTGACACTCAATAAATTTAATTCTATCTATATGTCGCCTATCGCCCTCAAGAACTCACTCATATATATATATATATATATATATATATATATATAATATATATATATATTATGTTGATTTTTGTAATACTGACACTCAATAAATTTAATTCTATCTATATGTCTTATTTATTTACACAGTTTGAAAAATTATTGGTTCCAAATATTTTTTTCAGTCAAATGGGGTTCGAACTGGCGAACTTTGAATTGATATTCTGGCCTCAATCGTATCTTTACGACCTCGGCCATTCGCACATTTGGCATACTACATTTTTAGGAAACTTATATCTTTCAGTTTGAAAATGATACTTTATATTTAAAAAAAAAGACTGCGGTTTCGAGTAACCAATTGGCCGAGATCGTTAAGTGACCGCTAAGATTGCTCAGCGTGTCTCGGATCGATTCCAGAAGAGGCACAAAAAATCGAATGTATAGTTTTTCATAATTATCAAATATTAGTTCAAAATATTAAATTTCAGGTGTCGCATTTCGACCTTGACACTTAGAATATTTCTGAAAAATTCAAGGTTCGCACTTGACTGTAAGAAGAGAGATAATAAAGAGAAAAAAAAAAAAAGTAGAGGAAGAACTGGGGAAAGAGAGGGGTAGGGCAGATGATGAATAAGAGAGATGTGTATGATACATATTCTTTATTAAAATTCAATATTATACAATATAGGAATAAAAATAACTTTTATCATCAATAACTTAAATAGCCGAGCGGTTTAAGGGACCGCATACTCGGTGAAATCACTCTGGAGGCAGGCACAAGGTGAGACGGATCGAGTCCAGCTGAAGGCGACGACGAGCAACTCTGAAGCAGAAAAAAGGAGCAGTGCTGGTGGCTGGCTGTTGGCGAGCGCAAAGGGTCCTGAGACGAACACACCAAGTGATGGTCAACCAGAGGTCCATGATGCGGGAGGTTACACGCAGAGAGACACATTGCGGAAGATGCATGTCGAACCCGAAAATCTACCCAAAACCGCACATGCGAAAAAAACACCAAAAAAGTAAAAAAAATGTGAAAAAAAGCGGAAAAAACTCATTCATTCGAATGTTGGCTTTGGGATAATACAGCATGCATAAATAACTCGTCTGTCTTAATTGAAAAGGTTTCAGAAAATTTGGACTTAGAAAAAAAAATTAATCAAAAAAATTATAATCAGAAAATTTGGACTTAGAAAAAAAAAGATATTCGAAAAAATTATAATCAGAAAATTTGGACTTAGAAAAAAAAAAATTATTCGAGAGAATTATTTAATTAATCGATGAAATAAAATCATATTAATCGAATTAAAATCGTTTATACGACTTGATAAAACATGTGAAACCTTTACAATTAATCGAGACAAAAAAACAAATATAGCTGACTTGAATAATATACAAATTATTGCAAAAAGAAAAAAAAAAATCTAATAAAACTTGTAAAATGAAATAATAAAAAATGTTCAAAAACTTGAACATTAAAAACTTCAAAACTGTTATAAAGCTGATTGTTATCCTATAGAAATTGAGTTAAATAATTTTTACAACTTGAATCGAATAATAACTTGTGAGCAAAATTAAATTTTGTCTAATCATTCAAGTCAACTCGTTGAAACTTTGATTGCAAGTCTTGATCAAAATTGTTTTTAGCAATAAAAGAATAAAAATCTATCATTCAGCTATGCAGCGATATAATTGAATAAATTTAAAATAAAACTACAGTAAAAGACTTTTAAAGCTGCATCGAATTAACAATTTGGTAAGTCAATTCAATTAGATATTTGAAAGAATTTGATCAAAACCACACAATCGTGTTATCCATAAATAAGAATATTCATGCAGTCAATATCGCTTGGGGAAAACACATGATTCTTGATACTGGAAATGTCAAATACAAATACAAATATTTTTTCTGTATAATAATGAACAAGAGGTCTAATAAAAAAGAGATTTTTGTAACAAAGTAAATTTGTAACTTGTAATTTGTAACAAAATACCATCAATTTAGGAGTTACTTAAGGTAAGGTGCTAGGGCCCCTTCAACAAATAAGTAATCGAAGCATACAAAAAGCTGTATTGGTTAACTAATCATTTAGCAACAAAAATTTAATGTATAGGAATTTCTGAACGGATTCCTGATTTCTGAGAAGTACAAACTTTTTTCTTTTCTTTTTTATATTGATTTAAAACATTCATAAAAGGCACTTGTATAAATAAATAAAAAAAAAACTGAATCAACATGCTTTCCCCATAGCAAATTAAATAAGAACAACATCTTTTACACATATGTCTGCCAAATTATTTTAAAATCTTTTATTAGCATAATAGTTGTAGTTGAATGAACAAAGAATATATTGTATTTTAGGCATTAAAAATTAATAAAGTATATCTTATTAAAGAAAATGATATTGACTCAATTATTATAATATAAACAATATTTTCAGCAGATATATGTATACAACTATATTAATAATGCACGAACCAGAAAATATTCCACTAAAATATATACAGGCTGCCTTATAAATGATATCGGATAACAAAGGGACAAGTTCTCAAAAAATCTTCCAATCAATTTTGATTTATTCATTTCATTTAATATGAAAAACAAGCATTAAATATATATTTAATAAGAAGTATTATTATTACAAGCATAAAAGTAGCATATAATACAAAGTCGGTCAATAATTGTAAACTCTGTTCAGAAAATAAATTATAAGTAATATCTTTTTATTTATTTCTATTCAAATCATAGTTTTATTGGAGATGTCAAACAATAATGTATCGAAATAAAGATTTTCAAAATTATTTGACTGCTTTAAATTCAAAACTCAGAAAAGCTTAATTATATATATATATATATATATATATATATATATATATATGTTTAATTTAAAATTTAAATAAAAACCAATATTTTTATTGATGTTACGCCCGAATATTAAACTCAAATTAAACATATACGTATATCAACATCAAATTCAAGACTATTCAAAAAAAAATATATAATATATATATATATATACATTTAATATTTAACTTATGTATATATATATATATATATATATACATAAGTTAAATATTGAATATTTAAAACTTTATAGGCACAACTGATATGGTACGATAAATGCCTGTATATAATTCCAGAAATATGTCCTTTGACTCGCTTTGTATAAAACATGCTTTGCACTTACATTGTTCGATATCCTCCATAGCAGCTCCCAGAATACAAATCCAATACACGAACCACTTCTAGAGCATCTGCCAGAAATCTCAAGTACTCGACACAAAATCACTACTTTAGAACCACTGCATAACTTTAGTCTTTTACAAGTCAATTTGACCTGTTGCAATTGCCCGAGTAAAGTCTTTACACAATACACGACACACGACTTATATTAGAGACTTTCGTGAATTTAGAATTCGATAATAACAGATATGTGTTGGAAGTACTCAAATATAAGCTACAAAAGCATATATATAAATTATACATTTTACAATTGCATATATATAAATAAAGGATACATTGACGCTGTAAATGAATTAATAACCTACAAAAGCACATATATAAATTATACTATTGATAATTGCACGTATATAATTAAAGGATACATTGGCGCTGTGAATGAATTGTTTAATTATAAAATTGATTCAAAATGGAGACCCTGAAAGAGACACTTATCAAACTATTCAAGGCACCTCCACACATATCCATTTTTTCGGCTTTTAATTAACGTTTCACGATAAATTTATTATATCAAAATGATCTACTGAATTAATTACATGTTTTGATGCATAAATGAATTAAAACTAATCAAGGATTTAATTAAAAAAAACGTTAATTAACCCTAGCACATGTTAAGTCACGAAAATCTGTTTGACAATCGAGTGGCGATTGAAGTTGTCAACATGTGTCAGAATGGCTGTCACCTCTTGTGCAATTTAAAGCGCGAAATTCAAATATATGTTATTTAAATTATCAGTTTTCATAAGAGTACATAATTAGTGAATGATTTGATTTTTGCGATAAATAAATTATATCTGAATTAAAAGATTATCTTAATTGAAAAAATAACCTGAACCTTGATGATTAATTGATATAGAATTTGAAATATAATATATAATTATCCATCAAGATCTGAAATATAAAACTAATAATAAAAATATCCGAATAAGTAGATATTAATGGCATTTATTTCGATTTATAAAATATACAAGCATTCATCATTAACTATATTGTTAATAGTATAGTATATACCTCTTAATTTAGATTTTGCTAGAACTTATTAACTATGATAAGAATCAGGGCCGGATTTAAAAATTTGGCGCCCTGGGGCACTGACAAAATGCCGCCCCATCCCTGAATTTTTACTTATAGTAGTTTTTATATATCATTTTTTAATTATCCATCAAGATCTGAAATATAAAACTAATAATAAAAATATCCGAATAAGTAGATATTAATGGCATTTATTTCGATTTATAAAATATACAAGCATTCATCATTAACTATATTGTTAATAGTATAGTATATACCTCTTAATTTAGATTTTGCTAGAACTTATTAACTATGATAAGAATCAGGGCCGGATTTAAAAATTTGGCGCCCTGGGGCACTGACAAAAATGCCGCCCCATCCCTGAATTTTTACTTATAGTAGTTTTTATATATCATTTTTTTAAAATTAAAATAACTATTTGATTGCAGAAAATTTATTACGCATTACACACGATAAATAGTATGTATGAAACTTCCGTTACCAAAAATTAAAATTAAAAAAAAAAATTAATTAATTTTTTAGAAAACTTTTTGTACTTCGCGCTGCTTTAGCTGCGTAGGACAAAATATAGAAGCGCGTAAGCGCCGCGTCAGATTATAACGGATAAATAATGTTACAGAACCCATAGATTTATAACAATTTATAATTATTATTAAAATATTTGATAACTTGATGTGCATATGTCTAATGATAAGGTAACCATATTTTTTCAAGTCAAACCCGGGACAGTAATTTTTAGTCATGACGGGAGGAGGGCTATGGATACTAAATTTGATATGATTTTAAAATAACATTCTTTAAGAATGTAATAAAAATGCGAAAGCTTTCAAACTTATTATAAGATTTTGTTCACTTTTCTTCATAATCATTTAAAAATAATTAGCACTTAGATATTCCAGACAGCAAAGAATTTTATTTGTTAATTTTCGTAAAATTTTTAATATAAGTTCAAAATTATGAATGTTAGAGGCTATATCAACCCGCTTTTTATATAAGCATACTAGTTGTACATAATATTTTCAGATATTTGATGAGTAGTTGATAATTTTATTATCATGTAAGAGCGAACATTCGATATAGGCCTATAGTTTTCGAAAATCTGGGATAATCCGGGACAAAAAAGGTTTAGAAAAACCCGGGGCAGAAGCTGAAAATCCGGGACTGTTCCGGCTTGTTTAAATTGTCTTCTCTCAATTTACTATTCCAATTTTTACTCTCACATCGCATATGGAATCCAGTTTTGGGGGTTCTCTCCATCTCTTAACCGCATTTTCAAACTTCAAAAAAGAGCTTTGAGAATAATTTTTTCTATTAGTTCTTTATCTTCTTGTAAAAACATTTTTCGTGAACATAGTATTCTTACCGTTCCCAGTATATTTTTGCTCATTACTTTATCGTTTATAAAAAATAATCCTGAACGTTTCAATTTGTCTTCACTGTCGAATTCTCATTACAAGACAAGAAACTTAACTATTAAAGCACCAGTATTTAAACTTGCAAACGTCTTTTAACTCAATTGACGGATTTGGAATTCAACTTTTTAACTTACTACCACTTCACATACGAAAACTAAATAATCATAAATTCCACAATACTATAGTAAAATTCTTAAAAGCTCAATATTTCTATGATATTTCAGAATTTATTAATTTTTGATATTAAACAATACTTTGCTAACCAATGATAATTTAGTAATCATCTGCCTCTCATTCATGTCATCTTTTCCCTAAATTTTATTATTTAATAAATTTTACTAACCCTTTTCTATACAAAATATCTTTTATTCAAATTCATTTATTAGTATATTTCTTTTTTGATACTGCGCTTCTTCCTTTTTGCAGATCCACATTAGAATTTGACGCACATTAACGGACAGGATTGATTCAAGTCTATTTTCTATCAGCAACTGTCGACATTGCATTTATTATTCCTGATCTTCTAACGGTGCCCAAAACGAAGATATTAAATTGTGCATCATATTCTGAAAACATGCATTGATTATCTAAAATGTTTCAGTTGGTCTCAACTGAACATATCTAATTTTTCTTTTCATTCCAGACTTGGGATGAACTCGGATCGCGTCACTTGCGGTTTCATGATCTCCGATATATATATATTGAATTTTTTGTTTTGTTTTTTCATATTTTAGCGTAAATACGCGTTACCCATGTTCAAAGTCACTCAGAAATTGAGTGGTAATGTTCATGATTATGTAACGTACAATAAAGCGTTTAGAGATGAAATTTCTTTATGTCTGAGACTTTTCACCAAACTATAAACTATAAACTATAAACTATAAACTATAAACCGGGACGTATGGTCACCTTACTAACGATTACTTTTGACCGCCAAATGTTTCTTTTTCAATTTTTTTTTTGGATCACCGAAACCGCTAGACCTGCCTCCCACAAATTTAAACAGTTCTTCATTTTGTCTATACATGTAAATGTTTTTTGAATGATATTAAACGTTCCGTTTCTCAAAAACTGAATTATCATTTATGTCATTTTAGCACGTATTTTCGAAACAGTTGGAACTGCCTTGGCCAATAACTAATCAGCACGTCTCGTTATCAATAGGAATAGAATCATTCAAATAAAATTTAGTTTTAATAAATTTAATAAAAAAGTTTTATTTTCAAAAAATTTCAAAATATAAAATAAAAAGTTTTTTAAATTCAATTTTTTTCATTTTTCAAAAAATTTTAAAGCTCTTTATAAAATGTGATTTTCAGTACGGAAAGTTTCAGCAACCTGTCTTAAAAATATTTTTCTCAAACTTTCAACTCATTTACGAATCTTTATATTAGCCAAATTGCCAAATTTTTCATTGCAATCGTATTATGTTTTTAACGATAATGAGTATAAACGTGAACAATAAATAACTACCACGCCTTCGTACCGTTCTCGGCTGAGCCAAGGAGTTGTGTAGGCGCGTAACTCTTGTAACTTATAAACCGTTTGTGCAAAATAAATAAAACATTCGAAAAACTTGTCCAAAATTAAATTATCTACAACATTGTCTAACACCACAACATACTACACTAAAGGTATATAATGAAACTTAGCCTAACCGTATATTTACTTTACCTCCAGGTTGCAACAAATAGGCAATGTTAAAACTGTCGACGATTCTTTGTAATTTCCGCGTCCACAGCGATTTAACCGAAAAGGACTTTAAGCTTCAGGCCCGAACATTTTCTCAAATTTTTCATATTGTATATATATTTATATGCTTGTATCATTATATTATATGCTTCATATAAAAACAACTTTTTGTAAAAAAAAACACTTGAAGAAGTGAATTGTGCACTTTATGCAAAAAATCAAATAATGTAAATGTGTATATATATGCTTGTATCAAAATGTTACTTTTAATTATTCAATCGTGAGTTTGTTGTTATTGTTGCAAATTTAAATAATTTTTCTATCATATACATTTTTGCATGTAAGTAATTCATGTCGAGAGAGATGTTAGAAATATTTTGTATATTTTATTTAATTAGTTTTTTTATATTAGTTTTATTTAATTATTATTTTTTTTGTAATTTGTGTAATTATTTTTAAATGTTGTTTTCTTAATTTACTTTATGTAATTGATACAAACAATTCAAATAATAAAAATAGAAAGAAAAACATTGCTAAACTAAACTACTGCTAAAATGTTGATACTAAAAACTATGTTACCAGTCTATATAAATATATGTTTATGCTCTATGTTTAAATTTTGATGTAAATATTTTTAAAAGATATCAACAGTCTGTGCTCCCTGGATCTTGGTTGAACAAGTTTCTTTATAATAATAATAAATGTACAAGTCATAAATTTAAATTGATTTAAAATTGAAGTGTGTTTATTGTGAAAATATGATTTAGGTAAGTACAAAATAATGTTTTATATTTTAATTTTAAGGCAAAGTGGCGGTTTATGTTAATGTATTTCTAAATATTTTGGCAAACTGTTGGGTATAATTCTAAACAAATATTTGTTTCAACACATTATGATATTCATTCAAGTCCAAAACAATGATTAATACATGAATTTGTTACTTTAAACGTCAAAAGTGAATTAGATTGTTTAAGGTTAAACGTCAAACGTCAAAATTGACAGTTGTTTGACAGCTGTTTATTTCCAAATGTGTTTTCAAATGTGTTAATTACTAAATATTTTATTTGAGAATAAAACCACAAAAACTTGGTGAAAAATTCGTGGATAGATATCTTTAAATTAATCAAGTAGAACAGGTCGCATTTAGTTCATTTTCTCTTACCTTTTCAAAACTTTTCTTTCTTTGAAAACAAATATTTGTGTATTAATTGTCGTGTTAATATAATATTGATTGAAAGTGCAGTTGTTATCAATATTTCAAAATTTACACCATAAAAGAGTCTAAATTTTTAAATGCTTTTTGCAAGTAATGTTTTTTCTTTTTAAATTAATTAATTAATTCAATTGATAAAATAAATATTATTTGTTTAAAAAATTTGCACAAAATTAAATTACCAACATTTTTTTTAATATTAATATTGGAATACTTTAAAATATTATTCAAAAGCAGAATAATGATTTTAGCGACCTAACAATAACAGTATAATTAAGCTGTATAAGATTTATGAATCATTAATCAAACAAATTTTAATCAATTTCATTCAATATGCGAGTTTGGGACATTTTTTTACATCTTGTCAAATATTTTGGAAATTTTTTTCTGTACACTTTTATATGTTTATCTTATATATAAAAATGGATCGCAAAATGTGTTGGTAAGCGCATAACTCAAAAACGGCTGGACCGACGTGGCCAATTCTTTTTTTTAAATGTTCGTTTAAGTCCAAGGATGGTTTTAACGACGAGATAAAATCGAATAATTGCCAGGAGCTTTATTGCTATTATATAAATTTCATATTAAATTGCCAGCGCTTGCATACTCCTTCTTAACGATTATTCGGATTTTGGTAAATCTTTCTGAAGTGTGTTAAAGAAATTTTCTAGGATGTAAGTGATTATAAAGTACATTGAAAATAAATGAAAACTATCATCTGCCAAATATTTCAATTTACTTATGAACCTAGACAATATTAGAATATGTATAATAAATTTATGATAATGGATAAGAAAAATGAAATGTCCACATTATTATTGCCGAAAGACAGCTGAGATGTGTTAGAAATTAAAATAATATAAAATACAGTATATATATGGCAGATTCAATGATACATATATGAACAAATATTACAAATTAGTTCACCTAAAATATAATCAGGGCCGGTCCTACCTTTAATGCGAATGCGGCGCCAACACAAGATTCGGATATTACATTTTAAATATAGTTTTTTTTTTCAATATATAATTTCTTTGCGTCTATTTTTATCTTTTCACAATATTTTTGAATTCCACAATTCGTAAAATTTTCACTTTATAACAACAAATGGGAAAGTAGAGATGAATACATACAATTCGGCCCTCACGATATCGATTAAGAAAAGTTTAAGATGCAATTTTGGATATCTTAAATAATAAGAAATTAAAGTAATTTAATCCAACGTGGAGTACCAGTGTTATGTTATAGTTATGGTTATGTTATACCGTTTAAAAAACTTCAATTTCCAATATAGTGTGAGAATTGAGACTAATCATTTTATATCTCATCATTT
This sequence comes from Ctenocephalides felis, assembly GCF_003426905.1. NCBI lineage: Eukaryota > Metazoa > Arthropoda > Insecta > Siphonaptera > Pulicidae > Ctenocephalides > Ctenocephalides felis. Next base: position 41,177,167 of record NW_020537758.1, on the reverse strand, counting down.
ATATCAATCATTTTATCAGTTCTACATTTAACATCGCTCATATTATAAATGTATATGCATTTTGGCGTGAAGAGTAATTATTATTTTCAGGTAATAATAATTATTATTTTTAGGTAAACGGTAAATATTAAAAATTATAAATATTATAATTATACTATTATATTAAAAATTGTAGACATGGGTATAAAAAAGTTGCTAGAATTTAATGTATATTGTTATATTCACTTTTATATTAAAATTTTGAAAAATTTGTAGTTGAAGCGCAGATTTGAGTTTGATAATTTTGATTTGAGTTTGGCTATAGGTGGATTTTGGATGTTTTTTTACATTTTGTGAAATAACTTTAAAACTATGTTCAGAACATGTTTATTTGTTTATACTAGTATAAACTAGATGAAATTTACTAACAAATAGTATAAATTGTTTTATATACTTGCATATCAAAATTTTGAACAATTTTCAGTTGAAATGCAAATTTAAACGTGATATGTAGATTTGGGACTTTTTTTTACTTTTCTTCAAACAACATTTAATTTTCTTTTCGGGCACGTAAATTTGTTTACATTAGTAAAAATTATATCAAATTTACTAGAATTTAGTACATATAGTTGGATACTAAAATTTCGTATAATTTTTAACTGGAACGAGAATTTGTGTCTGTGTACATTTTATCAAACAACATGAAAATTTTGTTCTAGGCATTTTAATTTATTTATATTGGTAAAAAATAGATAAAATTTAGATTTATAAATCATAAACCATATTAAAAATATGGTATTATGGTATTAGAGGCTGCTATTCATGCTTTTGGTATAACTACAGTGATGATATCAAATTATTCGATTATAATAAATGATTTATTTGAAGGTGAATCCATGAATACTATCCATGGATTGTTTAAAGAGCTTTTTTTAAACTTTGGAAATGATATCAAGTTATTCGATTAACACAAATGATGTACCTACAAATTATTCAAATGTTTTTATTTTTTCACTAAGTTTTTGTGGTTTTATTTTCAAATAAAATATTCAAAGCTTACTTATTGTTACTAGTCTGGTATTAAGTAACAAATAATTTTATTTTATAAATAAATAAATATTTATTCTTATTACAGGTACTTATGCACAGGAACCAAAAAATCTGGGTCTCCCCTATACTAAAAGAAATTTATCATCAAGAACTTATTGGACAAAATTTTTGAATGATTTTTTATTAGGCCAAGGACGAAATTATCCTGTTTGATGAGCTTTCAGGGCGTGTACCACTGAAAAACAACAAAAACTTTGGTTGCAACATCGGAATTTTAGCAAAAAAATAGATTTGTTTTCGCTATTTTGGATTTTTTTTGACTGATTCCAAAAGATTTCGGATGCTGATTTTAAAAATGCTATATATTTTTGGATAAATCCACATACACCCTGCGAAAAATCGAAATCTTTGGTTGCAAAATCGATTTTTTTAAAAAAAATCGGCTTTTTTGCGATTTTCAAAATGTTTTGATTGGTTTTGATTGATTTTAGGACGCCGATTTCAAAAATATTATCCATTTTTGGATAAATCCACATACATCCCCCAAAAAATCGAAATCTTTGGTTGCAAAATCAAAATTTTACTAATGAAATTAAATTTTTTTTTTGCGATTTTCAAAATGTTTTGACCGATTCTGATAGTTTTCGAGGCGCTGATTCCGAATATGAAATTAGTTTTTGAAAAAAAAAATTCTTCTGCCCTTGGTACCAAATTGAAGTTTGAAAAATTGCCAACTTTGAAGCTGATTTTAACTATGAAGACGATGATAAATTTGTATTTTTTTTGGTTTGGTATAAAGATTGTACTTTAGTCTACACAAAGCATTAATTAAAATTATTAATTTCATTCATTAAGTGCCTTAAAATTGCATTTGAAAGTCACGATTTTGGCCAATTTTGGCTGCTCCTGATAGACTGTCTTTTTATCGAAAAAATAATAAGATTTTTAAATTACACCAAAGTAGGTTTGGTTTGCTGCTAACCAGGCGTAAATATGAATTTATTAAAAATTATCCTCCTACTTTTTCTTATCTTTTATATATATATATACACGCGTATATATATGCGTATATATATATATATATTTATTATATATATATATATATATATATATATATGCGTATATATATATATATATATATATATATATATATATATATATATATATATATTATGTTGATTTTTGTAATACTGACACTCAATAAATTTAATTCTATCTATATGTCTTATTTATTTACACAGTTTGAAAAATTATTGGTTCCAAATATTTTTTTCAGTCAAATGGGGTTCGAACCGGCGAACTTTGAATTGATATTCTGGCCTCAACCGTATCTTTACGACCTCGGCCATTCGCACATTTGGCATACTACATTTTTAGGAAACTTATATCTTTCAGTTTGAAAATGATACTTTATATTTTTAAAAAAAAGACTACGGTTTCGAGTAACCAATTGGCCGAGATCGTTAAGTGACCGCTAAGATTGCTCAGCGTGTCTCGGATCGATTCCAGAAGAGGCACAAAAAATCGAATGTATAGTTTTTCATAATTATCAAATATTAGTTCAAAATATTAAATTCAGGTGTCGCATTTCGACCTTGACACTTAGAATATTTCTGAAAAATTCAAGGTTCGCACTTGACTGTAAGAGAGATACATAAAGAGAAAAAAAAAAAAAGTAGAGGAAGAACTGGGGAAAGAGAGGGGTAGAGGCAGATGATGAATAAGAGAGATGTGTATGATACATATTCTTTATTAAAATTCAATATTAATACAATATAGGAATAAAAATAACTTTTATCATCAATAACTTAAATAGCCGAGCGGTTTAAGGGACCGCATACTCGGTGAAATCACTCTGGAGGCAGGCACAAGGTGAGACGGATCGAGTCCAGCTGAAGGCGACGACGACCAACTCTGAAGCAGAAAAAATGGAGCAGTGCTGGTGACCGGCTGTTGGCGAGCGCAAAGGGTCCTGAAACGAACACACCAAGTGATGGTGAACCTGAGGTCCATGATGCGAGAGGTTACACGCAGGGGGACACATTGCGGAAGAGCATGCCGAACCCAAGAATCTACCCAAAAACCACAACATGCAAAAAAAACACCAAAAAAGGAAAAAAAATGTGAAAAAAAGCGGAAAAAAGGGAAAAAAAAGGGGAAAGAGGAGGAGGAGGAGGGAGAAGGGGAAGGTGGGAGCCTAAAAAAACCCCCCTAAGTCCCAGATCAATTTTTCTCTTTTCTGTTCAGCGTTGAAACTTTTTTATGTTTTTTAGTGTTCCCTCACACCAATTCCCAAAACCAACACTCGAATGAAATGAAGTCCACGTTGAAATTTTCACAACGAGAAAAAATTACTGGGACTTAGTTAAAATTTTTAACTTTGTCCCAATAAAATTTTCTCGTTGTGAAATATTCAATGTGAGCCTCATTCATTCGAATGTTGGCTTTGGGATAATACAGCATGCATAAATAACTCGTCTGTCTTAATTGAAAAGGTTTCAGAAAATTTGGACTTAGAAAAAAAAATTAATCAAAAAAATTATAATCAGAAAATTTGGACTTAGAAAAAAAAAATTATTCGAAAAAATTATAATCAGAAAATTTGGACTTAGAAAAAAAAAATTATCTGAAAGAACTTAGAAAATAAAAATTATTCGAAAGAATTATAATCAGAAAATTTGGACTTAGAAAAAAAAAAAATATTCGAGAGAATTATTTAATTAATCGATGAAATGAAATCATATTAATCGAATCAAAAACGTTTAAACGACTTGATAAAACATGTGAAACCTTTACAATTAATCGAGACAAAAAAATAAATATAGCTGACTTGAATAATATACAAATTATTGGAAAAAGCCAAAAAAGAAATTCAATAAAACTTGTAAAATGAAATAATAAAAAATGTTTAAAAACTTCAACATTAAAAACTTCAAAACTGTTATAAAGCTCATTGTTACCCTTTAGAAATCGAGTTAAATAATTTTTACAACTTGAATCGAATAATAAACTTGTTAACAAAAATATCTTTTGTCTAATCATTCAAGTCAACTCTTTGAAACTTCGATTGCATGTCTTGATCAAAATTGTTTTTAGCAACAAAAGAATAAAAATCTATCATTCAGCTATGCAGCGATATGATTGAATAAATTTAAAATAAAATTACAGTAAAAGACTTTTAAAAGCTGCATTTAATTAAGAATTTGGTAAGTCGTATTGAGTATTTGAAATAATTTGATCAAAACCTACAATCGGTTATCCATAAATAAGAATGTACATGCAGTCAACATCGCTACAGGGAAAACACATGATTATTGATACTGGAAATGAATTTAAAAAATTGTTTCCAAAGGATAATGAACAAGAGGTGTCACAAAATAAGAGATTTTTGTAACAAAGTAAATTTGTAATTTGTAAGAAAATCGTATCAATTTAGGTGTTACCTAAGGAAGGATGCTAGGGACCCTTCAACAAATAAGTAATCGATGC
>NW_020537758.1:41150635-41172549 GCF_003426905.1 Ctenocephalides felis | reverse complement strand
ATTTAAATATATTATAGATTAAAATGAAATGAACAAGTAAAAAATTGATACATACACACTAGGTAAGAAATATATTGTATCATTGTGAAATAGTAAAATTCCTTTACCATTGCTCCAATTAGAGAACCCAACGCAAGCTCCTAATGTGCAAATAAGCTAAACCAAAAACAAGTTTATATATATCATCAGAAAACAAAAACAGTCGTAAATTTACATAAGAGAATTTAATCGACAGCTATATTGCAACATATTTCATTGATACCACAAGAAGTCAATGAAGCCGCCCATCATTAGCAAAATACAAGAAGACAGGAAAATTTGTCCACCAAGAAGAAGCCAATCATCTTTTTATCACCAAAATGCTATTTAACCGCTACTTCATCATCAACATCAGCAAATCAATTAGCAAGCCAATGTAGTAATAATATCACCCTATGCAGAATTTTCCAAAAGCTCAGATTTTATTTTTTATGAGGAAAGTTCATGGATAGACGCTTTACCATGGTTATTTTTAGGCCTTCGGACAGCTGTTAAAGACGGAACACAAACTGATTGTAACTAGTAGTGTATGGCATCGTGTCTTAAGGTAAAACTATCTTTTGCACTTTTTGCTTTGTAACTCCAAAACGGGTGGACCAACTTTTGCTGATTAGCTTGTTTTTTTAAACCATTCAATCGTTTAATCCGTGCACCCAAAAACGTGACGAAAAATTGTATCCAAATATACATACACACACATCCATTTTTTATGGTATGGCAAAATGTTAAACCATCAAAAAGTGGAGATATGCAAAAATTTTCAATTTTGATTTTTGGATGATTACAATAACTACTCTACGATAATAAAGTTCACTTTATTATACATTCAACCTTAGCAAACTATTATTCTCAAATAACTCAATAGCTTTAAAAGAGCAAACAAAAAACGTGAAAAATAACAACAAATTTAAGGATTATACTTAATTAGTCCTATCTAAATTTGCAATTATCGTTTATTACGATGTTTATTAGCATTAGGTGTGTACTTTCCTCTATGAATATCACTATAAGGCAATTCATACAATCGACTCATGGTTTGAAATAATGAACTTATAAACGCGTTTTCCTTGAAATAATTACTCGCTAATTAGCAGAATATTTAAATTTAGCATATAATAATCACGAGCGAAGGCTATTTGAAAATTATATGAGAACTCTTCAGCCTTGGCACACGTTTTTCACATTATTCTCGAAATTTATCTATTTGGAATCAAGGAATATAATTATTTGTAGAAGTTTTATTTTATAAGCAATAGGAAAACGAAGTTTCCAATAACAAGGCTTATATGTAATAGTTTTTTACAATTCAATGTAAATTAACAACAAGATTGCAACTTTTGAAAATGAACTATACTATACTGACAATCTCGATTTAAGAAAGAAATTGTGTAGTAGAATTAGAGAAAAAAGTATCTTTTGTGCGATGTTATCAAAGAATTAGTTAAAAAAATTGATAAAATTTCATACTGATGTTATTGCTGGAACTTCCCGAACCGTAATTAAAAATCTTGGTGTGAAACCCAAAAAAAATACACAAAATGTGTACACATTATTAAAATCTCTATAAAATATCTGATAATTTGACTTTCATATGTCCAATAAACATGTTTGATCGCCAAATAATATTTTTTTAACTTATTTTCCGATTTCCATAACCGCTAGACCTGCCTTCTCAAAAATTTAATCAGTTCTTCATCTTGTCAATACAAGTAAAATGTATTTTGAATTATTAAAATGGGACGCTCCGTTCTCTTACAAACTGAGTTAATGTTTCTGGCACTTTTTGCACTGTATCTACGGAACGGCTAGACCTGCCTTCGCCAAAAATTAAACAGCACATCTCCTTATCAATACGAATCGAATGTTTTTTTAATAATAATCATCAAAATTAATGGATTAACCGTTGGAATAGCATCTAAAATTTCGAAGTAAGAGAAGTTTTAACTCAACAGCGTATAGGACGTAAGATTCTGATTGCAGTTAAGATATGAGAAAAAATCATGAAAACAAATAGCTTGTAAAGCATTGTAATTCCGAGAGATTGGCGCAGTAATGCCGGACAAAGGCTATTTTTCCTTAAAAAATTAAATCCATATATGTTTTCAAGTGAAAACCATTGTCACTGATGCGTGCCCGAGAATTTAATCACTTCCTATATAATTAAAAACATCCTAATCAACTGCACTTTTATCTATTGCATGAATAATAAGTGTGCTGATAAAGGAGTCTGGAATATAATGGACCCGCGATTTTTAATTAAAATAACTAAAGCTAATTATTGAAGATATCTTATCATTTTCTAAACACAGGGCGCGCGTTTTCTCATTCCAGTAAATAAATGTTATTTATATTATATATCCGAGTTTCTATAATATTTTATCAAACCCGTTTTATTTTTGTAAACATAAGAGAACCGAATGCATAACATTAGCTTAATGAACGCAATGATTAATGTGTTCAATAATATAAACAATTAATGAGTAATATAAAACAAAATGCTGATAGCAAATAAATCCATGCCTATATAATTTATTCTCGCTTTGGAAATTTAGTCCAAATGTCGACGTTAACAGCGAACCTTGTCTACAAGAGGGAGCTGAAGAAATTCATTTTGGCAAGTGCCATCATGGGTTTAATCCTATTTTACTTGGTTTTAATGGGTGTTGCGGCTATGAAAATATGTTATGGTGAACATACGGGTAAGTAAAGTGCTACTAAATTATTTTTTTATTACAATTATTTGAACAGCGATCCGAACTTAGGAGTCCTATAGGCTTTGCAATGAGTTGTGAATAGTTGTTCTATCTCCAAGTGATGAATCTCTAAGTGATTTCTATTATTTCCTACATTTTCTGTGATAGTGGTAATTTTTAATGCCGAATAAGGGTTATTTTTGCTTGAAAACATATTGTTATTTATATTTCCAAGTGAAAACTGTTGTCACCTCTGCTTGACATCAGGGTGCCCGAGACAAGTATCAAACTTAAATCAACAGATTCCAAAGTCCATAAATCTAACCACTAGGCTACGGTGAAGCCCTATATTAAATTTAGCGGTGGAAAGCAGTAAAATAGTAGAATTTTTACTTGAGACCTGCATTATTCAACCTTTTTTGAATATTTTTTTTCAAAATTACTTTATTGTTAATGTGCAAGTGTTGAGTTGGTCTTTACGTCGTTTTTCTTTGATATCCTACAATACTCAAACTGAAGCCAATTTATATATTTATAATAAAGTTACTTGTAAATTGCAGTTTTTCTTTAGAGTAAACACTATCATGCTCAGTCATGCAGCAGTTAAACAGGGGGCTGTTATTTGAATATACTTTTACAATTGTGGTAATAGATGGAAAGTAGTGATATTTATTATACATATAAAAATTACTAGTGGTGCATGGCATCATGCACTAAGGCAAATTGCTGGAACTTTCCGTATCAAATTTTTTTTTTTCTGAAAAAGATTAATATTATTTTAAACTTTGAATATCGAAGTGCGTAAGCGCCGCGTTGCAGTGAAACGGACAAACGATGTTACGGAACCCATAGAAATGTAAATAAAGTTTATACGTATTTTTAAAATCTCCATAAAATATCTGATAATTTGATGTGCATATGTCTAATGCTCATTTTTGACTACCAAATGGCTTTTTTTACTTTACTAGATATCCAAAACCGCTAGCCCCGGCTTCCTAAAAATTTAATCAGATGTTCATCTTGTCATTACAAGTAAAATGTTTTTTGAATTATTAAAATCGGACCCTCCGTACTCTTGAAAACTTAGTTACCAATCGTCTACGAAATTTTGTATTCGAACACTCACACACACATACACATATACATCAATTTTTTTTAAGGTGTTCCAAATGTTCAGAAACCTCTGAAACGTCAAGATATATAAAAAATTTAATTTTCGACGTTTTTGCGATTACTATGTATAACTTACCCTACGGGAAGTTATTAATATCTTTGTAGATCTACTGTATATCGACATACAGTTTATTTGAAATTAATACAGTTTTACAGAAAGAATCATATTTAAAAAATGCTTCAATTATTTTATTATTATGTTATATAATGGCAATATATTGTATGGTAATGAAAATTTTTTTTTTCAAAATTTGATACGTTTATCAGCTCTCTAATTTGTATTTGTCGCACTACTTAAATAACTATAAGAAAATTACAAAGAAAAATTGCTGCGCAATAAATTGATCGACTTATTCAAGTCATGCAGCTTAATTCTTAAAGTTAGATATATCGGTTATATTTTGTATGAATTTATTTTAGGTTTTGTATTCACTCGCATTTTTTATTTATTAAATAACAGTATAATTAATAATTCTAAGGTTATTTGAGCTGTTTTACCCAGCTTAATTCTACGATTAAAAGACGCTATTATAGCAGGCAATCTATTGATTGCCTAACGTTAACTAACAATAAGATATGATTTTATTATTTATGAACTTTGTTAGCAAATCGCCATACTATTTTGACTTGTGGCCATATTTGAGGTCTATAACCTCAAGTGAAAATTTGACATCATACTGCCTGATATTGGGCTTGGTCGAAGCGGAGATCGAACCTTCGAACTCGTGACTAGTTTGCACCAGAGCACTTGCAATTCACTTAAAAATCATAATATTTAATCACAATTCAATCAATAATAAGATAGATTTTGCCTATATGAATGCATGATATAAATACTAACGCTCATTTTTAACTTTCCATAGGAAAGTTATAGTAATGAGCCGAAAATCGAAAATGAAAATTTTTGCATATCTTCACGTTTGAGAAGTTTCTGAACATTTTGGCATACCTCAGAAAAAAAATGGATGTGTGTATGTGTGTGTTTTGTGTGTCCGCAATTTTTTGTCTACGTTTTCGGGCGCACTGATTAACCGATTTGAATGATTCATAAAACATTTGATTCCTCTTGATAGGGAGATGTGCTAATTAGTTTTTGGCCAAGGCGGGTCCAGCCTTTGCGGAAAAACGGATCAAAGAATGTAAAAAATAGAAATCGGGTTTTTGAGAAAACGGTGTATTCGATTTGAATGATCCAAAAACATTTAATTTGTAATGATTGGGAAGTGGTGATTAGATTTAAGCAAAGGCAGATCCAGCCATTTTGAAGATACAGACCTAAATATACAAAAAATTGTAGTTTTTGAAAGAACTAAGCATCCGATTTGAATGATTCAAAAAACGTTCTACTTGTGTTTTCCAATTGCTTTTGGAATTTTTCTACATCAAATATAATTCAGATTTTAATATTAATTCTGGCTAAAGTTCTAAGGCTCACTTATATACATCAAATACATTTTTTAACTTAATTCAGTTTTATAATTCTTATAATATTAGACAATGTTACAGTATTTATTTATAGTAATCTATTTGAAAACATTTATTATTCCTCGAACATTTCGTTACGGTACGGGAAGTTTCAGCAATTTACCTTAAGGCACGATGCCATACACCTAGCTAATCTATTGATTGCTATCAAGCAATTACAGATATGAAAAAAATCTTAGAGTAAAACTTCAATATACCAATTAAAGTTTCCTATAATGTAAAAATATTTTTTATCCATACTTAGATTTGTCGACTGATGAACTAACAACAGAAGCTCCTTCTCTTGCTCCCAAAAATGAGTCAAAAAATCTATTCCATTCAATAATGGATAGATTTATAGTAGATAAGGATGGAGCTGAATCTTCAGCGCATGAAATTATTAGTACTGCAACGGGTAATCTTTTTATTTTAAACTAATTTTTATTGAATCATGTATCATGAAGATTTTAATCTCGAATTCAATTATTATATCATCAATTTGGATATTTTCAGTTTCGCCAGATTCTCACCTTCCTAAAGTCGACTATTTGAAATACGATTTTATTAGAAACAAAATAAAAACTTAGCCAAGTTAAGGAAAGAAACGCGTGGCCTGAAAGATAAAGCTACATTGAATTCTACTTTTTCTCCCAACATCACAGAGATTTTAATTCTAATAAAAATCAGTATAAACAATAACTCTATACAAATTGATATGCGTAAATTAAATAATGGCACCAGAAATTCAAAATGGAATACAAATTATATTTTCTCTAAATCGGATGAGTTCATATTATTGAAAAATGCACCGGAAGATAAGAATTCTGTGAAGATACTATTCAGAGTGAAACAAAATTCTGAAAATCAAAATATTACAGAATCTGAAGACTTGAATTTGGATGATAGAAAAGAAGCTTTGAAGACTTTGGAAAAAATTTGGACAAATACTGAACTGTTGGAGTTCATAAAGAATAATATTGGTAAGATTTATTAACGCTCCGTAGGGTATTAACTTCCTGCAGGGTAAGATATTGTAATCGTCCAAAAAGCGAAATTGAAAATTTTTACATTTCTTCACGTTTTGAAGGTTTCTGAACATTTTGGCATACCTCAGAAAAAATGGATGTTTGGTATGTATGTATGGATACAAATTTTCGTACACGTTTTCGGGCGCACGGATCAACCGATTTGAATGGTTCAAAAAACATTCGATTTTTATTGATAGGGAGATGTGCTGATTAGTTTTTGGCAAAATCAGGCTCAGCCGTTTCGGTGCAAAGTGTGCCGAAAATAGAAAAAGAAATTTTGAAAGAACGGAGCATCCGATTTAAATGATCTAAAAAACATTCAGTTCGTAATGATGGGGAAAAGTGATGATTAGTTTTTGGCAAATGCAGGTCCAACCATTTCGAAGATACGGAGCTAAATGTGCAACAAATGGCAGTTTTTGAGAGAACTAAGCGTCCGATTTGAATGATTTAAAGAACTTTCTGCTTGTTTTAATAAAATAATTGGAAAAAATATTTTTTTGTTACAATTTTTTTTGTATATCGAAAATAATTCTAGTTTATTTTTTAATTTTTAAATAATTAATTTAAATACAGTTATGGTACGGGAAGTTTCAGCAATATGCCTTAAGGCACGATTCCATACACCACTAGTTTAATAATTTAGAATGCTAATCATGTTAATAAAACTATTTTTTTATAGTACATGATTATTTTTTTAAAGTAAATAATATTAAAATTGAAAGCGATTAAGTTTTGGTTTTTTGTTCGACAATTTGTGAGAATTTCAATAACAAAATTCCATTGTTATTGACATTCTCACAAATTGTCGAACACATGTGAAATATATATGTCAAGAATATAAACATTTCTTTTAAAAGATGCGACATTTCTTTCTCAAACTTAGAACAGTCAGTACGTTGTTTCGATAACTTACTAAATATATAAATTTATTGTGTGGTTTGTTGTAATGTCAAAATATATATATTTTACTATAGTGCACATCCTTATACCATGGAGCAATAATGTTTTCATTAATTGTAATATAAGGACACCAAATTGTAAGCGTTTTAGATTAGTTTTATTATTAACTTCCCGTAGGGTAAGTTATAGTAATGGGCCAAGGATTGGACATGTTGAAAGTAGATTTCTCCTTTTTATATTTTTATATTTAAATTCAACAATTGTTATTTATGTAATATGTTTTTTTAGATTACTGAATGATGACACACATTAAGTTTCGAAACGTTTAATAGATTTTTTTGTATATATATATATATATATATATATATATATATGTATTAGATGGTAGAGTCTTGGATTTGTTATATATATATGTATGTATTAATAAGCCTTTATTATAGATATAGACGATTTGGATCAAAAGCTCGCAGACGTTATAACATCGAAATTCGAAGACGTTATGAATAACAGCCCTGATCTTTTAAATATCAGAGACCGAGGTAATAATTTTGACCACCAAGATAATGAATTCACTAAATAATGTGTACGATGATACAAAAATTATGTCAATACATTAACTATTAATATTTCAGAAAATGGAACATCTGCATATATTCAAACCATTCCAAAAAAGTTTGATGAAAAATTTATTGAGAAGGAAATGAAGTTTCCAGAATTGGATTTCGGTCCGGATAAAAACTCTTCTTTGGTTAGGAAGCCTGGTTTGACGATGCTACCAGTTCCAGATGAGAGCATCAATATATTAGGTACAGTTTTAATAGCTTTATGATATAAAGCTGTATTTATTATTTAATTTTGGTATACATTTGTAAAATTATTTAAAAAACGGTCTATATATCTAGTAGATGACCCTTATGATAAAAGAAAATATATAAATAACAATAATAATTATTTAGTAAAAATTATCAACAAATATTATATATAATTTTAAATACGTATTGTGTAATTTAAAAATACTACATGTAATTTGGTAATGCAGTAATTGGAAATTACACTTAGCCTGCATTTTCAAAGTAGAGAAATTTTTAGGGGTATATTATAGAATTAGAAATTCGATTTTTAGTAAATAATACCGGTTTTCAATTTATGAATAACACTTTAGGAAATTGAAAATGACAAATGTAGCCAAATGTATCAAATTGATAAAAACTCTATTTCTTGGAACCACAAAACAAATTTTACAACTTATTTTTCCAATTTCAGGAGGCGAACAACAAGCTCTTGTAGGTAGGGTCAACACAGTTGAAGTTAATGAATTCAAACAACGAAACGATATGCTAAGAGCAAATATAAGCAAATATCTATCCGAATATAAGAAAAAGAAAGGATACTTGACTACGACTGCTGAAATACCAGATGTGCCGCCCGAGAAGTCGCTTGAAAATATTTTTGTAGGACCTCAATTATTAAAAAGACGTATTTTGCCAAAATTTGATGTGTTGGAAGTATTGCCTTTGCAAAAACATGATGATACTACTACATCAACTACTGAAACAGAAACTAAAGCAACCGTAACTGATAATCCAACTACTGAGGAAGATCCATATAAGATAGCGATTGCTGGAGTGAGAGAGGCATTCAAGATGCGTCATAGAAATTTATATCCTAAATAATACCTTCGATAAAACCCCGTTAAGACGATTGTTCAGGGACAGGACCAGAACTACGTCTTAAGCCAAGAAAACGTGTGGGATAAGAAAATCTATTTCAAAGTGCAGGGACCGGCGTAAAGTGATGTAATATGCGGGAAATTGTATTAAGCAAAATCGTCTTAATGGGGGTATATTAACTTGCTACTTTAATTAGAGTATATATTTTTAAGATTTTTTAATTGAGTTTTAATGTTAATTTAACCACGTAAGTTAAACATAAACCTAGTTTTTAAGTGTGTGCCAAATATATATATATATATATATATATATATATATATATATATATATATATATATATATATATATATTGCATATTGTATATTTAATTTTTAATTATATATTTAGATTTATATATTAATTTTTTCATAATTAATTTTTCATCAATAATTTAGATTTAAAATATATTTCAATAATGCCATTATATTTTGTAATTAATTTTTAATTCAACTTTTTAATCTATATTAATAATTGCATAGCTTATAATTAATTTTCACGTTTTAAATTGTAAGCATTTCATCTAAACAATAAGTAAATAGGATAAAGCTATGTAAGGTTTATTTTTAGAAATAAAACAGTTAGAATTTCATTAAAATTAGAAAATATGAATAATTTGTGTTTTTTTCAGATTTTTATTTCAATTTTTTGCAATTATAAAATTTAGAATCGTAGCAATAAAATATATAGTAAATTAAAGTTATAAATTCACATTCATAAAATTTGTGATAGCAAATTTTAAGGAAGTTACGGACAAAATGACATTGTATTTTTCTTCATAATTATATTTATTTATTGATGATATTACAATTAGTTTTCAACGTTTTTGCTTACATTGCATCATGCATTGACTACCAGTAACACAATATTTTTTATTAAAATGCCGGCGCACGCCTTAGGGGGCGCCAAAATAAGATTCGGATATGAAATTTAAAATATAGTTTTTTTAATATTATTCAAAAGATATTAAATTTCTTTGCATCTTTTACTAATCTTGGACAATATATTTTAAACTTTAAAGCAACAATCTGATACACGATTGGAAAGTATAGATGAATACATACAATTTGGTTCTTACGATATCAGGAGAAGTTTACGATGCAATTTTATATATTTTAAATAATGAAAAATTAAAGTAAAATAATTTAACATGAAGTACCAGTGTTATGTTTAATAATGAGAGACTAAAATTTGTTAGCTCTCTATGGTTTGTTCAATAGAATAAATCGCATAAAATTCCCAAAATTTAGATTTGTAGAAATTCAAAGATGAGTTAAAATGTTTTTTTTACTTCATGATATGCCTTTCAAAAATAATTGAGCATAATGATTAACTTTCATTAAAAACATGTAAATTTATTACTAAGCAAGTATTAAAAACTTATAAATGACCACTTATCTATCTACCAGAAAATACAACCTCTACTGAGCACCACAAATGCTGTAGTATCGGTTACAAATCATTCATGATTATTTCTATTGATGTAACATGTGTGTTATTGATTTTGAATTTCGTATTGATTTAATTAACGATATCGTAATACTTACAATTAGTTTCCATGAAACCAGCTTTAACGCTTTTCCAAGGTGTTGCGATTTTGCGACACGCAACATATGTATAATCACTCGTATCATTAGAAATTTACCACTGACCATATATCACATGGTGTTGATTATTTTAGGTATTTTAATGAGATGCACAATGGCAACTGTATACTTATATTTTCATTTTTGCACATTTTCACATTATGCCCTATGAAGCATATCGACTTCTGAATATAAAAGCGGATTCAGGCCTAAGCTTTGTATCAGTTCAGTGAATTAGTTCCTTATCAGAACAACAACAAAACAGTAGTAGAAAAATGAGTTCTTACATAGTACGTAGTAAATGATACATTACTATCAATAATTTTATTATTTCTAGTAAAAAAGTGCTAAATTATTTATTCATTCATTGTTAACTAAAATCGAGCGTTCATTAATTTATTTGTAATTAAAATGACTATTAGTGTCCAGTTGTTTGCATCAAATCGGTGGAGTCATAAACTGATGAATTTATAATTTTTTTAATATAAGTAAATGAATTTTAAGCCAAACGTGTTAAACTTTCAGAAAAAATAATTCATCAAATAATTTTGGTAAAATTACTCATTTACCACTTTGGACTATTCGGTGGTTCTATATGTTACCAAAGGCGTAACAAAGTATATGAAGAATTTTCTTTCGAGTTTTACGTATTTTTCTATCAATTTTAAAGCAAATGACGTTTAATCATCTTATCATTTACAACACGAACAAAATGTAAAAAGCTTCTTATAATTTGTCGTTTTAGTTAGATCATTATTAGCATTAAATCAGCATGATCATCGGTAAAATCAATATAACATTTCATAGCAAAATTGTTACACAAAATCGAATCGTACGCGAAAAAAAGTTTACTAAACCGGAAAGCTCTTAACATAATTTTGTATGCCCATTAATTACCCATAATTAAACACTGCAACTTTAGCAGATAAAGTTGAAGCAGATAAGTTTCTTAGAAAGCTGTAGAAAAAATGCATTAAAATTGTCAAATAAGGATAATGATCTAATAGGATTTAAATTTAATATAAAATTTCACCATCTTTTTTCATCTGGTAATTCTTTTACTAGGTTCTCTTGGTCTGCCTGGCAGCAGTGGCCCACAGAGCCCAAGCTGGTTATGAAATGATGATGGGAGGAATGGGGGGCGGCATGGGTGGAGGAATGGGTGGTGGAATGGGTGGTGGAATGGGCCATGCTTATAGCCATCAACAAATCCATCAAACTGCTCACAGTATGGGAGGAGGACATTATGAACATTACCCTCATGTAAGTACTTATTTGAATAATTCAGTAGATTTTTTTTCATAATTTAGAATTGATCTCAATAGATACCAATTACAGTCATATGCAAATCACATTCTTTCTGATTGCTGTTATTGTAAAAAAAATCTAATTCTCGTTTTTAACTTTTTCATAATATTACGCTACACTAATGTCAAACAGTTGCATTATGATAACGTTATACCATTAATACTAGTAATATTACACTATTAGGTAATATTGCACTATTAATGAGGAAAATACGTACCAAATGACATATATGGACAAAATGACACAGTTGCTTATTTAAAAATTGGCAAGGTTTATTTCGCGGCTGTATAACATGAAAAAGCCATAATAATGATCCTGTCAGATGTTGAGCGTCATTGTCACAGTCTTGTTGGAGTAATCAGTTCAAATGTGCTTCGCGCCTTGTAAAGTTCATTTTAAAGGTGTTTTTAGTAATTTCGATTAATTTTTACTGGTGGTCAATGAACCAAATATGAGCAAATCGATTGAGACAGGTTTAATACCATTAAATAAATAAATATCACTAAAAACAAAACACCTACCACACCGCTCTTTGAAACAACACACACTCGTCTAATTCTAAACTTTGCTGATTTCAATATTTAATTATACTAAAAGCACTTAAGCAAATTGGATTAAACATTATTAATTAAAACTATTAATTTTTAGTAAACTAGTTCAAACCCATAAGATATTAATCCATTTGAATCAATATTGCACAACACGATATAATTAACTCTGTTTGTATCCTGTATCTGCAGTCAATGAAGATTTATCTGATTCAAACAGTATCTGATTGAACGAGTGCGTTGACTCCTAAGTGTAATAATTGCAATGACCATGCATTACATTGTCACATATATATGTCAGTTTACGATAATATTCCATTCACAGCACTTCCCTGAATACAAATACGATTATGCCGTAAACGACTATCACACCGGAGACAACAAAAAAGCTTGGGAGACTCGCCACGGAGACATGGTTAAAGGTAAGATAAACTAGCTGTAAGTGGAATTCTGTCTTAAGGCAATTAAGGCATCGTGCCTTAAGGCAAATTGCTGGAACTTCCCGTACCAAAAATTATTTTTTTAAAAACGATTAACATTTTTGAAAAAAATTTACTTAAAAAAAATAAGATTTTTGACAAACAATTAGACAAAAAATTACTTTTTTTGAAAAAAAAATTTTTTAATTTTTTTTCTTTGAAAAAAAAATGTTTTCTTTATTTTGACATATTTTGAAAGATCTAAACTTTTTTTCAAAGCAATCGTACTGCTTTAACTGCATAAAGTCGAAATATCAAACCGCGTAAGCGCCGCGTCGACGTCTAACGCGTAAACATTGGTACGGAACCCTTAGGAATGTAAACCAAAATTATACTTATTGTTAAAATCACTATAAAATATTTGATAATTTGATGTGAATATGTCTAATGATCATTTTTGACCGCCAAATGGCATTTTATTTTACTTTTTTTATTATATCTCCGAAACCGCTAGACCTGCCTTTATGAAAATTTGATCAGTTTTTTACCTTGTCAATACAAGTAAAATGTTTTTTGAATTATTAAAATCGGACGCTCCGTTCTCTTAAAAACTGAGTTACCGTTTTCGGCACTTTTTGCTCCGTATCTTCGGAACGGCTAGACCTGACTTCGCCAAAAACTAATCAGCACGTCTCCTTATCAATACGAATCGAATGTTTTTTGAATTATTCAAATCGGTTGATCGGTGTTCCCGAAATCGTCGACGAAAATTTGTATCCGCACATACATACACACACGTACATACATACATACATACATACATACATACATACATACATACATACATACATACATGCATACATACACACACACACACATACATCCATTTTTTCTAAGGTATGCCAAAATATTCAGAAACCTTTAAAACGTCGAGAAATGCAAAAATTTTCATTTTCGATTTTTTTGCGATTACTATAACTTGCCCTACGGGAAGTTAATAAATAAAGGTTTATTTCCTAAAATTCTGACAAAATTTTGAAAATCGATATACTTGAAGTATTTTTAGTTCAATGTTATATTAGTATAGATATAAATTTAATTCGACTCGACAACTATTGTCGGATGCAACAAATATCACATTTTATATAAGTATCACTATAGTATCACCAAAAGTGCTTAAAGTATATAAGGGGATGTCCAATAATAACGCGATCAATTTTTTACGGATTTTTGGACCTCCCCTCCCCCTTGGTGATACGTAGTGATATTTAAAATTACCCGTCATACCCCACCAAACATTGTGCATTTTTAGTTACGAGAAAAAATTGTATTATTTTTTTGCAAATGTTTGGTTTTTAACAGAATAATGATGTAAAAAATAAATATGCGTGATATCTTACTATAACACTCCTTCCCCCGACGTGATATTTTGTGATTTTTGTCAAAACCCCCCCCTTCTCCTAGAAACCTCACGTGATTAATGAACGCGCCCTAAGAAGAAAACCAATTAGTTTCATATGGCATTGTGCCTCAAGGTAGATTGCTAGAACATCCCGTACAGTAATTAAACGTCCGCGAAATAAAAATAATCAATAGCCAATAAAAAATTATCAATGAGTAATAAAAATCGTTTCAAATATTTTAAATTAATTATTACAAATGCTGTAAATTACATTGTCATATTTCATAAATCTAAATGCTTATATTTGGACGACAATCTTTATCTATGTTTATCTACAAGAACAAAAACGTAATAAACAGAACATAATAATTTCTTCTCACCGTCGACACAATCCATATGCTTTCTGAATCACTCTAATCGGGTGATCCGTTCACTCAAAAATTGCGGTTGTTCACTTTTTGTCCCATAGCTCAACGAGAAGTTAATAAGCTTTACGAGAAATCTTATGAAAAATCTTATCTTATTTATGAAAAAAATTCTTCAAACTGCACTACTATGATTGTGTTCTATTTTTTCATTGATTATTATATTTCACAATATAGATAATATTTAAACAGAAGTTTTATAAAGCTAACGATAATAAAGCCTTAAATATAAAGAATTCCTGCATCAATAAATACATACCAAATGCAAAAATATGTTATTACGAGTATATAAGAAATATAATAACTGTATACAAGATAGAGTTAGATATGCAAAGTTTTCCATGTCAAATTAAATTTTACACATAAAGCTCGATCAATTTGGCTCGACCGTTTGTACGAACGAATTAAAAATATAAATAAATTGCAGAAATACCAAAACTTGTATCCAAACATACATACACAGACACACACACACATAAATCAATCATTTTTTAAGGTAATCCAAAATGTTCAGAAACCTTTGAAAAGTAAAGATATGCAAAAAAAAAATTTTTTTTTGAATTACTAACCTTATCCTACCGAAACTTAATAAATATAAAACAATTTGTACTTTTGTTACGTAGTTATAGAATTTATTAAAACTCTCCTTCGATATAAGGTTGTTGGGTTATATTTTAACCCTTGTAGCTGTGGACTGTGATAAGCACTGATTTGTTTGTATATTATGTATTTGTTGCAGTTCTAATCACAATCACTGATTTGTTACTAAGTTATAATGAAAGAAGATATATTTATTTTTACATGTTATTACATGTTAAGCGGATTTTTTGAAGTGAACAACTAGTTTATTTAAAAACACTCCGCCCTCCACCCCCTCTACCAAGCAACTATTCCGTGTAAAGCTTAATGCCCTGAAGTTTGTCACCTTCATGGCCAATATAATAAAACGAAAAGACATCCGAACACAATTAGAGAGTAAAATAAATAGATTGACTTCTATAATAGAGTTTTTTAAAATATAAATTAAGGACAACAGCTCACATGAATATATTAGTTAGTTGGTTCTGATAGCTGTTCAATATATTTATATATAACCAAAATTGTTTTTGAGCATTTGAAAAGATACGACTAATATCATTGAAGAACAGAACTATACATTCAATTTTTTTATGTCAATATTATTATTTATTCATACATTCTGTAAGTTATATAGATCAAGATTTTTAAAAAAGTTAAAAAAATAAATGTAGATAAAAAATAGCCTAATTGATAGTCACTATTAGATCACAATTGTTCAAATTGAATAGACATAGACAGACATCTACATATCTAGATGATCAGAGATAATACGACAGCTAAAAGTTTTCTTTAAACATTTTCATCATCAAAACCTTGTGTAAAATATTGTTTATATAAAATATTTTTATTATAATTTATTATTTTTTAGGAGGATACATGCTCCACGACGCCGATGGCACGATGCGCATCGTAGAATACCAAGCTGACAAATTAAACGGTTTCAACGCTGTCGTCAAGAAGGTCGGTCATGCCCAGCACCCCATGATCTACGGCAAATACATGGGCGGCGGCATGGGGGGGGTATGGGAGGAGGCATGGGTGGCGGTATGATGGGCAAAATGGGTGGATATTAATGGGCAAAATTCATTTATTGTCGATTATGAATAATTAACACGACGATCTCTATATTTTAATTTGACTGACCTTGTATATGTATGTATATTTTTTATTGTTTATGAAAGAAAAATGTAATATTTTGTTTAATAAAGGTGGCATTGATAATAAAATCATTATTTTTATTAATTGATTTATGAGGATTCTTTTTAAATTTATTAGTTGATGTACTCTTTATTGATTTCCAATTCAGTACATAAATAAATGTACATTCAGCATATTAGAATTTTCATATTATAATATTAGCCATGAAAATGGCAACCTTCATGGCATTGAGATTTATACCGAAAACTTGCTACCCTGTGGAGAAAGTAGTACGAACGGAGTTTGATCGGACTTACTTCGTTCACTCGAAAACTAAAGTAGCAACATAATAAATAAGTAATGACATATAAATCTTCATCAGTAATACTTAGTAACAAGTCATTAGTGTGTAATAAGAATCGCATCTTTGACTCTTCTGTTAATACCTAAATAATAGGTAATACCTACTTTTGCTATCATTGCTGCCTTAAAGTTAATTAAGGTATCTCCACTGGTTTATTAATTATTATGTCCTGGACTTAGTAGCTAACAATTGACATTTTTTTGTTATTGATATTGGCTGACACAAATGCCTTTTCAACTAAAATATAAAATTAAACCCAATAACCCTACAAAGGTTAAATTCAACCTAACAACCAAAGTTATCGAAAGATGAACTTTTCATAAATGATCTTATACGCGTTTACGACAGAACACCTTCATGATTACTTTGTATCTCATTCAAATTATTATTATTAACATAAATGTTATATTACTGTTAGTTATTCATTTGTTTTTGATTTTATTTTGATTTTAAAAAATTATATTGTCAGGATTTTTATTTATTTATTTATTTATTAATAGCAATAAAGATACAATTTAATCCATTGAGACACAAAGGAATCGAAAAAAAGATAATAGTAAACAAATGAATAAATAAAAATAATAATAATAATAATAAAAAAAAAAAGTAAAAAAAGAAATAATTAACTAGAGTTCACTCCAATAAGTGAAGCCTAGTGTTTCATTTAAGTTTGTCAGGAAATGACTGTCAAATTTTCGGTTTCGTATAGAAAATTGGTCCACACATATATGAGATTTTCGTACTTAACATAATAAAAGAGTGTAATATATTCTGTATAATGCTTTTGAAATCGACATTCTTCCGGTTAAAATTCGATTCAATTGAACAGATTTCAGTAATGCTGTCAGTAATTATTACATGCAGCATTTCAAACAGCTATTGTATTATATTATACTCACACGCACTGTCATTTTATAACATTGATGGTAAAAGATTTGATTTTAAATAAATAGCAAAAAAAAAAAAAACTGCATTTTGTGAAAGTCTGATTATTACTAAAAAGAAGTTCATATTAATTTTTCTATGTCTCCCCTTTTCCTTCTTTTCGTGTAAACATTTCCTTTGTTTTCTTAAATTTTATTAATGGTTAAAGCAGACATTGAAATATTGAAAATTGTCGTAGTATTTTAGTTTTATTTCTAAGCATTAAATAGAAAATATTACGATTATGTTTATGTTGTATATAAAATTTCTTATATGTGTGGACCAATTTTCTATACCAACCCAAAAACTTGCCAAACTCATCTCCTGACAATATATTTTTACCCTGACTTAGATAGTAAAAGATTCAAAAATAAAATTTTTACCCTGAATTAGATAGTAAAAGATTCAAAAAAATAAATTTCAGCTATAATTATTACATAACAAAGTCGTCGTAACTATTTTATTTTCAGATCACTTTTCATCATATCAAATAATGACTTCATCCCTATTAGTAATTTATTATCTTTTATGATATTATAATTCCAAGGAATACATTAAAATACAAAACTAAAAGAAAATATTAGGCTGACTTAGACTGATTATAACTGATACTGATATATACAAAATTAAAGTTATATAACTCCAAATGAGAGGATAGGGTTGGGTTTGCACAATTTGACTTTTAGTAACTGTATGTCTGAACTAATTGAACAACTATCGAACCATGTTCAGTAAAATTTGCACTTAAGTCTAATTAAAATATATGTTTTTAGCTATTTTTTCCAAACTGGATACACAGAGGTGTGCCATCGGCAAGCAGACATAATGTCTTATTTTAACTAACTATGTATTGGATATTATTTATGTGGCTAAATATTTATCAGAGTTCAATAAAAGAAATATAAAAAAACTAACTTTTTTTATGTAAGCTTTTCTAAAAAATATTACAAAGCGAATAAAAAACTTTTTCTACCATTTTCTCAAATTTCTTGAACATATGGAAGTATGATGACCAATTGTAGGTGTAAAATAAAAAATTTTCCGATGCTGGATTGCAATATGTTAGCGATATTTTATTGTATCTCGCTGACTTCTTGAAGACAGTTATACAGATATAATTACCTTACTGTGATTAAAACAAAGCAATTACAATTACGCAATTAACTCATCAAGAAAATAGTTTGTTTGAAAGAAATTACTCTTTATTCATACAAGACGCTATTATCTAATTGCAATATAAAAAATCGAGTAAACAACAGTTATCAATAATTATATTTATTCTTGAAAATAAATACATAAATAAATGTGCATAGTAATAATTGTAGAATCTCAATATATAGTTATAGATATTTTTTTTTATTTATTATTTAATAGAAAATCAGAAAACAAAGTTTCTATTAGCTATGTGATAAAATTATTTGGCATTTAGAGGTCTTCTCCATTGAAGACATCCTCTGAGTTATAGATATTAAAATATTGAGACATCTGCGCAGTTAGGAATTTAAATAAAACAAAACACCAAAGAAAATATTTTGTTGGTGTCATGTTCAAAAAACGCGTTTATCTTTATCTACTCGTTTATTATGATTCTTGATTACTAAATTTTTCCAGTAATAATATATCTTTGTAATTACAACGGTATCTCATTACCATTTGAAAGAAAAAGCATACGAACAACAAACGTAAATATTCATAACAAAAGAAATATTTAATATGTTTCATGGAACAATTATAGGTTTTTATGTGCTTAATTTTTTGTGAAATTTGCAGATGGATTTGAATAATAAAATATGATAGAAAATAATACACTAGTCTAGTGTAATACTCACAAAGTTCCCAACATGAAAAAATAGTCCTTGAAAAAATTTCAAAAAATTTAATGATCGTGAGTTGAAAGTCTAAGGCTCTAAGGTGTACACTTTTAAAAATATTTAAAGCTATTCTGCGATAGCACCTTTGGGGTAATAACATTAGATTTTATGTAGTTTGATGTAATAAATCATTGCAGTTTCTTCTCTTAAGTCGCTTTGGTGGTAAAGGCTTGAGCAGGTCACAGGCTAGTTGATTGGGATGTCGACTTAGCCGAGTGTTGTATATGGAGATGGAATGGTTAATTGTCTCTTTCATAGTTAGAATACTTAGATCTCAATGTATTAGCCAGTTTGGAACATATTTTGAAAGCATTCACGATATGTTTCAGAATTTCGTTTGAACCTCTGTATTGCTAAGTTTGAATTACTAGCCGCACTCCATAGTTGTAGACCGTAGGACCATATTGGTTTAATAATTGTCTTGTATATTATGAGTTTATTTCCTATCAAAACTTGTGATTTCCAGCACTTCTTAATTAATGTTTATGCCAGAACAGCCTCCTACCCAAAAGTATTCCCAGATATTTTACTACATTGGATATAGGAACCAATTTACCACTCAAAACTAACAGGAGAGCATGAACCTTGGCGTAGAGTGAAGTAACATGAACTTATTTAGAATTGTTTACTGCAAGTAGAAATTTGGTATTATTTTGTCTGAGATCGCGAAGGTTGGGATCGAACAATTAGGAATTGCCGGTCCACGTCCTCAACCTTTACCACAAGGCAGATACCTCTAGTATATTTTAAGCCTTTTCCTATTTCTCCTATCACAAAATCGGTGGTATCCGTGTCAACAACACAGACAACTGTTGCTTGAAGATTCCAAGATTTATCTAATGTGTTATCTGAATACTTTCTTCTCCACTTTGCATGTCGAAATGAAACGCGCACGAGCAATTAGCATAAAACAAAGCGCACACGATCGCGCAATTGTAACATGGTAATTATAAAAAGTCAAAGACATCGTTATTGCATTAGAAAAGATTTTTCAAACAAATTCTATTTTTAATAAGCGCTAATTATTTTCGCTCTGTTTATCGCAATGAAAAATTAATAAATGACTTGTTTTTAGCATTTCATTCGAATAATAGTTGAATGACACGAAGGTAAATCAAATAATCGTAAATGATAAGATTCACAAAGATAATATAATATAAACACACCTGAATGATAAAAAGATTTATTATTAATAGTTAAGTCTATATATATTAACTACGCTTATCATCAGTGCTGGATTACCCCATAGGCCCGTGAGGACAGGGCCTAGGGCGGCACAATTTGGGGGGCGGCAAATTTTTCGAATTTTTTGTCACGGTAATTTATTTTAAGGATTGATCTTAATCTAGATAATCCTCTATGAAATAGAAGGTTATTCGTTTTCTAGTCAAACTTATTCAAGGGCGCCTCATTAATATTTTAGTGATGTATCATGTTTAAAATAAAAATTATTAAATAATAAACTTTTTTGTGAGAAATAAAATAAATAAAACTAGTGGGGTGTATGGCATTGTGCCTTAAGGCAAATTAGTGGAACTTCTCGTACCGTAACAAAATGTATATATAAAAACGCACTAATTAATAAGGACGCCAATACAAATAAAAACGTATTTAATACAAATAATACTTCACAATCAAATCAAATATATGAATCAAACAGAACTAGATGCAAATATTAGCAGTAATAATTTCGACCATCCGTCACGAAGGTTGAATTATGACTGATTGTGAGGTACAATAACCTTTTTGTATTGCACCCTCTATGGTTTCCGACCCGAAACTATTCAATTAGATAACATTTTTGAATTTTAGTATCATCTGGTAACAATTCATAGTTTTGTCCCTTTCTGACCCCAATAAAGAAGTGCGTAATAACAACTGAAATCATTCTGTATTTGGATCTCTCGGTGGACCCTGCAGTCAGTGGTAAGTCTTTCAAAAATTATTATGTATTATGTAATCATTCAGTTTCAAATACGTGTCATGGAACTTGTGTTTTGGTTAGTTCCGATTTGACTTGATTTTCTGTTGAATTATAATTATAAGAATGTAAATAAATTGAAGTAAAAATTCGTCTCTTTAATATTGAACGATTGCGTTACATTTTCTAATTCAAAATATTAGTGCTGAAGTGTCGCCTCAGTGTTTATTGTTGTAAATATTTAATTTTAGCCTTTGAGTAACATAATAATTCAATGCAAACTTTAGATTATTAAATTTGAATATAATTAAATAATAATAAATTTTAATATAAAGTTATATTTCAATATTTACGATTGACTACATTTATTTTGTTTCAGATTTCATACAGTGTTTTGCGCAGTGCCGGATTGCTTTAGGGATTT
>NW_020537758.1:41123845-41149635 GCF_003426905.1 Ctenocephalides felis | reverse complement strand
AGCTTCTTATAATTTGTCGTTTTAGTTAGATCATTATTAGCATTAAATCAGCATTATCATCGGTAAAATCAATATAAACATTTCATAGCAAAATTGTTACACAAAATCGAATCGTACGCGAAAAAAAAGTTTACTAAACCGGAAAGCTCTTAACATAATTTTGTATGCCCTTAATTACCCATAATTAAACACTGCAACTTTAGCAGATAAAGTTGAAGCAGATAAGTTTCTTAGAAAGCTGTTAGAAAAATGCATTAAAATTGTCAAATAAGGATAATGATCTAATAGGATTTAAATTTAATATAAAATTTCAACATCTTTTTTCATCTGGTAACTTTTACTAGGTTCTCTTGGTCTGCCTGGCAGCAGTGGCCCACAGAGCCCAAGCTGGTTATGAAATGATGATGGGAGGAATGGGGGCGGCATGGGGGAGGAATGGGTGGTGGAATGGGTGGTGGAATGGGCCATGCTTATAGCATCAACAATCCATCAAACTGCCACAGTATGGAGGAGGACATTATAACATTACCCTCATGTAAGTACTTATTTAAATCATTCAGTTGATTTTTTTTCATAATTTAGAATTGATCTCAATAGATACCAATTACAGTCATATGCAAATCAATTCTTTCTGATTGCTGTTATTGTAAAAAATCTAATTCTCGTTTTATAACTTTTGTTCATAATATTACGCTACACTAATGTCAAACAGTTGCATTATGATAAACTTTATACCATTAATACTAGTAATATTACACTATTAAGGTAATTTGCACATTAATGAGGAAAATACGTACAAATGACATATATGGACAAATGACACAGTTGACTTATTTAAAAATTGGCAAGGTTTATTTGCGGCTGTATACATGAAAAAAGCCATAATAATGATCCTAGTCAGATGTTGAGGTCATTGTCACAGTCTTGTTGGAGTAATCAATTCAAATGTGCTTCGCGCCTTGTAAAGTTCATTTTAAAGGTGTTTTTAGTAATTTCGATTAATTTTACTGGTGGTCAATGAACCAAATATGAGCAAATCGATTGAGACTGGTTTTAATACCATTAAATAAATAAATATCACTAAAAACAAAACACCTACTAACCCGCCCTCTGAAACAACACACACTCTCTAATTCAAAACTTGCTGATTTCAAAATTATTTTTATACAAACCACTAAGCAAATTGGATTAAACATTATTAATTAAAACTGAAATTATATTGTTAGTTTTTTATTTAGTTCAATCCCATAAGATATAATCCATTTGAATCAATATTGCACAACACGATATAATTAACTCTGTATCCTGTATCTACAGTCAATGAAGATTTATCTGATTCAAACAGTATCTGATTGAACGAGTGCGTGACTCCTAAGTGTAATAATTGCAATGACCATGCATTACATTGTCACATATATATGTCAGTTTACGATAATATTCCATTCACAGCACTTCCCTGAATACAAATACGATTATGCCGTAAACGACTATCACACCGGAGACAACAAAAAAGCTTGGGAGACTCGCCACGGAGACATGGTTAAAGGTAGATAAACTAGCTGTAAGTGGAATTCTGTCTTAAGGCAATTAAGGCATCGTGCTTAAGGCAAATTGCTGGAACTCCCGTACCAAAAATTATTTTTTAAAAACGATTAACATTTTTGAAAAAAATTTACTTAAAAAAAATAAGATTTTGACAAACAATTAGACAAAAATTACTTTTTTTGAAAAAAAAATTTTTTAATTTTTTTTCTTTGAAAAAAAAAAATGTTTTCTTTATTTTGACATATTTTGAAAGATCTAAACTTTTTTCAAAGCAATCGTACTGCTTTAACTGCATAAAGTCGAAATATCAAACACCGCGTAAGCGCCGCGTCGACGTCTAACGCGTAAACATTGGTACGGAACCCTTAGGAATGTAAACCAAATTATACTTATTGTTAAAATCACTATAAAATATTTGATAATTTGATGTGAATATGTCTAATGATCATTTTTGACCGCCAAATGGCATTTTATTTTACTTTTTTTATTATATCTCCGAAACCGCTAGACCTGCCTTTATGAAAATTTGATCAGTTTTTTACCTTGTCAATACAAGTAAAATGTTTTTTGAATTATTAAAATCGGACGCTCCGTTCTCTTAAAAACTGAGTTACCGTTTTCGGACATTTTGCTCCGTATCTTTGGAACGGCTAGACCTGACTTCGCCAAAAACTAATCAGCACGTCTCCTTATCAATACGAATCGAATGTTTTTTGAATTATTCAAATCGGTTGATCGGTGTTCCCGAAATCGTCGACGAAAAATTTGTATCCGCACATACAACACACACGTACATA
Source organism: Ctenocephalides felis (assembly GCF_003426905.1). Taxonomy (NCBI): domain Eukaryota; kingdom Metazoa; phylum Arthropoda; class Insecta; order Siphonaptera; family Pulicidae; genus Ctenocephalides; species Ctenocephalides felis. The sequence goes on along the minus strand of NW_020537758.1, from coordinate 41,147,293 downwards.
CATACATACATACATACATACATACATACATACATACATACTACATACATGCATACATACACACACACACACATACATCCATTTTTTCTAAGGTATGCCAAAATATTCAGAAACCTTTAAAACGTCGAGAAATGCAAAAATTTTCATTTTCGATTTTTTTGCGATTACTATAACTTGCCCTACGGGAAGTTAATAAATAAAGGTTTATTTCCTAAAATTCTGACAAAATTTTGAAAATCGATATACTTGAAGTATTTTAGTTCAATGTTATATTAGTATAGATATAAATTTAATTCGACTCGACAACTATTGTGGGATGCAACAAATATCACATTTATATAAGTATCACTATAGTATCACCAAAAGTGCTTAAAGTATATAAGGGGATGTCCAATAATAACGCGATCAATTTTTTACGGATTTTTGGACCTCCCTCCCCCTTGGTGATACGTAGTGATATTTAAAATTACCCGTCATACCCCACCAAACATTGTGCATTTTTAGTTACGAGAAAAAATTGTATTATTTTTTGCCAAATGTTTGGTTTTTAACAGAATAATGATGTAAAAAATAATATGCGTGATATCTTACTATAACACTCCTTCCCCCGACGTGATATTTTTGTGATTTTTGTCAAAACCCCCCCCTTCTCCTAGAAAACCTCACGTGATTAATGAACGCGCCTAAGAAGAAAACCAATTAGTTTCATATGGCATTGTGCCTCAAGGTAGATTGCTAGAACATCCCGTACAGTAATTAAACGTCCGCGAAATAAAAATAATCAATAGCCAATAAAAAATATCAATGAGTAATAAAAATCGTTTCAAATATTTTAAATTAATTATTACAAATGCTGTGTAAATTACATTGTCATATTTCATAAATCTAAATGCTATATTTGGACGACAATCTTTATCTATGTTTATCTACAAGAACAAAAACGTAATAAACAGAACATAATAATTTCTTCTCACCGTCGACACAATCCATATGCTTTCTGAATCACTCTAATCGGGTGATCCGTTCACTCAAAAATTGCGGTTGTTCACTTTTTGTCCCATAGCTCAACGAGAAGTTAATAAGCTTTACGAGAAATCTTATGAAAAATCTTATCTTATTTATGAAAAAAATTCTTCAACTGCACTACTATGATGTGTTCTATTTTTCATTGATTATTATATTTCACAATATAGATAATATTTAAACAGAAGTTTTATAAAGCTAACGATAATAAAGCCTTAAATATAAAGAATTCCTGCATCAATAAATACATACCAAATGCAAAAATATGTTATTACGAGTATATAAGAAATATAATAACTGTATACAAGATAGAGTTAGATATGCAAAGTTTTCCATGTCAAATTAAATTTTACACATAAAGCTCGATCAATTTGGCTCGACCGTTTGTAGGAACGAATTAAAAATATAAATAAATTGCAGAAATACCAAAACTTGTATCCAAACATACATACACAGACACACACACACATAAATCAATCATTTTTTAAGGTAATCCAAAATGTTCAGAAACCTTTGAAAAGTAAAGATATGCAAAAAAAAAAATTTTTTTTTGAATTACTATACCTTATCCTACCGAAACTTAATAAATATAAAACAATTTGTACTTTTGTTACGTAGTTATAGAATTTATTAAAACTCTCCTTCGATATAAGGTTGTTGGGTTATAATTTAACCCTTGTAGCTGTGGACTGTGATAAGCACTGATTTGTTTGTATATTATGTATTTGTTGCAGTTCTAATCACAATCACTGATTTGTTACTAAGTTATAATGAAAGAAGATATATTTATTTTTACATGTTATTTACATGTTAAGCGGATTTTTTGAAGTGAACAACTAGTTTATTTAAAAACACTCCGCCCTCCACCCCCTCTACCAAGCAACTATTCCGTGTAAAGCTTAATGCCCTGAAGTTTGTCACCTTCATGGCCAATATAATAAAACGAAAAGACATCCGAACACAATTAGAGAGTAAAAATAAATAGATTGACTTCTATAATAGAGTTTTTAAAATATAAATTAAGGACAACAGCTCACATGAATATATTAGTTAGTTGGTTCTGATAGCTGTTCAATATATTTATATATAACCAAAATTTTTTGAGCATTTGAAAAGATACGACTAATATCATTGAAGAAACAGAACTATACATTCAATTTTTTTATGTCAATATTATTATTTATTCATACATTCTGTAAGTTATATAGATCAAGATTTTTAAAAAAAGTTAAAAAAATAAATGTAGATAAAAAATAGCCTAATTGATAGTCACTATTAGATCACAATTGTTCAAATTGAATAGACATAGACAGACATCTACATATCTAGATGATAATCAGAGATACGACAGCTAAAAGTTTTCTTTAAACATTTTCATCATCAAAACCTTTGTGTAAAATATTGTTATATAAAATATTTTTATTATAATTTATTTTTTTTAGGAGGATACATGCTCCACGACGCCGATGGCACGATGCGCATCGTAGAATACCAAGTGACAAATTAAACGGTTTCAACGCTGTCGTCAAGAAGGTCGGTCATGCCCAGCACCCCATGATCTACGGCAAATACATGGGCGGCGGCATGGGGGGCGGTATGGGAGGAGGCATGGGTGGCGGTATGATGGGCAAAATGGGTGGATATTAATGGGCAAAATTCATTTATTGTCGATTATGAATAATTAACACGACGATCTCTATATTTTAATTTGACTGACCTTGTATATGTATGTATATTTTTTTATTGTTTATGAAAGAAAAATGTAATATTTTGTTTAATAAAGGTGGCATTGATAATAAAATCATTATTTTTATTAATTGATTTATGAGGATTCTTTTTAAATTTATTAGTTGATGTACTCTTTATTGATTTCCAATTCAGTACATAAATAAATGTACATTCAGCATATTAGAATTTTCATATTATAATATTAGCCATGAAAATGGCAACCTTCATGGCATTGAGATTTTATACCGAAAACTTGCTACCCTGTGGAGAAAGTAGTACGAACGGAGTTTGATCGGACTTACTTCGTTCACTTCGAAAACTAAAGTAGCAACATAATAAATAAGTAATTGACATATAAATCTTCCATCAAGTAATACTTAGTAACAAGTCATTAGTGTGTAATAAGAATCGCATCTTTGACTCTTCTGTTAATACCTAAATAATAGGTAATACCTACTTTTGCTATCATTGCTGCCTTAAAGTTAATTAAGGTATCTCCACTGGTTTATTAATTATTATGTCCTGGACTTAGTAGCTAACAATTGACATTTTTTTGTTATTGATATTGGCTGACACAAATGCCTTTTCAACTAAAATATAAAATTAAACCCAATAACCCTACAAAGGTTAAATTCAACCTAACAACCAAAGTTATCGAAAGATGAACTTTCATAAAAGATCTTATACGCGTTTTACGACAGAACACCTTCATGATTACTTTGGTCATTCAAATTCATTATTACATAATGTTATAGTACTGTTAGTTATCATTTGTTTTTGATTTTTTTGATTTTAAAATTTTATATGTCAGGCTTTTATTTATTTATTTTTTTTTTTATTTTATTTAATAATTAATTTGTTGATTATTATTTATTTAGTTTATTTACTTTTAATAGCAATAAAGACTACAATTTAATCCATTGAATTGACTACATTCAAGGAATCGAAAAAAAGATGTAATAGTAATAAATGCTTTTTAAGTGAAACAAAGATAAGTGGCTGTAAGTGGAATTCTGTCTTAAGGCAATTAAGGCATCGTGCCTTAAGGCAAATTGCTGGAACTTCCCGTGCCAAAAATTATTATTTTTTTTAAAAACGATTAACATTTTTGAAAAAATTTCACTCCGAAAAAATAAGATTTTTTAGAAATTTTAAATCGGACAAAAAATTACTTTTTTTTGAAAAAAAAAAATTTTTTTAAAAATTTTTTAAATAATTTTTTTATAAAAATTTTTTTTGGAAAAAATGTTATCTTCATTTGATATATTTTGGAAGATCTGAACTTTTTTTCAAAGCAATCGTACTGCTTTAACTGCATAGAGACGAAATATAGAAGCGCGTAAGCGCCGCGTCGCTGTCTAACGGAAAAACAATAGTACGGAACCCATAGGAATGTAAACAAAACTTATACTTATTGTTAAAATCTCAATAAAATATCTGATAATTTGATATGCATATGTCTAATGTCTAATGATTATTGTTGACCGCCAAATGTTATTTTTTTTAGTTTTTTTTACTAGATCTCCGAAACCGCTAGACTTATCTTCATGAAAATTTGATCAAATCTTCATCTTGTTAATACAAGTAAAATGTTTTTTGAACTATACAAATCGGACGCTCCGTTCTCTTAAAAAACTGAGTTACCGTTTTTGGCACTTTTTGCCCCGTATCACCGGAACGGCTAGAATGTTTTTTTGAATTATTCAAATTGCTTCATCCGTGTGTTCCCGAAATCGTCGACGAAAATTTGTATCCGAACACACACATGCACGCACACACACACATACATCAATTTTCTCCAAGGTATGCCAACGTATTCAGAAATCTCTGAAACGTGAAGATATATAAAAATTTCATTTTCGATTTTTTTGCGATTACTTACCCTATGGAAAATTAATTATAAATAAATCAATTTATCATCTCCAGAACATTAACAATCGTCATTTCATTTCGAATCAAATTCCAAAAAAAAAATAGTTGCCAAATTTACACAAAATTGAAAAAGTGCTCCCGCATAGTCACAGTCTAAACGCATTTGCAAATAATTCTGTGCGATATTTTCACTTATACTGTGCTCAGCTTGGCGGCATTTTCACATTTTTCAATAATTTTCACAAAATTGGAAAAGTGCTCCAGTACACAAACAGTCTAAACGCACTTGGGTAAACATTTGTACCAGAGTGGCGCTTAGACTGTTCTTAGCTTGGGTGATTTTTTGAATTTTTAATCGAAAATTACAAAAAAATTTTTTTGAAAAAAAAATTAGAAACAAAATTTTTTTTTTTCCAAAATCAATTATTTTGTTGAAAAAAGCAGAAAGTTCTTTGAATCATTTAAATCGGACGCTTAGTTCTCTCAAAAACAGCCATTTTTTTAAATTTAGCTCTGTATCTCCGAAACCTCTGGGCCTACCTTTGCCAAAAACTAATCAGCACATCTCCCTATCGATAGGAATCGAATGTTTTTTAAACCATTCAAATCGGTTGATCCGTTCTCTTAAAAACTCGCTTTCTATTTTTTGCACTCTTTGCTCCATATCTCCGTAACGGCTGGACCTGCCTTTGCCAAAAACTAATCAGCACATCTCCCTATCAATAGGAATCGAATGTTTTTTAATCCATTCAAATCGGTTGATCCGTGCGCCCGAAAACGTGGACGAAAAAACGCGGACATACAAAACACACACACACACACACACACACATCCATTTTTTCTGAAGTATGCCAAAATGTTCAGAAACCTTCAAAACGTCGAGAAATGTAAAAATTTTCAATTCCGATTTTTGGACGATTACTATAACTTACCCTACGGGAAGTTAATAAAAATAATAATAATAATAATAAAAAAAAAAAGTAAAAAAAGAAATAATTAACTAGAGTTCACTCCAATAAGTGAAGCCTAGTGTTTCATTTAAGTTTGTCAGGAAATGACTGTCAAATTTTCGGTTTCGTATAGAAAATTGGTCCACACATATATGAGATTTTCGTACTTAACATAATAAAAGAGTGTAATATATTCTGTATAATGCTTTTGAAATCGACATTCTTCCGGTTAAAATTCGATTCAATTGAACAGATTTCAGTAATGCTGTCAGTAATTATTACATGCAGCATTTCAAACAGCTATTGTATTATATTATACTCACACGCACTGTCATTTTATAACATTGATGGTAAAGAATTTGATTTTAAAATAAATATAGCAAAAAAACTGCATTTTTGTGAAAGTCTGATTATTACTAAAAAGAAGTTCATATTAATTTTTCTATGTCTCCCCTTTTCCTTCTTTTCGTGTAAACATTTCCTTTGTTTTCTTAAATTTTATTAATGGTTAAAGCAGACATTGAAATATTGAAAATTGTCGTAGTATTTTTAGTTTTATTTCTAAGCATTAAATAGAAAATATTACGATTATGTTTATGTTGTATATAAAAATTTCTTATATGTGTGGACCAATTTTCTATACCAACCCAAAAACTTGCCAAACTCATCTCCTGACAATATATTTTTACCCTGACTTAGATAGTAAAAGATTCAAAAAAATAAAATTTTTACCCTGAATTAGATAGTAAAAGATTCAAAAAAATAAAATTTCAGCTATAATTATTACATAACAAAGTCGTAACTATTTTATTTTCAGATCACTTTTCATCATTATCAAATAATGACTTCATCCCTATTAGTAATTTATTATCTTTTATGATATTTATAATTCCAAGGAATACATTAAAATACAAAAAACTAAAGAAAATATTAGGCTGACTTAGACTGATTATAACTGATACTGATATATACAAAATTAAAGTTATATAACTCCAAATGAGAGGATAGGGTTGGGTTGTGCACAATTTGACTTTTAGTAACTGTACTGTCTGAACTAATTGAACAACTATCGAACCATGTTCAGTAAAATTTGCACTTAAAGTCTAATTAAAAATATATGTTTTTAGCTATTTTTTTCCAAAAACTGGATACACAGAGGTGTGCCATCGGCAAGCAGACATAATGTCTTATTTTAACTAACTATGTATTGGATATTATTTATGTGGCTAAATATTTATCAGAGTTCAATAAAAGAAATATAAAAAAACTAACTTTTTTTTATGTAAAGCTTCTTCTAAAAAAATATTACAAAGCGAATAAAAAACTTTTTCTACCATTTTCTCAAATTTACTTGAACATATGGAAGTATGATGACCAATTGTAGGTGTAAAATAAAAAATTTTCCGATGCTGGATTGCAATATGTTAGCGATATTTAATTGTATCTCGCTGACTTCTTGAAGACAGTTATACAGATATAATTACCTTACTGTGATTAAAACAAAGCAATTACAATTACGCAATTAACTCATCAAGAAAATAGTTTGTTTGTGAAAGAAATTACTCTTTATTTCATACAAGACGCTATTATCTAATTGCAATATAAAAAATCGAGTAAAACAACAGTTATCAATAATATATTTTATTCTTGAAAATAAATACATAAATAAATGTGCATAGTAATAATTGTAGAATCTCAATATATAGTTATAGATATTTTTTTTTATTTATTATTTAATAGAAAATCAGAAAACAAAGTTTCTATTAGCCTATGTGATAAATTATATTTGGCATTTAGAGGTCTTCTCCATTGAAGACATCCTCTGAGTTATAGATATTTAAAAATATTTGAGACATCTGCGCAGTTAGGAATTTAAATAAAACAAAACACCAAAGAAAATATTTTGTTGGTGTCATGTTCAAAAACGCGTTTATCTTTATCTACTCGTTTATTATGATTCTTGATAACTAAATTTTTCCAGTAATAATATATCTTTGTAATTACAACGGTATCTCATTACCATTTGAAAGAAAAGCATACGAACAACAAACGTAAATATTCATAACAAAAGAAATATTTAATATGTTTCATGGAACAATTATAGTCTTTTTATGTGCTTAATTTTTTTGTGAAATTTTGCAGATGGATTTGAATAATAAAATATGATAGAAAATAATACACTAGTCTAGTGTAATACTCACAAAGTTCCCAACATGAAAAAATAGTCCTTGAAAAAATTTCAAAAAAATTTAATGATCGTGAGTTGAAAGTCTAAGGCTCTAAGGTGTACACTTTTAAAATATTTAAAGCTATTCTGCGATAGCACCTTCTGGGGTAATAACATTAGATTTTATGTAGTTTGATGTAATAAATCATTGCAGTTTCTTCTCTTAAGTCGCTTTGGTGGTAAAGGCTTGAGCAGGTCACAGGCTAGTTGATTTGGATGTCGACTTAGCCGAGTGTTGTATATGGAGATGGAATGGTTAATTGTCTCTTTCATAGTTAGAATACTTAGATCTCAATGTATTAGCCAGTTTGGAACATATTTTGAAGCATTCACGATATGTTTCAGAATTTCGTTCTGAAACCTCTGTATTGCTAAGTTTGAATTACTAGCCGCACTCCATAGTTGTAGACCGTAGGACCATATTGGTTTAATAATTGTCTTGTATATTATGAGTTTATTTCCTATCAAAACTTGTGATTTCCAGCACTTCTTAATTATATGTTTATGCCAGAACAGCCTCCTACCCAAAAGTATTCCCAGATATTTTACTACATTGGATATAGGAACCAATTTACCACTCAAACTAACAGGAGAGCATGAACCTTGGCGTAGAGTGAAAGTAACATGAACTTATTTAGAATTGTTTACTGCAAGTAGAAATTTGGTATTATTTTGTCTGAGATCGCGAAGGTTGGGATCGAACAATTAGGAATTGCCGGTCCACGTCCTCAACCTTTACCACAAGGCAGATACCTCTAGTATATTTTAAGCCTTTTCCTATTTCTCCTATCACAAAATCGGTGGTATCCGTGTCAACAACACAGACAACTGTTGCTTGAAGATTCCAAGATTTATCTAATGTGTTATCTGAATACTTTCTTCTCCACTTTGCATGTCGAAATGAAACGCGCACGAGCAATTAGCATAAAACAAGCGCACACGATCGCGCAATTGTAACATGGTAATTATAAAAAGTCAAAGACATCGTTATTGCATTAGAAAAGATTTTTCAAACAAATTTCTATTTTTAATAAGCGCTAATTATTTTCGCTCTGTTTTTATCGCAATGAAAAATTAATAAATGACTTGTTTTTAGCATTTCATTCGAATAATAGTTGAATGACACGAAGGTAAATCAAATAATCGTAAATGATAAGATTCACAAAGATAATATAAATAAACACACCTGAATGATAAAAAGATTTTATTATTTAATAGTTAAGTCTATATATATATTAACTACGCTTATCATCAGTGCTGGATTACAGGGCGGCACAATTTGGGGGGCGGCAAATTTTTCCGAATTTTTTTGTCACGGTAATTTATTTTAAGGATTGATCTTAATCTAGATAATCCTCTATGAAATAGAATGTTATTCGTTTTCTAGTCAAACTTATTCAAGGGCGCCTCATTAATATTTTTAGTGATGTATCATGTTTAAAATAAAAATTATCAAATTAATAAACTTTTTTGTGAGAAATAAAATAAAATAAAACTAGTGGGGTGTATGGCATTGTGCCTTAAGGCAAATTAGTGGAACTTCTCGTACCGTAACAAAATGTATATATAAAAACGCACTAATTAATAAGACGCAAATACAAATAAAAACGTATTTAATACAAATAATACTTCACAATCAAATCAAATATATGAATCAAACAGAACTAGATGCAAATATTAGCAGTAATAATTTCGACCATCCGTCACGAAGGTTGAATTATGACTGATTGTGAGGTACAATAACCTTTTTGTATTGCACCCTCTATGGTTCCGAACCCGAAACTATTCAATTAGATAACATTTTTTGAATTTTAGTATCATCTGGTAACAATTCATAGTTTTGTCCCTTTCTGACCCCAATAAAAGAAGTGCGTAATAACAACTGAAATCATTCTGTATTTGGATCTCTCGGTGGACCCTGCAGTCAGTGGTAAGTCTTTCAAAAATATTTATGTATTATGTAATCATTCAGTTTCAAATACGTGTCATGGAACTTGTGTTTTGGTAGTTCCGATTTGACTTGATTTTCTGTTGAATTATAATTATAAGAATGTAAATAAATTGAAGTAAAAATTCGTCTCTTTAATATTGAACGATTTGCGTTACATTTTCTAATTCAAAATATTAGTGCTGAAGTGTCGCCTCAGTGTTTATTGTTGTGAAAATATTTAATTTTAGCCTTTGAGTTAACATAAATAATTCAATGCAAACTTTAGATTATTAAATTTGAATATAATTAAATAATAATAAATTTTAATATAAATGTTATATTTCAAATATTTACGATTGACTACATTTATTTTGTTTCAGATTTCATACAGTGTTTTGCGCAGTGCCGGATTGCTTTAGGGATTTATTGTGCATGAATTTTTTTTATTCAATCACATTGACAATTTTTAATTATTTTTTATAATTTTGAGCTATTTGCGTCCACATTTTAATTTTTTTGTTCGTGCGAGGACTTTTTCGTAATTTTAATATCGTTTGAAACGATTTCCGCGTTTAAATGTGTTCCTGTCGCCTACCCCCCACGGCAGGTTCTAGTAATTCGTGTTTCGTTAATAATTTTTTTTTCATTCGGTGTATGGGTCCTTGCGATGTTTTTCCCAGAAGCAACGCAACCCCATACACTTTAATTTATAATTAGTATTATTAGTACAATGTTTAATTTTTTGGAATTATTTTATTAGTAGCACGGATGTAAATAACTCGTCTAAAAATCTAAAAACTTTGTTAAATAAATTACTTGTTTTTATTTTGACTGATTTTTCTGCTGCAATGCAATGAATATGTTTTAATTAAATAATTTAAATTTATTGTGATTGCACAATAAGTCTCCTAAACGGAGAAATGTTGAAGACGTAATGTTTGAAGTTAAAAAAAAGGTAAGATGATGCAAAACCCTAAATTATGTAAAAAAATAACAAAATTGACATTTATTTTAGTGTAAATGGGCCTCAACTACAGATACCAGGAGGTTGAATACTACAACAACGAACAGGAGAAGGTGTGTACCTATATGATGTACCAGAGCACTGGCAGCAGGTAAATGCGAGCAGGCTACCACATAGTATTTATAAGTCATTGTTTATTTCATTTCTTTCAAGTCACTTTTTATTTCAGGATTGCAGAATTAATTTCTCACCGCGACGGCAAGCCCCAGGACTACTAGGAGATTGTGGTGGATTAAAAAGGTTGAAGGTATCCTTTTTGGGGTGCAATGACTGCTACTTGGTACATCTTAGCATTGCGTTTACCAATATACAGGGTTTACCTTGGCGCCCCAATCTTTGACTTTTAATAAAAACCGGTAATTATCTGTAGAGTGCGTAACTAACTACACAAATGAAACAGAATCTATACTTATTAACTTATTTAATGTTACCTAGTTGTGTTCGTCGTAGGTGCCAAGATATGACTGTATTTTTGTAGTCATGTCTTAAGTCTAAATTCTGATATACTATTGTTTTGGTTGATCAAAAAGCTTGAAATTATAGATGTGTATGATATGGCGTGATGACAAAGGGGATCGCATACAATCGGAGAACCCTGACTTTTTCTGGATTGTGTGTTCTTCGCCCATGGAACAATACACGCACCACTATACACTAACTGCCTCGAGGGCTTGTGTACTTCCGACTCGATTGACTACCTCAAAGGACTGATACTTAAAAAGTGATTGCGTCTTTGTAACGACAGCATGCAATGTTTCCAAAGGGTTGCACAACCTTTAGTGCAAACTACATCCGCCGCCCGCCTATATGGTTCCTGTCGTATGTGGTCCAGAGTCGCGATAAAGACTACATATATCATTTCCAAGGAGTTTCTAAACTAAATCCCCACCTGCCTATGAGGCTCCTATCGTATGAGGTCCGGAGTCGCGATCGTTTTTTAGTATCAGTCCTCTCAGGTGGTCAATCCAATACGGAGGACACAAGTTAGTGCATTAGTGATGGTTCTGATGTTGTGCCAGGGAAAAAGAACACGATCTAGAAAATCCGATCGAGTTTTCCGATTTTAAGCTTTCTCCTGCGTAATTACGCCGTTCTATACATTTTTAATCATTTCTAGCTTTTCATCGTTAGTACATTCGAATTTAGGCTTAATGCATCACTATACATAAGTGCGGTCAAGCTCTCGGATCTGTAAACATAACTCGGTAACTATCAATAAGTTGGTAAGTAGATTCTGTTTTAATCGTGTAGTTAGTTAAAATCTCCGCTGGTAACTGCAGGTTTTGTTGAGTCGAATTTAGGGCGCTAAGTTAAACCCTTCATATTGGGGAGTGAGATGCTAAACATACCAAATAGCAATCTTTACACTCTAACAAGAGTACCCTTAACCCTTTCAGTTCACCTCAATATGGATACCTACAGGTTTTCTCGTATTCATAAGTTAATATTAAATAATTAGACCTTGGTTAGATATAAGTATATAATATTTTTATTTTTGTTACCGGGGCCCCGTTTGTATTTTTGCCCCTATTTTTAGGGGCACTTGTGTTTTTTTTATCTCATTTCAGATGTCTTTCCATGAAAATTGCTTACCAAGTGAGTACCAAAAACTACTTCCACAAACCCAAAGGAGAAATTGGTCAGGCTAATTGATGTATCAAGACATAAAAAATATTGGCATACTGCTAAGTAATATGTATAAATCTTTTTTTTATTTCAGGGTTACAGAATTAATTTCTTTTCGCTCCACAAAGCACCAGGACTTCCAAATAACTGCCAGGAGGGAGGGTATGCATTTGTAGAGGTTTTTATCGTATTATTGTTAATTAGACCTTAGTTATAATCATATATTCTTTTATTAATATAACCGGGGCCCCGTTTGTAAGTTTGTCCCTATCAGGGGCATTTGTGTTTTTTTTTTCTTATTTCAGATGTCTTCCCAAGAAAATTGCTTACCAAGTGTGTACCAAGAACTACTTCCACAACCCATAGGAGAAAATTGGTCAGACTAATTGATGTACCAAGACACTAAAATTATTAGCATACTGCTAAGTAATATGTATAAATCTTTTTTCTTTATATTTTTTAAACCACTTTTTATTTTAGGCTTACGGAATTAGTTTCTTTTCGCACCACAAAGCACCAGGACTTCGAAATAACTGCCGGGAGGATATGCATATGTAGAGGTTTTTATCGTATTATTGTTAATTAGACCTTAGTTATAACCATAAATTCTTTTATTAATATAACCGGGGCCCCGTTTGTAAGTTCGTCCCTATTAGGGGCATTTGTTTTTTTTTTTAATTTCAGATGTCTTTCCAAGAAGACATTGTATTGTATTATATGGCTTACCAAGATACGAGTATACACCGACCACCAAGAGACCATTACTAAATTAAAAGATGTGTGCAAGTGGGTACCAATAATTACTTCTACAATCCATACGAATTTTATCTTTATATATCTTTTTAGGTCTTACACAAGATTTGCTAGAAAATTATATACTCAAAACCAACTAGCACCACTACTACCTGAACTACCGCCTACAACTGAATTGGAAGATATGACATAATCGAAAGGAAAATTAACTGTGAGATAAGACTTTCTATTCTTATTGTATAGTTTGTTGTATTATATTATTGTATTATAGTAGTATTTAGTTAATATCAGATTAGGGGGCGTTTTGACATTAAAATTTTCGGTCGTACCTTTTTTGGGGTTGTTCGCGTGCTTTTATTCAGAGCTCAAAGGGTTGGCGTTGTGAAAGAACCTTTCTTACATTTTTCGCGCTTTTCTTTACATTAATTAATAATTTCAAATCACAAAATGATTTGTCTTTAAACTTCATAGGCTGGGAACCTATGAAGTTTTTTTTCCAGTGTTTACATGGTGGATCTGGGGGGTACATCATGTAAATGCTCTTTTTCTTATAAACTTACAATCACCGCTAAAATACTAAAGTACACATTTTATATTGATTATTTTCTGTACCACGAGAGGTTCTTTCATTTTTAAAAACCGAAATTTTTGGGTACATTAGGTCATTTCGCGGGGGTTCTACTTTTCGCGATATATTCGGGTCAGTTAGGTATAATTAGTATGTAAGTTAGTTTAAGTGGATTAGGGCTGCACAAATCGATACTTAGTAGTATTTACACTATATCCATTTCCATCTGAAATGTTAGAAACGTAAATATGAATAGAAGTATCTATTTCTGTGGCGACACCACATTAAAAAAAACGCGCCTGGCAACTTTACCCCATGGGTGGTGAGGAAAAAAGTTGCATCCTAATTAAGTACATGTAATTATCAAAATTAAAATATTTAAATAATTATGTTAATTAATAAATATAAATGTGTCAATATATGTGTGCGCATCACTGATAATTAAGTAATATTGAAATATCTTAAAATAAAACTTTTGAAAATAATCTTTGCTTTTTAATATGTGGTTAATGTTATTTTTAATTTTTTTTTTCAGAACTTCATAAAGAATTATTAGATGCTTTCAGAAAGAATATTGTCAATAATTATTAATTTTGAATTAGTTGAAAAAATACTATAAATACTACAATGCGAAGAGTTATATGGTTTTTGATAAAATATATTTTATCTCTTCGCATTGTAGTATGTATATAGTATTTTTTCAACCTCTAATTCAAAATCAATAACTATTATTCTTTTTAAAAGCATCTAATAATTCTTTAGTATATGTGAGATTTGAAACTTTAGTCAAAATTAAAAATAAAATCTGAATTATTTTCGATATAAAAAATTTTTTTTTTTTGAAAAAAAGTTGAAACAATTTTTTTTTCCAAAATCAATTATTTTGTTAAGGCAAGCAGAAAGTTCTTTGAATCATTTAAATCGGACGCTTAGTTCTTTCAAAAACTGCCATTTTTTACACTTTTAGCTCCGTATTTCCAAAATGGCCGGGCCTGCCTTTGCTAAAAACTAATAAACACTTCTCGCAAACATTACCAATTGAATGTTTCTTAGATCATTCAAATCGGATGCTCCGTTCTCTCAAAAACTCGATTTCTATTTTCTGGACTCTTTTCTCTTTATCCCCGTAACTGCTAGACCTGCCTTAGCAAAAAACTAATTTTTTCCGAGGTATGCCAAAATGTTCAGAAACCTTCAAAACGTCGAGAAATGTAAAAAAAATTTAGTTTCGATTTTCGGCCCATTACAATAACGTACCCTACGGGATGTTAGTAATATGTTTTTTCAGCTTTTTTTGAAAATGTGTTGCCTAGACCTTTTTACCCCATAGACAAAAGGGACAAAAATTCAGTTCAATTCAATTCGATTTAATCGCGATATCTTCCGATTTTTAAGACAATTACTGATTACACATCATTTTACCACTACTTGGTTTGGAGATAATGGTGGTGTACCTTTTTACCCGCGTTCTTTTAACCTCCGTTCTATTCCCTATAAGTTTACATTTGTTGGTTATTAACATTTTTTTTAAATTTACTTGTTTAAAACGAAATGATTTTTGGGAATAAAAACATTTTTAAAATTAATTCAAAACAATAAAAATAAATTAAATTCAATGAATTCATGTCTATATTACACGTTGATAATTATTTGGTCCTTTTTAACTACTTAACTAATATTTTTATTTGCTTTCACTGGATTAAATATCCAAGCGATTGTAGAATGGAATATGATTAATACAAGGACTTATGTATAAGTTTAGAGATTAGGAGATTAATTCTGAATTTTAGTCAAATTTCAACTAACCTTGTTTATAACAAATAGAGTCTGCTAAATAATAAATCGTTCCAACATGTAACATTTTCTTAAACACACAATTGGAGAGTTAGTAACAGTAAATCTGGTATTACTGGTAATAACCAATTTTAATTAAGTTAAAAAAAAAACAAGAAAAAAAACATTCACAGAGTGAAATTATAGAGCAAAATTCTACATTGACTCCAAAGTATGAAAACATGTTTTTGACAGTGATTCCAGTTATTGAAATTATGCCATACAAGCTGTTATAGAAATTATAGTAGAAAAATCAATAATATATAAATTATATCTAAAAGTCCTTCAGAGGATAATAATACTAAATAGAAAATGATACAAATATTGAGGAGAGACAAACATATCTTGTAAAAAAATTAACATTTGGAAACAAATTAAGTATCAAATCTTATATTACGTGGGAAAATCATAACAGTGAAAAACTGAAGTTAAAAATAACGCATCTGAAAAAAATCCTGATTAATTTTGCACAAAATAGATAATCAAGAGCTAAAATCTACAAATTGGGCCAAATAAAGTAAAAAATCATGAAACATCCCAATTTCCTTCTCAAGACTAAAGGTCATAGCTAACCGTAGTCATTTTTGCGATATCATTATAATCAAAATGAAAACTAATATTAATGTTTTTTCACTTTTTTTCAGAAACAAATGTTTCTATTATAAATGTACATATTTATTTGTGTTGAGCTAACAAAAATGTTTAGAAAACTTTACCTAATATATTTGAACTAGATTTGAACAAGTTACTATCACTAAAGCTAGTCAGATAATTGAAATTTAAAGAAAAAAATGTAATAAAATGTATTATAGAAAATTATAGTTTTACCATTCGTAACTTTTCATCTAATCTAACTCGGCAAAATAAAATCGCGTAGGTTTCATGTGTGATTCACATACAAGTAATATATTCTATAATAGTCTGTGGTCACTATTAATGTTTGGGAGAAGGTCTTTCTACCATATACAGAAACGTCTTAATGATGATTTATTAAATTAAATTCCAGATAATATAAACTAAACTCAAAAAGCCGTATTTGGTATCCAGAAAAATAATCGACATTTCGAAGTAGTTAAAAAAAAATATGTGTAGTATTGCTTGAGTTTAGAAACTGAACTTCAGATAAGTTGTCTACATTAAATTTTAAAATGTTTTTATTAAATAACTGAATGCAATATTTTTATAGAATATATGTATAACTAGGTCACCTAGGTATATATACATTTATTAGTATATTTATCCTTCAAATATCAAATAATAGTTTTTATATCATTATAAAAATTAATCTGTATTGCTAATGTCTGTAATTTAATTTATACAGTGGTGCATTTGGCCTAACTGACCATTGTATTATTTAATCGATAATTCTACTGTAAGTAATCAAGTATAAACAAATAGTTTCACAACAAGCAATTTATGATTTTATAAAAAAGTATGTTCTTCTGCATTAACATGCAATACATAAATCTATGTAGCGATTTATATTATGAATGTTAAAATCAGCAATTATTTCAAACTAGGGTTTCGTAATTAAGTTCTTCACTATTGAAATACATGTCGTAAGAATATATGCGTTGACATACTCCCATCAATTAGAAACAGAACCGTATTACATGTAGTATTTATTCTTAAGATATTAGTGAATTTGTTTTATAATTATGAGATATATACAGGTATCTAATATAATCGCTACTCATAGGAAAATGCTTAATGGCAAACCGATGGGTTGCTTCTCGTGAAACATTACATTTGAGCCTTCAACAAACTGCTTATTGAAAATCTCTATAAAATATCTGATAACTTAATGTAAAAATGTTTTTTGAATCTGTTTTTTTTTTCAAAAACTGAGTTGCAATTTTTAGCTCTTTTTGCCCCGTACCTCCAAAACGGCTAGACCTGTGATTTTGCAAACAATAGAACATCATGAGGAAAATTCTACAAATTGGACCAAATAAAGTGAAAAATCGTGGAAATTTCCAATTTCTTCATAAATGATAAATTGATTAAATGATTTTTGCGATATCATTATAATCGAAATATAAATAACATTGCATTCGAGTCTACAACAAACTGCTTATTCAAAGTCTCTGATAACTTAATCTGAATTTTGAATCATTTATTTTCAAAAACTGAATTTTTATTTTTAGCACTTTTTGCTTAGTACCTTCAAAACGGCTAGACCTTTGTCTTTGCCGAATATTTTTGAATCATTCCAATCGGTTGATCCGTGCTCTCGAAATTGTCGACAAAAAACTGTATATATACGCTCATACATACATACACACAAGCATACATATGCATACATATATGGACACATACATCGATTTTTTCTGAAGTATTCAAAAATGTTCAGAGGACTTTGAAACATAGGGATATATAAAAATAATTCATTGTCTTTTTTTGCAATTACTATAACTTAGGGAGCGTCCCCTAAGGTCCCATGTGGGTAGGGAGGGGTATAGTAAGATATTACCTGTATTCATTCTCTATCTGAATTTTTAAACAAAATCCGAACATTTGAAAAAAAATCAAAAATATTTTTTTTTTGTGGGAAAGGGAGGCGAGATAATTTTGAATATCACCACGAATCACCAAGGGGGAGGGAGATTTCAAAAATCTCTAAAAATCAATTACGTGATTAATGGACACCCCCTTACCCTACGGATCGTGTCGGATTTAAAAATCAGAAAATATTTTAAATGGTCTTTAAAACAAGATTCTAATTATTATTATGTGATAATAAAATTCATGAATAATAATTAATTATATATAAAATACACAAACTTAAATATGTTTTTATTCCATATTGCAGCGATACGTGAATCACGTACTAGAATATCAAAATAAACATGAACCTTGACATTTGACTTCCTGATTTAATAAATAAAAATTATAAGAATAAGCATTTAATGTGAAGATCATCGAAAATCGTAAACATATGCTAAGACCAGTATTTTTTCAAGTGCAGAAAACATTCGGTGTCAATTCTTATTCTGAAGAAATGTGATTGTATATTGAGAAAGAAATGATTATAAAAATTAATTTAGAAAACAAAAATATTAAGTAAATTATTGGAATTGTTGTAAAAAATTTCTAATAAATTTTTAACAAAAAACTACTTGTTATATAATTTAACTTAGTACTACTTGTTATATAATTCACTTAGTAAAATATATTTAGGTAATTGATAAATATTGGAATTGTTCCTAAACAGTAAGTCGAAATTGAAATAAAAAAGCTCGTGGAATTTTTTTCATTTTTTCCATTTTGAAACTGTGTTATTAAACGCGATTTCTCTTAAAAAGTTTGAAGATGAATCATAAAAAAATCAGATAAAAATACTATATACTAGATCGTGCACCTATAATTTTTATATGAGATAATTGCAAATAATATATATATATATATATAATATAAATATATATTATAATTATTTACAGGTGAAGTACTTTTCAAAAAAATCCCAAATATATAAATAAATTAACTCGTCTTACAATTTATGAATGCCAGAATATGTATTACAAATAAAAAAGATAACAAAAGTACAAAACACATACATTTTATCTGTATTTTATTTATTACAGAAAATCTCTGTATAAATACGAAACAAAGAACTTAGTTTTCTTAATAAGTCAATTGTAAAAATTATTGTCGTAATTTTATAACGGTGACTTATGTAAACCACCTAAAAGTGAGTAAATAAAAGTTACCTTTCATTATAGCAGTATTAAAATAAAATTTTAAATTTAACTGTACAAATATGATAATTTCATAAAACGCAAAACTGAACCTAAGTTCATAGTAAGATAATTTTTATTATAGTATTCACACAATTTAATCGATATATTTAATGAATACTAATTCATTCGCAAATGAAGGATTGCTACATGTACAAAGAAATAAAATCTTATATAAAACTAACTTTTTATTTACTTCTTCTTTCAATTTTAAGTTATAAAAAAATTAGATAAAAAGGGTTCAAGCAGCCATTAATAATTTATAGATATATAGTTTATATATAGAAAGTATATCCAAAAAATTTAATTTAAAGATTTGAATGAATATCAATGTTTATTTAATAACATATTGAATGGCGAATAAACATTGTTAAAGTCATTAGTTTATGTAAATTAATAATAAGTGTTGTCTATTTTGTTTGTTATTTGTTAACGAAGTTAATTTGTTTTTCATGTTACTGGTTACTTAATTTAAAAAATAGTTTAATTTAATTTATTAATTAATTTCAAATAGAACTAATGAAAATAATAAATATATATATATATATATATATATATATATATATATATATTCATGCATTCACAAATATATATAAATTGCTTACGACTGTATTTATTTTCCAAAATTTTCCAAATCAATGTCACATGTCACTGCGTAATCCGAAATTAAAAGCTTCAAGAGTAAAATCCATCACAACACAACACTATTCATAGAAAACTCAAAGTTCATATAGAATATTACATATGACGATTTTATTATATTATTTAAAATCCTTGTTAAATGATAATAAAATTAGTTTGTTTGTATTTTAAAATGAGATTAAAACGTAGTGTTTATGATTCGAAGTGCAATCAACAACTGAACTAACTGGCCGTTACATGTAATCCATTTTGTACATCTGACGTGATTGCAAACTTATATTGCTTTGTAAGCAGAGCGTTCGAGATAAATTTGTAAGCAAAGTTTAACTACATAATAATAATAATAAATGATAGTCTGCCCGAAGGTGCAAATCAATGATTTTCTTGCCCTCCTTGTTTATTATTCCCTTTATCATTTTTTATTCACTTTTATATATTTTTCTTTCAGAGCCTCTGCTTCGGTGCCTCCTGGTCCTGTGCTTCTGTTTTCAGGTCCCTATGTTTTCTTTTTGCGTAAGTCATCAATCTCACCATTCCTCATCCTCCCAATCCTTTTAGTCCTTCTACTTTACCCTCGACGAAGTCGTGTAGGAAGTACTATCCTTGAAGAACGAGGATAGTTATTATTATTTAATATATTATTTTTGTGAACTAAAGGATTTCTTTTTCTTATTAATTTTGGGAACAAACATTTTTAACTTTCCGTAGGGAAAGTTATAGTAATCTCAAAAAATCGAAAATAATTTTTTTTATATATCTACGTTTCAGGGTTTCTGAACATTTTGACATACCTTAGAAAAAATGGATGTGTGTGCGGATACAAATTTTCGTCGACTATTTCGCGAACACGAATTAACCGATTTGAATAATTCAAAAAACATTCGATTCCTACTGATAAGGAAACGTGCTGATTAGTTTTTGGCAAAGGCAGTTTACCAAAAATGGTATTCTAGTTTTTGAGATAACGGAGCGTCCTATTTAAATAATTCAAAAACATTTTACTTGTATTAACGAAATGCTGGTAAAATTTTAGTAAAGGCAGGTTCAACGTCTCCGGAGATCCAATAAAAACACAATACCATTCGGCGGTCAAAAATGAACATTAGACATATTTAAATAGTATTATCAGATATTTTGTAAAGATTATAATAATAAGTACAAATTTTGTGTACATGGTTTCCGTACTATTGTTTACACATTAGACGACTACGCGGCGCTCCCGCGCTCTGATATTTCGACTCCAATTCAGCTATGCAGCGCGATTGCTCAAAAAATGTTCAAATTTTCAAAATAAATCAAAATTCCAAAAATCTAATTTTTCAATATTTCTTTCTTTAATTTTTTTCAAAAATTTCAAAATTTCTCAAAATTTAATTTTTTCAAAGTTTTGCAAGGTTTTTTTTAATAATTAACTTCCCGTAGGGTAAGTTACAGTAATCGCAAAAAAATCGAAAATGAAAATTTTTATATATCTTTACGTTTCAGAGGTATCTGAACATTTTGGCACACCTTAGAAAAAATGGACGTATGTGTGTGTATGTGTGTGTGTGTGCGTGTGTGTATGTGTGTTCGGATACAAATTTTCGTCGACGATTTCGGGAACACGGATGAAGCGATTTGCATA
This sequence comes from Ctenocephalides felis, assembly GCF_003426905.1. NCBI lineage: Eukaryota > Metazoa > Arthropoda > Insecta > Siphonaptera > Pulicidae > Ctenocephalides > Ctenocephalides felis. Next base: position 41,125,756 of record NW_020537758.1, on the reverse strand, counting down.
ATTCAGAAAACATTCGATACATATTGATAAGAAGACGTGCTGATTAGTTTTTGGCAAAGGCAGGTTTAGCCGTTCCGAAGATATGGGGCAAAAGTGCCAAAAACGGTAACTCAGGTTTTAAGAGAACGGAGCGTCCGATTTGAATCATTCAAAAAACATTTTACTTGTATTGACAAGACGAAAAATTGATCAAATTTTCATGAAAGCGATCTAGCGGTTTCGGAGATCTAATAAAAAAGTAAAAAATATGCCATTTGGCGGTCAAAAATAATCATTAGACATATGCACGTCAAATTATCACATATTTTATAGAGATTTTAACAATAAGTATAAATTTTGTTTACATTTCTATGGGTTCCATGCCAATGTTTACCCATTAGACGGCGACGCGGCGCTTGCGCGCTTTAACATTTCGTCTCTATGCAGTTAATGCAGTACGATTACATTGAACAAAATTTCAGAATTTCCAAAATATGGTAAAATAAAGAAAACATTTTTTTTTCAAAAAAAAATATTTTTTTTTCAAAAAAAAGTAATTTTTTGTCAAATTTATAGTTTCTCAATAATCTATTTTTTTTTTCGAAATAAATTTTTTTCAAAAATGTTAACGTTTCTAAAAGAATAATAACTTTTGGTGCGGGAAGTTCCAGCAATTTGCTTAAGGCACGATGCCATGCGCCCCCACTAGTTTTGAACATATTTTTAAAATACTTTATACAATGTATTGTTAATCGAGCAAATTGCCCACCAGCCGTCGACGTGTGTTGAGTTACCTTGATAGATGCTCACGAGGACGAATACGAGTACGTCTGTACTAATGACTGAACCCAACACTCAGTTCCCATATGATGTGATCATCGAATGTCCATATTCGCCTTAATTTACAGTTTGGTCGCAGAAAAATTATAATTTAATCCCGACCACATGAACAAAGTTGCACATTTTAAATGACACTATCAAATAGGTGTTAAACATTTGAAACAATTTAATGAATATTAATTATTATAATTATAGTGTGTCCAAAAATTTAGAAAATTCATTAAGCCATATCCAAAAATGTTGTTATAATTTTATGTTTGATATACCATGGGGATATCAAAAGAAAATCTTAGGAACGATCAGCAAATTTTGGTAGTACTTGAAGTGCCTAAATCGAATGCCAATGCAGTGCTTGGGCGTCCGGCTATAAATATGGAATTTATGCTATTTTCGAGCATTTAAAAATTACTGGTAATTCTAAAATACCGAATTATATGCTCAGAAGAGACTAATAGAATATTAGTATAGATTATTTGAGATGAAGAGATCCGTGAGTTTTAAGAAAAGCAATTGAAGCCGTTTCAAAGAAAAATTAATGGGAAAAGAGATGACAAAAATTTGTTGTCAAATTAATATTATAATCTGATATTTGTTGAGCAAATTCCGTATTGTTCTAATTCTAATAATAATTTGCGTTTATGCACAATGCCGTCTTCAATAATTAATTTTTAATCAAAGCATTAGCATTATATAATATATGCACGGAATCAGAGATATATTTTTAAATTCTTGAAAAAAGTTTATGTTTTCGCAAAAAAATCCGAAGATCTTTGTAATTAGCAGAAAAGTGTAAAATTGTTTGTCCACGGTTTAGCCCACATTTTGAATCGAATTTAAAGATTCAAAAACTGTTCGTAATATATCTGTTGGAATTCGCTTTGAATAGTTATTGATTAAGATCGGCCTTTGGATCGGATTTCTTTGCAATTAAAAAAATTTAAAAAAATTGTTTTTGATTATTTTGATGAAACTTTTGTATACATTGGATTTTGTAACTGAAAATGACATAACAAAACGTACGATACGCGGTTGAATAATAAAAATTTTTAATTTTGGTGAACTTTTATAATGTGGAATCATATGACCGTTTTG
>NW_020537758.1:41077067-41122845 GCF_003426905.1 Ctenocephalides felis | reverse complement strand
CTTTGGTGTAATTTAAAAATCTTATTATTTTTCCCGATAAAAGACAGTCTATCAGGAGCAGCCAAATTGCCAAAATCGTAACTTTCAAATGCAATTTTAAGGCACTTAATGAATGAAATTAATAATTTTAATTAATGCTTTGTGTAGACTAAAGTACAATCTTTATACCAAACCAAAAAAAATACAAATTTATCATCGTCTTCATAGTTAAAATCAGCTTCAAAGTTGGCAATTTTTCAAATTAATTTGGTACCAAGGGCAGAAGAATTTTTTTTTCCAAAAACTTATTTCAATATTCGGTATCAGCGCCTCGAAACTATCAGAATCGGTCAAAACATTTTGAAAATCGCGAAAAAAAATTTAATTTCATAGTAAAATTTGATTTTGCAACCAAAGATTTCGATTTTTTGGGGATGTATGTGGATTTATCCAAAAACGGATAATATTTTCGAAATCAGCGTCCCAAAACCAAAAAAATCAAAACCAATCCAACACATTTTGAAAAATCGCGAAAAAACCCGATTTTTTTTTAAAAAAATCGATTTGTGCAACCAAAGATTTCGATTTTTCGCAGGGTGTATGTGCATTTATCCAAAAATACATAGCATTTTTGAAATCAGCGTCCGAAAATCTTTTGGAATCAGTCAAAATATCCGAAAACAAATCTATTTTTTTGCTAAATTTCCGATGTTGCAACTTAAGTTTTTGTTGTTTTCCAGTGGTACACGCCCTGAAAGCTCATCAATAATATAATTTTCAAGGATAATTTCATCCTTGGCGTAATAGAAAATCATCCAAAAATTTTGTCCAATAAGTTCTTGATCATAATTTTTTTTAGTATAGGGGAAAGCCAGATTTTATGGTTCCTGTTCCTATAAGTGCATAAATACCTGTAATAAGAATAATAATTTATTCTAAAGATATACATTTAAAATAAGATTATTTGTTACTTAATATCAGACTAGTAACAATAAGTAAGCTTTAAATATTTTATTTGAAAATAAAACCACAAAAACTTAGTGAAAAAACAAAAACATTCGAATATTTTGTGAGTAAGTACAGCCGAATAGTTACATTATTTATGTTAATCGAATAACTTGATATTATTTCCAAAGTTTTAAAAAAAGCTCTTAAAACAATCCATGGATAGTATTCATAGATTCAACTTCAAATAAATCATTTATTATAATCGAATAATTTGATATCATCACAAAAGCATGAATAGCAGTCTTTGCTTTTAATATGGTTTATGATTTATAAATCTAAATTTTCTCTATTTTTTACCAATATAAATAAATTAAAATGCATAGAACAAAATTTTCAAGTTGTTTGATAAAATGTCCACAGACACAAATTCGCGTTCCAGTTACGAAAAATTTTTACGAAAATTTAGAATCCAACTATATGTACTAGTTTGTACTAAATTCTAGTAAATTTGATATAGTTTTTACTAATGTAAACAAATTAACGTGCCCGACAAGAAAATTAAAGTTATTTGAAGAAAAGTAAAAAGAGTCCCAAATCTACATATTACGTTTAAATTTGCGGTTCAACTGAAAATTATTCAAAATTTTGGTATGCAAGTATATAAAACAATTGATACTATTTGATAGATTTTATCATAATAAAATAAATAAATAAAAGTATCCGAAATAAAATTTCCAAAATATTTGACAAAATGTAAAAAAATGTCCAAAATCCACCTGTAGTCAATTATTAAAATCAAATCAGCACTTCAACCACAAACTATTCAAAATTTCAATATCAAAGTGCATATAACAATATACACTAAATTCTAGCAAATTTTATCTAGTTATTACTAAAATAAACATATAAAAGTGTCCAGAATAAAATTTTCAAAATATTTGACAAAATGTAAAAAAATATCACAAACTCGCATACTGCTAATTACAAAAAATTAATCAAGATATGCAAAAGTTTTTCAAATTGACTAAAATTTGTTTGACAAAATCCGTGGATAAATGATCCGTTGATGATTCATAAATATTATAAAACATAATTGTACTGATTAGCTCGCTAAAATCATTATTTTGCTTTTGGATAATAGTTTAAAGTATTCAAATATTAAAAAAAATGTTGGTAATTTAATTTTGTGCAAATTTCTTAAATATTTTATTAATGTTGGAGAAACAAATAATTATTATTTTATCAATTAAATTAATTAATTAATTTAATTGATAAAATAAAATCACACTTATTTAACATTTAAAATGGCACTTATGATTCAAAAGAAAAAACATTCTTTATAAAGAGCATTTATGTATTTTGGCCCATTTATGATGTAAGTATTGAATTATTAATAACAACTGCACTTTTAATATATATTATTAACGCGACAATTAATACACGAATATTTGTTTTCAAAGAAAACATTCAAAAATGTATTTCCTTGTATAAAAAAAACACCTTTTGTTTGAACAATGAAAAAAAGTATTTTCCTCTTTTGAAATATTTCTGATTTTGAGCAGTTTTGAAAAGGTAAGATAAAATGAACTAAATCTGACCTGTTCTACTTGATTATTTTAAAGATATCTATCTACGGAATTTTTAAGTTTTTGTGGTTTTGCTTTCAAATAAAATATTCATTAATTAACAATTTTAAAATAAACATGTCACAACAGATATTTTTAACTTGAAAACAACTGTCAATTTTGACGTTTGACGTTTAATCTTAAACAATATAATTCAATTTTGACGTTTAAAGTAACAAATTCATGTATTAAAAATTGTTTTGGACCTGAATCAATATCACAATGCATTGAAAATGTATTTAACAAATATTTGTTTCGAATTATGCCCAACAGTTTGCTAAAATTTTTATAAATACATTTTATAAACACGAACCACTGTCCCTTAAAATTAAAATATCAAATATTATTTTTTACTTACCTAAATCATATTTTCACAAAAACACACTTCAACTTAAATTCTATTTAAATTTATGATATAAATAATTGTTATTATGATAAAGTCACTTGTTCAACCAAGTACTAGACGACACAGACTGTTGATATCATAGATAAGTAAGCATAATGGTTGATACATAGATAAAAGAAGAGATTAAACATAGACAACAAAAAACAACATAAACAAAGAGAATAAAAATTAAACATAGGGCACAGAATATATATTTATATAGACTGGTAACACAGTTTTTAGTATCAACCTTTTAGCAGTAGTTTAGTTTAGCATGAGTTTTCTTTCTATTTATTATCTGAATTGTTTGTATCAATTACATGAAGTTAATTAAGAAAACAACATTTGTAAATTTCAATATGCACATAAATTTATTTTCATTTTCATACATAGTAAAAAAATACATGTATTAAAATTCAAATAAAATACAACGTTAAGACAAATAAAATACAACGTTATATCTTTCTCGTTATTTCTTTATCAAGTATGTGCCATGAAATAGAGATAAAGAAAGCTCATGAACCTCTGAAGAAGTAACAGTCATAGATAAAAAAAGGTTTTACACCATTTGATAGATTTACACCACATTGAATTTGAAGCAAAGTTGCATTTCTTAATCACATGCACATTCTAAGAGAATTAATTTAACTATAACTATAATGCCATAGGCACATCAAATGATGGCAGGTATTTATACTCTTCTTTTATCTATGTATTTATGTACATCTCCATAATTTGAAATAAATTCCGTTATGTTTTTCCTTCTTAACTGAATTTTACTGCAGAATTATTCAATTAGTTTAATATTTGACTATAATTACCACTTATGGTATTTCTCCTGAAATATTTTTTTTCCTGAAGCCTGAAAATGCAATTTTGCCTTAATGCAAGTTGCTTGAATAAGATCATGTTGTAATATTTATTTGAAAATGAAATTTTTGCTGTCACTAAAAAATAATATCTATAATTGTATAAATCAAAAAAAAAATTCAACAAATAATTTTGATCAGATCTTTGACAAATTCTAATCAGCACAATTTCCAACCAATATTTGTAAATGATTTTTGAATTTTTAAAATAGTTCTAGGATTCTTAAGTTAATAAAAGTTTCTTTTTTCAACTATAATTAAAGTAATATTTATTCAATTTTCATTGTAGCAAACTACAAATTAAACATCTTTTTTACTTCCTCTTTGTATTTTAATATTGATGCATCATTTTCCCCTGAAACAATTAATGGCTATGAGGTTGTCATCAATACACAATAAAATATCAATAACAAAAAAAACCTTACCATGATTCATTATATTTGATACCGCTTCACTATAAGAGACTATATTTGGTATTAATGATTCTTCAATTTTATCTTGTCCAAAGTTATGAATTGCTATTACTGATTTTCTGGATGCATTATTTTGCCAATCGTAATATTCCATATCCGCCTCAGATTTATCTGCTTCCCAAGGCTCAGTGACCTAAAACAATACAATTTATTTTATTAATAATTTTATCTATCACACCTATTAAAAATCATTGTTTAATTATAAAAAATAAATAAATAAAACTGCAAACTTATAACTTTGGCAAGAAAATAAACATATAATGGTTGCGATATATTAAGGTATTACATAATAATAGACATTTGCTTCAAATATATTTTGATAGAATTAGTGGTTAATAACAGCTTGTGTTTTATTTATAAATGTATATTACCACCTCATTTATTAATTTAATTATGATACTTTTAAAATGTTTAAATTCTTCGTCAAACAAAATATTTTACAAAAGTATAGAAATTTTTAAGTAATATTATAAATTATTTGCACGCTGAATCTCTCAGGCTTTTTCTAATGTTTATAGATTAAATAATTTGATTTTATTAATGATAAATAAAATAATTTAATTAGAGATGTTATAATCTGCAACTTGTTCAACAGTCATTCAATGTGTTCAACATTAATACTAGATAAAAAAAACTAAATTTCAAATAATTAACCCCATGTAATTAGTTTAAAAATTAAATTTCAAATAATTAACCCCATGTAATTAATTTAAAAATTAAATTTAAATTATTTACCCAAGATTCATGGAACAAAGCTGTCAGCAAATACATGCCATAGTCATAATTTTGTTTCCTCAGTGGACATCTATCAACTACTAATGTTAATATATCTGTATCAGGATCGTGTCTGTCACCAACTAACCGTAAAAACTTATCCCGAGCATGCTTGTCTAGTGGTAAATCCGATAATTTGACCTATAACAACAAATTGAAGAAAGATAAAATTATCAATATGCTAAATATAATGCACACAATATTTATAATATACCTTCAAAGTAACAATTCTACCTAATGGATTTCTTATAGTCGGACCGCTGTGACAATAATCAGAACTAATTACTGTAACAGGAAAATGTTTATTTTGTTTTTCTTCAGATTCTAAACCTTTTGGCCACTGTGTGCAAAACTGTTTTAATGCCTCACCTATGTAGCATAAATTTGTACATTTTGAAACAAACTGTATAACAAGAAAGCATAAAACTATATTGTCCTTTAATTGCATTACATACACTGTCTTTTTATAACAGGCGGTGTTAAGTGCAAGAAATTTGGAATTTTCATCAATTCTGCATTTCCAAATTTCCCAGGTGGTGCTTGCCCCTTTGGTACAAAACCTTGCCGCAATGGCAGAGGTACACTAGCAGGATGAAAAGTTTTAGGTCCAGGCCAAACATTACCCCAATCCTGATCTACTGGCATTGATTTAGACCTATAATATAAAACAATTAATTGCAAATATGATTAATATGCAAGAATATTGTAAATTGAACAAACATCTGGGAAAACTTTGTACATGGACCTATGGAAATTTGTGATAGCACAATCTTTTCTGTAATGTGTTATTGAATGGAAAAATATTTTGAGATAATACTAGTTTCACATTAAAAGTTTAAGTTAACTTTATATTTTACCATTTTAAGGTTATTACTGGGGGGTGCTTTGATAGTTAAACCATTGAATAGAAAAAGTAGACAATACATAACTAAGATATCACAGCATATCTGCTTATATTTTTCCAAAAAATAAAATCTGAATCATAGTAATTAGGCACTAAAAACAATAGATATCTCATAAAACGAAAGGCATTTGGTTGTCTTAAACAAATTGATTGCTTATGCATTGATGGTTTTAAAATGATAATATTTCTTTTACCTTGGAGGCATAACTTCTGCTTTTTTAAACTGCCTTCTGGCTGCCCTTTGAGATCTAAGACCTTTTAAATTTAAGACCCTAAATTCTCCTAAAAGAATGTTAGATTAATAGATTTAAAAAAAAAAAATTGGAACATATCATTAACCTCACAATTACCAGTATCATCAATTGATGTTTGACAATATTGGGATTTCTGAATTAATCCTGCTACATTTTTTAAATTTAATTCAAACTTTCGCACAACGTTGATCATTTTAAATAAAAATTGTTTTTATTTAATATTGCACAAGTTTAATAAAATTATTCGAACTGTCAAAACCCTAAATATTTGAAGCATAGAAGAGCAACTTGCGGATTAGCTAAGATTCAAACATAAGGCACTGTCAGTCCATAGATAAAAGAAGAGTATTGCTGTCAGTGAAATGTGCTGCTGTGCTGCTAATATTTAGAGGACTATTAAAGTTGTGTTTTGCAAAATAAGTATTTAATCACCTTTTTTCTCTATGTATTTAATTTTGAATTTTTATCAAAATAATAATTAGAATATAACTAATATTATGTAATTATCTCATGCAGTACACCATAGACAAAAAGTTTGGCTAGTTCTAACAAGTAAGCAAGCGTAACGGTTAAAAAAATTATTTCTATGGTTAACACCAACATAAAATTAAGTGAAGCAACCTTAAAAATATAATAATATTCTGAATACTATGTTCGATTTTAGCGTTTTCCCGGCGAGCTTGATATAATATTAATTGTTTGGAGTAAAAACAACAAATTTTCGAGGATTAATTTATACAAAAAATAATTAAAATGAAATTAGTTAGGTAAGATATCGTGAATATTAGAAAGTATACATTTAAATTTTGTGTGTAATGTTATAACCTCTTGTACTAGGTTTCTTATGAAATTATCACACGAAACAGTGTCGATAGAATTGAAAAATGGAACTCAAGTAAATGGAACAATAACTGGCGTGGATGTTGCCATGAATACGCATTTGAAAGCTGTCAAAATGACTATTAAAGATCGAGATCCAGTATTTCTTGATACTATAAGTTTGAGAGGGAATAATATTAGGTACTATATTCTCCCAGATAGTTTACCATTGGAGACCCTTTTGATAGATGATACACCCAAAGCCAAAGCTAGAAAGAAGGAAGCAGCTCGAGGTGGAATACGAGGAAGGGGTCGTGGTCGTGGTGGACCCAGAGGCGGTCGTGGAGGTGGTAGGGGACGTGGACGAAGATAATAATATTTTTGTATTGCTAAGCTATTTATAATCATTGTAACATTGTGCTCATAGGAAGTGCTATACAATTTGTATGTAATAATGTTATTTTTGATTCAACAAGAATTTTAAGGTTTTGATCCAATTTTTTTAAGCAAATTTTTGATTTGTGGACTATATGCAAGTTTATGAGTGCGATACATTATCTTCTGTATGTTTATAATGAAATGAGTTTAATGTATGAAAATGAATATAATTAATATAGTATTATTTTTCTAATTTTATTCGAAATTATTTTCCTGTCTCAAATGTTTGTCTTAAAAGGCTATTGCTTATACAAACGAACACTTATTGTAAACATATTGTGCGGTAAAAATGTAAATGATAAAACCAGTTTATGCAAAATTAGTTTACCAGCCAGTACAAATTTTATGCATGCACAAATCAATGCAGAAGTGATTATTTTCATAAAAGCCTTCATTAAGAAGCATGTTAGTACTTTACTGACCTACACATCTTTCTACAAACGCTGCTGCGAATGCAAAAGCACTGTGATTTTAAAATAATTATGAATCTTTGCACAATTTAAATTTCAGATAGTAAAAATTATTCACGCAAGTGAAGTAAAATAACAAAAATTAATAACTTGAAAATGGTTGAACATTCCATATGAAATTTTTTCTCTTTTACAAATATGCAGTTATCCAAGGTGTTAAATAAAATGCTTCACTGTGACTTCAAATTATTTTAATAAAAGAGCTTTTACAATAAGTATATACAGATTTAAAAATAATCTCTTTTATAAAACAATATTAGAGAATCTACCGTTAAGATTATGTATAGTATCAACATTTGGCTCAGATACAACCCACTCATACCAAACATTTCGTGAAGTACAGCATCTCCAGAAATCTAATGTAATTACATCACCTTTCTTAAGCTGTACCGGATTCTAAAAGATAAACCAATCAAGATGATTTACAAAGAGTGTTTATATCAAATAACATCCAATTACTTACTCTTATGGGAAAATAAATTGGAAACCAAGAAAACATGCCTTCTGAATGTGTTTCTGGAACTATGCTAATGATTATATTTTTGTACAGCACAGAATCGAAATAGCCAGAAAACCCATGTAGAACACAATTTTGTGCAATTGGACCAAACTTTAATTGCTTATGGCGATTGTTGTTTATAAACTTGTCTTTATTTGGATGTTCAAATGTGAATACAGGCTTAAATTGTTAAAAAAAAATATCATCAAGTATACAAATAGGTGAAGGTAGATTTTCAATTACCCTGGAAATAAAGGTGAGCAATATTTACAATATATTTAAAAAATACAAATTACCTGATTTGGTGCAATAACATATTTGCTGTTTATATAAACAACATAAGGTGTTTCCAGACCAAAACCATGTGGCTTGTCTCTATCCATAGAATCTTTAGCTTCTGCATATAATTTTGAAGATTGCACAGGACACAAATAAGATGTATATTTGGTTGGGATACTTATACCATCCTCTTTTAATAACCTTTGAGCACCATCTAAACATTCTGGAGATAGCTCATTGTCTCCGAAAGAGCCTAGTAGTTCTGATACTATAATATCAGCAAGTTGAGGAAGTTGTACATTTCTCATATCACCACCTTAAAAGTTAAATATCAGAATTTTTATAATATTTGACTTAGTAATAATAATTTGTGAAATGGATGATCAATATACCAAACACTTTTACATTTTCTGGCCATACTTCATTTTGTTGTGCAAATAAGCCAACTAACGCATTAGGATTTTTTTCTACTGCAAATATTTGAACTTTTCGTTTTGAAATCTCTGAAGCATTTAATGCTGCTCTAACTAATGGTCCACGGCCAGCACCCACAACTAGAACTACAACCTATATTATAAAAGTATAATTAAATTTTTGTAACTTGTAATATAATAAATACTATTTTTATTTGAACCAAATATGTAGATTTAATTAGGTTCCAAAATATTTGTCTATGAAAAATATATAATGAGAACTCTCTTTATGGAATAAATCATGGTTGCCTTATTAATAATATAATATTTTTATAATAATATAATATTATTATAATAATATAGTATTATAATCTTTTGATTATCATATTACATAAAAAAAAATTATATTCAAAAACACACTAACATACATTTATTTACTTGCTTTTATATTTTTATGTCATAATTATTAACTTATGCCACAAAAATAATTATTACCAATTTTCCTTAACATATCTAAATAATCTTTCAATAGTCTGATTTTTTACCGTTGTAGAATGAATTTCAGAGTCTGGTACTTTATCTTCCAAAGCACTAATTATGGCAAGTTCATACTGTCGGTATTTAACTGGATCTTTTTCAAACACTTCATAAGTTCCGCAATCTAAATTATCAAATAATGGCTGTAATGGGCACTGTAGATAATCTTCATACCTAATATGAAACAAATGTTATTTATTTTATTCTGAAAGTATTTTAATTCACATCTGTTTAAGGCTTGTTACATATATACGTAAACTAATAAATTAAGCAATATAATATAATTAATATACATATTTTAAATTAAATGTTTGTACAAAAATATGCCTTTAAAATTACTTACCCTTGACTATTTGTTTTAAGAGGATCATCTGTGTGAAACCCTTTATATAAATTGTCTAAATATTGCACATATAAATGCATATCAAAATGCCTTTCCGGACCTCTTAATGCTAATTGAACTTTAATATTAACAAATTTTTTAATTAGTTCTTTGTGTTTAGGCCCTAAAACTGGGTACCCTGCATGGTTTGTCAAAAATATAAGTGTACTTATCATTAGACATTTTATTGGTTCGCCCAACCATCGTTCAACAACATCATCATCTGGCACATCTACAGGAACTTCTAATACAACACCAATTTTTTTATCATAATTAAGAAGTATTCTGAATTTGTTCCAATGTTCCCAAGGATCTCCAGTTGTTAACTCATATTTACTATCACTGCATAGGGCTTCACAACCAATACCAATATCGACCATCGGTAACTCAACCCAGATCTGATTTAAAGATGAAATTTTACTAAGTATGATCCTAGCCAGATGAGTACAATTAATAGATTTCAGTTTGAAATGAATGGCTGCAAAATTTAAATGAATTGCATAAGACAGTTCTTGTAAAAGTGCAAATTCAGACTGCTCCCGTTTGGTATTGGAAGTGGAATCAACATCTATGTAACTAGATAATTTTCCTACAAAAAGCGTCCTCCATTCATTTGAGGTAAGTAAAATATCCGGCCTTGTTAGAGGTACGTCTTTGGGTATCCATTCACCGTTAATAAATTTCCTTTTAAATCTTGGATGCACAATAGGAATGAAGAGAAAATGAAATCCTTGCGATTGTGCCCTGGAAATTGAATCTGAAATATTTGGAACCATACTGAAATCTAATCCTACGGAGCACATATCTGTCATAATTTTGTGACAAAAATCGTATAATGAACGTTTACAAAAACAATTCAATTTCAATCACAGGTTTACAGTTAAAATACCTAACCTCACTTGTAAATAGATTAGATTTTGAATAATGTTTACAATTGATGATCTTGATCTATATAGATGGAGCCAACGAAGAGCAATTGTAGCAGCCTGGCAACCCACATTGAACTTTAACTTCACTGATAAACACTCTTCTTTTATCTATGGATAAACAGTATCTATGGCTCGTTATATTGGCAGCATTGCGCAAAATCAGGAAGCTTCAACTCAACATAAAATTTACATTATATTTTCTTTACACTTTCATTATATACAAATATTATTATAAAAATAATATCACACATAATGTTATTACTGTTTTTTATACATGAAATATATTTTATAGACACACATCATCTATTTTTAATCATTATTCTACTACTTCATCCTGTGTGCGGCATCACATGAAATTTCAATAAAACTTCGCTCATAAACTATACACTTTACTTATACTTTTGAAAATTAGCTCTACTTTACAAGAATATTTGTCATAAATTCATAAAATTCACACAGATTCACATTTTATTCATGATTTGGCCGGGACATTTCCCCACAATTTTTTTTTATCTTGATAGTCCAGTCATTATAGTAAGTTCACCATAGATAAAAGAAGAGTATATAGATAAAAGAAGTTCACCTTGGAATTCGAGATACTCAGCTGTAAGTCTGTAAATACTTGTATATTGACACCCTAAAGTTGTCTCAAACCTACATATGGTAACGACATCCTACCATATGCAAGAGATGTATTTTGAAACAACTTTAGGATGTCAATATACAAGTATTTACAGACTTACAGCTGGGTATCTCGAAATCCAAGATTCTTACCCGCATTTAAGAGCTATACGGAGGAAAAATTTGCCGAACCCAAAATTCTACTGGTGGGTTAAAATAGCCCCTTACTTTAATAATTTAGAACTTCCACGTTGAAATTACGAACATCATCAAAAAAATAGTGGAAACAAATTTTCTGATTTCATGCCAAAATTGCTTTAGACAAATGACAAGACTTGACTTCAAATAGACTCTAAATACGATAGTTTTTACCAAACTTAGCAATTAGAAAAATTTGTACAGAATTTTATACAAGGCATAAAAGCGAAAAAAATATAAAAAATCGTACTCATTGTTTGTAATTCTGCTTTCAACAGATTGAGTTAATAACTAGTTGTAAGTAACATTTTGCCTTAAGGCGAGTTGCATTAACTTTCCAATACGCGTATACCTAATCAACTTAATCAATTAGAATTGAAATTAAGCTATTTAGGTAACACGTTCCACTGTTTATCTGAAAATTGATGTAATTTTATTTTACAGTTAGTGCACAGTGTAGTAATGTGTTCATCTGATATTTGACACGGCTTTGTAACCGTTCTTAAAATTCGAAATGCATGAATCGATATCAAAATGAGATTCATCTAGTTGTAAGTACCATTTTTCCTTAAGGCAAGTTACAATAACTTAGCTAAACGTATACACAATCAATTTTGTCAATAAGAAAATAAATTTTTGCTTTCACTAAGAAATAATCAATGCAATTTTCTGTTGATGTCTTTCAAACATACTTATAACATTTGTAATTTTATAAAAAAAAAACAAATTTATTCAACATTTTTGTTTATCTACAATTTCATACTCTAAAAATGTATTTTATAATTGTGCACGTCAACTATGATCAGTAGCTACGAACGAAACACAAAACGGTCATATGATTCCACATTATAAAAGTTCACCAAAATTAAAAATTTTTATTATTCAACCGCGTATCGTATATTTTGTTATGTCATTTCAGTTACAAAATCCAATGTTATACAAAGTTTCATCAAAATAATCAAAAAATTTTTTTAAATTTTTTTAATTGCAAAGAAATCCGATCCAAAGGCCGATCTTAATCAATAACTATTCAAAGCGAATTCCAACAGATATATTACGAACAGTTTTTGAATCTTTAAATTCGATTCAAAATTGTGGGCTAAACCGTGGACAAACAATTTTACACTTTTCTGCTAATTACAAAAGATCTTCGGATTTTTTGCGAAAACATAAACTTTTTTTCAAGAATTTAAAAATATATCTCTGATTCCGTGCATATATTATATAATGCTAATGCTTTGATTAAAAATTAATTATTGAAGACGGCATTGTGCATAAACGCAAATTATTATTAGAATTAGAACAATCACGGAATTTGCTCAACAAATATCAGATTAATAATATTAATTTGACAACAAATTTTTGTCATCTCTTTTCCCATTAATTTTTCTTTGAAACGGCTTCAATTGCTTTTCTTAAAACTCACGGATCTCTTCATCTCAAATAATCTATACTAATATTCTATTAGTCTCTTCTGAGCATATAATTCGGTATTTTAGAATTACCAGTAATTTTTAAATGCTCGAAAATAGCATAAATTCCATATTTATAGCCGGACGCCCAAGCACTGCATTGGCATTCGATTTAGGCACTTCAAGTACTACCAAAAATTTGCTGATCGTTCCTAAGATTTTCTTTTGATATCCCCATGGTATATCAAACATAAAATTATAACAACATTTTTGGATATAGCTTAACGAATTTTCAAAATTTTTGAATACACTATAATTATAACAACTGATATTCATTAAATTGTTTCAAATGTTTAACACCTATTTGATAGTGTCATTTAAAATGTGCAACTTTGTTCATGTGGTCGGGATTAAATTATAATTTTTCTGCGACCAAACTGTAAATTAAGGCGAATATGGACATTCGATGATCACATCATATGGGAACTGAGTGTTGGGTTCAGTCATTAGTACAGACGTACTCGTATTCGTCCTCGTGAGCATCTATCAAGGTAACTCAACACACGTCGACGGCTGGTGGGCAATTTGCTCGATTAACAATACATTGTATAAAGTATTTTAAAAATATGTTCAAAACTAGTGGGGCGCATGGCATCGTGCCTTAAGGCAAATTGCTGGAACTTCCCGCACCAAAAGTTATTATTCTTTTAGAAACGTTAACATTTTTGAAAAAAATTTATTTCGAAAAAAAAAAATAGATTATTGAGAAACTATAAATTTGACAAAAAATTACTTTTTTTTGAAAAAAAAATATTTTTTTTTGAAAAAAAAATGTTTTCTTTATTTTACCATATTTTGGAAATTCTGAAATTTTGTTCAATGTAATCGTACTGCATTAACTGCATAGAGACGAAATGTTAAAGCGCGCAAGCGCCGCGTCGCCGTCTAATGGGTAAACATTGGCATGGAACCCATAGAAATGTAAACAAAATTTATACTTATTGTTAAAATCTCTATAAAATATGTGATAATTTGACGTGCATATGTCTAATGATTATTTTTGACCGCCAAATGGCATATTTTTTACTTTTTTATTAGATCTCCGAAACCGCTAGATCGCTTTCATGAAAATTTGATCAATTTTTCGTCTTGTCAATACAAGTAAAATGTTTTTTGAATGATTCAAATCGGACGCTCCGTTCTCTTAAAACCTGAGTTACCGTTTTTGGCACTTTTTGCCCCATATCTTCGGAACGGCTAAACCTGCCTTTGCCAAAAACTAATCAGCACGTCTTCTTATCAATATGTATCGAATGTTTTCTGAATTATGCAAATCGCTTCATCCGTGTTCCCGAAATCGTCGACGAAAATTTGTATCCGAACACACATACACACACGCACACACACACACATACACACACATACGTCCATTTTTTCTAAGGTGTGCCAAAATGTTCAGATACCTCTGAAACGTAAAGATATATAAAAATTTTCATTTTCGATTTTTTTGCGATTACTGTAACTTACCCTACGGGAAGTTAATTATTAAAAAAAACCTTGCAAAACTTTGAAAAAATTAAATTTTTGAGAAATTTTGAAATTTTTGAAAAAAATTAAAGAAAGAAATATTGAAAAATTAGATTTTTGGAATTTTGATTTATTTTGAAAATTTTGAACATTTTTTGAGCAATCGCGCTGCATAGCTGAATTGGAGTCGAAATATCAGAGCGCGGGAGCGCCGCGTAGTCGTCTAATGTGTAAACAATAGTACGGAAACCATGTACACAAAATTTGTACTTATTATTATAATCTTTACAAAATATCTGATAATACTATTTAAATATGTCTAATGTTCATTTTTGACCGCCGAATGGTATTGTGTTTTTATTGGATCTCCGGAGACGTTGAACCTGCCTTTACTAAAATTTTACCAGCATTTCGTTAATACAAGTAAAATGTTTTTGAATTATTTAAATAGGACGCTCCGTTATCTCAAAAACTAGAATACCATTTTTGGTAAACTGCCTTTGCCAAAAACTAATCAGCACGTTTCCTTATCAGTAGGAATCGAATGTTTTTTGAATTATTCAAATCGGTTAATTCGTGTTCGCGAAATAGTCGACGAAAATTTGTATCCGCACACACATCCATTTTTTCTAAGGTATGTCAAAATGTTCAGAAACCCTGAAACGTAGATATATAAAAAAAATTATTTTCGATTTTTTGAGATTACTATAACTTTCCCTACGGAAAGTTAAAAATGTTTGTTCCCAAAATTAATAAGAAAAAGAAATCCTTTAGTTCACAAAAATAATATATTAAATAATAATAACTATCCTCGTTCTTCAAGGATAGTACTTCCTACACGACTTCGTCGAGGGTAAAGTAGAAGGACTAAAAGGATTGGGAGGATGAGGAATGGTGAGATTGATGACTTACGCAAAAAGAAAACATAGGGACCTGAAAACAGAAGCACAGGACCAGGAGGCACCGAAGCAGAGGCTCTGAAAGAAAAATATATAAAAGTGAATAAAAAAATGATAAAGGGAATAATAAACAAGGAGGGCAAGAAAATCATTGATTTGCACCTTCGGGCAGACTATCATTTATTATTATTATTATGTAGTTAAACTTTGCTTACAAATTTATCTCGAACGCTCTGCTTACAAAGCAATATAAGTTTGCAATCACGTCAGATGTACAAAATGGATTACATGTAACGGCCAGTTAGTTCAGTTGTTGATTGCACTTCGAATCATAAACACTACGTTTTAATCTCATTTTAAAATACAAACAAACTAATTTTATTATCATTTAACAAGGATTTAAATAATATAATAAAATCGTCATATGTAATATTCTATATGAACTTTGAGTTTTCTATGAATAGTGTTGTGTTGTGATGGATTTTACTCTTGAAGCTTTTAATTTCGGATTACGCAGTGACATGTGACATTGATTTGGAAAATTTTGGAAAATAAATACAGTCGTAAGCAATTTATATATATTTGTGAATGCATGAATATATATATATATATATATATATATATATATATATTTATTATTTTCATTAGTTCTATTTGAAATTAATTAATAAATTAAATTAAACTATTTTTTAAATTAAGTAACCAGTAACATGAAAAACAAATTAACTTCGTTAACAAATAACAAACAAAATAGACAACACTTATTATTAATTTACATAAACTAATGACTTTAACAATGTTTATTCGCCATTCAATATGTTATTAAATAAACATTGATATTCATTCAAATCTTTAAATTAAATTTTTTGGATATACTTTCTATATATAAACTATATATCTATAAATTATTAATGGCTGCTTGAACCCTTTTTATCTAATTTTTTTATAACTTAAAATTGAAAGAAGAAGTAAATAAAAAGTTAGTTTTATATAAGATTTTATTTCTTTGTACATGTAGCAATCCTTCATTTGCGAATGAATTAGTATTCATTAAATATATCGATTAAATTGTGTGAATACTATAATAAAAATTATCTTACTATGAACTTAGGTTCAGTTTTGCGTTTTATGAAATTATCATATTTGTACAGTTAAATTTAAAATTTTATTTTAATACTGCTATAATGAAAGGTAACTTTTATTTACTCACTTTTAGGTGGTTTACATAAGTCACCGTTATAAAATTACGACAATAATTTTTACAATTGACTTATTAAGAAAACTAAGTTCTTTGTTTCGTATTTATACAGAGATTTTCTGTAATAAATAAAATACAGATAAAATGTATGTGTTTTGTACTTTTGTTATCTTTTTTATTTGTAATACATATTCTGGCATTCATAAATTGTAAGACGAGTTAATTTATTTATATATTTGGGATTTTTTTGAAAAGTACTTCACCTGTAAATAATTATAATATATATTTATATTATATATATATATATATATATATATATTATTTGCAATTATCTCATATAAAAATTATAGGTGCACGATCTAGTATATAGTATTTTTATCTGATTTTTTTATGATTCATCTTCAAACTTTTTAAGAGAAATCGCGTTTAATAACACAGTTTCAAAATGGAAAAAATGAAAAAAATTCCACGAGCTTTTTTATTTCAATTTCGACTTACTGTTTAGGAACAATTCCAATATTTATCAATTACCTAAATATATTTTACTAAGTGAATTATATAACAAGTAGTACTAAGTTAAATTATATAACAAGTAGTTTTTTGTTAAAAATTTATTAGAAATTTTTTACAACAATTCCAATAATTTACTTAATATTTTTGTTTTCTAAATTAATTTTTATAATCATTTCTTTCTCAATATACAATCACATTTCTTCAGAATAAGAATTGACACCGAATGTTTTCTGCACTTGAAAAAATACTGGTCTTAGCATATGTTTACGATTTTCGATGATCTTCACATTAAATGCTTATTCTTATAATTTTTATTTATTAAATCAGGAAGTCAAATGTCAAGGTTCATGTTTATTTTGATATTCTAGTACGTGATTCACGTATCGCTGCAATATGGAATAAAAACATATTTAAGTTTGTGTATTTTATATATAATTAATTATTATTCATGAATTTTATTATCACATAATAATAATTAGAATCTTGTTTTAAAGACCATTTAAAATATTTTCTGATTTTTAAATCCGACACGATCCGTAGGGTAAGGGGGTGTCCATTAATCACGTAATTGATTTTTTAGAGATTTTTGAAATCTCCCTCCCCCTTGGTGATTCGTGGTGATATTCAAAATTATCTCGCCTCCCTTTCCCACAAAAAAAAAATATTTTTGATTTTTTTTCAAATGTTCGGATTTTGTTTAAAAATTCAGATAGAGAATGAATACAGGTAATATCTTACTATACCCCTCCCTACCCCACATGGGACCTTAGGGGACGCTCCCTAAGTTATAGTAATTGCAAAAAAAAGACAATGAATTATTTTTATATATCCCTATGTTTCAAAGTCCTCTGAACATTTTTGAATACTTCAGAAAAAATCGATGTATGTGTCCATATATGTATGCATATGTATGCTTGTGTGTATGTATGTATGAGCGTATATATACAGTTTTTTGTCGACAATTTCGAGAGCACGGATCAACCGATTGGAATGATTCAAAAATATTCGGCAAAGACAAAGGTCTAGCCGTTTTGAAGGTACTAAGCAAAAAGTGCTAAAAATAAAAATTCAGTTTTTGAAAATAAATGATTCAAAATTCAGATTAAGTTATCAGAGACTTTGAATAAGCAGTTTGTTGTAGACTCGAATGCAATGTTATTTATATTTCGATTATAATGATATCGCAAAAATCATTTAATCAATTTATCATTTATGAAGAAATTGGAAATTTCCACGATTTTTCACTTTATTTGGTCCAATTTGTAGAATTTTCCTCATGATGTTCTATTGTTTGCAAAATCACAGGTCTAGCCGTTTTGGAGGTACGGGGCAAAAAGAGCTAAAAATTGCAACTCAGTTTTTGAAAAAAAAAACAGATTCAAAAAACATTTTTACATTAAGTTATCAGATATTTTATAGAGATTTTCAATAAGCAGTTTGTTGAAGGCTCAAATGTAATGTTTCACGAGAAGCAACCCATCGGTTTGCCATTAAGCATTTTCCTATGAGTAGCGATTATATTAGATACCTGTATATATCTCATAATTATAAAACAAATTCACTAATATCTTAAGAATAAATACTACATGTAATACGGTTCTGTTTCTAATTGATGGGAGTATGTCAACGCATATATTCTTACGACATGTATTTCAATAGTGAAGAACTTAATTACGAAACCCTAGTTTGAAATAATTGCTGATTTTAACATTCATAATATAAATCGCTACATAGATTTATGTATTGCATGTTAATGCAGAAGAACATACTTTTTTATAAAATCATAAATTGCTTGTTGTGAAACTATTTGTTTATACTTGATTACTTACAGTAGAATTATCGATTAAATAATACAATGGTCAGTTAGGCCAAATGCACCACTGTATAAATTAAATTACAGACATTAGCAATACAGATTAATTTTTATAATGATATAAAAACTATTATTTGATATTTGAAGGATAAATATACTAATAAATGTATATATACCTAGGTGACCTAGTTATACATATATTCTATAAAAATATTGCATTCAGTTATTTAATAAAAACATTTTAAAATTTAATGTAGACAACTTATCTGAAGTTCAGTTTCTAAACTCAAGCAATACTACACATATTTTTTTTTAACTACTTCGAAATGTCGATTATTTTTCTGGATACCAAATACGGCTTTTTGAGTTTAGTTTATATTATCTGGAATTTAATTTAATAAATCATCATTAAGACGTTTCTGTATATGGTAGAAAGACCTTCTCCCAAACATTAATAGTGACCACAGACTATTATAGAATATATTACTTGTATGTGAATCACACATGAAACCTACGCGATTTTATTTTGCCGAGTTAGATTAGATGAAAAGTTACGAATGGTAAAACTATAATTTTCTATAATACATTTTATTACATTTTTTTCTTTAAATTTCAATTATCTGACTAGCTTTAGTGATAGTAACTTGTTCAAATCTAGTTCAAATATATTAGGTAAAGTTTTCTAAACATTTTTGTTAGCTCAACACAAATAAATATGTACATTTATAATAGAAACATTTGTTTCTGAAAAAAGTGAAAAAACATTAATATTAGTTTTCATTTTGATTATAATGATATCGCAAAAATGACTACGGTTAGCTATGACCTTTAGTCTTGAGAAGGAAATTGGGATGTTTCATGATTTTTTACTTTATTTGGCCCAATTTGTAGATTTTAGCTCTTGATTATCTATTTTGTGCAAAATTAATCAGGATTTTTTTCAGATGCGTTATTTTTAACTTCAGTTTTTCACTGTTATGATTTTCCCACGTAATATAAGATTTGATACTTAATTTGTTTCCAAATGTTAATTTTTTTACAAGATATGTTTGTCTCTCCTCAATATTTGTATCATTTTCTATTTAGTATTATTATCCTCTGAAGGACTTTTAGATATAATTTATATATTATTGATTTTTCTACTATAATTTCTATAACAGCTTGTATGGCATAATTTCAATAACTGGAATCACTGTCAAAAACATGTTTTCATACTTTGGAGTCAATGTAGAATTTTGCTCTATAATTTCACTCTGTGAATGTTTTTTTTTCTTGTTTTTTTTTTAACTTAATTAAAATTGGTTATTACCAGTAATACCAGATTTACTGTTACTAACTCTCCAATTGTGTGTTTAAGAAAATGTTACATGTTGGAACGATTTATTATTTAGCAGACTCTATTTGTTATAAACAAGGTTAGTTGAAATTTGACTAAAATTCAGAATTAATCTCCTAATCTCTAAACTTATACATAAGTCCTTGTATTAATCATATTCCATTCTACAATCGCTTGGATATTTAATCCAGTGAAAGCAAATAAAAATATTAGTTAAGTAGTTAAAAAGGACCAAATAATTATCAACGTGTAATATAGACATGAATTCATTGAATTTAATTTATTTTTATTGTTTTGAATTAATTTTAAAAATGTTTTTATTCCCAAAAATCATTTCGTTTTAAACAAGTAAATTTAAAAAAATGTTAATAACCAACAAATGTAAACTTATAGGGAATAGAACGGAGGTTAAAAGAACGCGGGTAAAAAGGTACACCACCATTATCTCCAAACCAAGTAGTGGTAAAATGATGTGTAATCAGTAATTGTCTTAAAAATCGGAAGATATCGCGATTAAATCGAATTGAATTGAACTGAATTTTTGTCCCTTTTGTCTATGGGGTAAAAAGGTCTAGGCAACACATTTTCAAAAAAAGCTGAAAAAACATATTACTAACATCCCGTAGGGTACGTTATTGTAATGGGCCGAAAATCGAAACTAAATTTTTTTTACATTTCTCGACGTTTTGAAGGTTTCTGAACATTTTGGCATACCTCGGAAAAAATTAGTTTTTTGCTAAGGCAGGTCTAGCAGTTACGGGGATAAAGAGAAAAGAGTCCAGAAAATAGAAATCGAGTTTTTGAGAGAACGGAGCATCCGATTTGAATGATCTAAGAAACATTCAATTGGTAATGTTTGCGAGAAGTGTTTATTAGTTTTTAGCAAAGGCAGGCCCGGCCATTTTGGAAATACGGAGCTAAAGTGTAAAAAATGGCAGTTTTTGAAAGAACTAAGCGTCCGATTTAAATGATTCAAAGAACTTTCTGCTTGCCTTAACAAAATAATTGATTTTGGAAAAAAAATTGTTTCAACTTTTTTCAAAAAAAAAAATTTTTTTATATCGAAAATAATTCAGATTTTATTTTTAATTTTGACTAAAGTTTCAAATCTCACATATACTAAAGAATTATTAGATGCTTTTAAAAAGAATAATAGTTATTGATTTTGAATTAGAGGTTGAAAAAATACTATATACATACTACAATGCGAAGAGATAAAATATATTTTATCAAAAACCATATAACTCTTCGCATTGTAGTATTTATAGTATTTTTTCAACTAATTCAAAATTAATAATTATTGACAATATTCTTTCTGAAAGCATCTAATAATTCTTTATGAAGTTCTGAAAAAAAAATTAAAAATAACATTAACCACATATTAAAAAGCAAAGATTATTTTCAAAAGTTTTATTTTAAGATATTTCAATATTACTTAATTATCAGTGATGCGCACACATATATTGACACATTTATATTTATTAATTAACATAATTATTTAAATATTTTAATTTTGATAATTACATGTACTTAATTAGGATGCAACTTTTTTCCTCACCACCCATGGGGTAAAGTTGCCAGGCGCGTTTTTTTTAATGTGGTGTCGCCACAGAAATAGATACTTCTATTCATATTTACGTTTCTAACATTTCAGATGGAAATGGATATAGTGTAAATACTACTAAGTATCGATTTGTGCAGCCCTAATCCACTTAAACTAACTTACATACTAATTATACCTAACTGACCCGAATATATCGCGAAAAGTAGAACCCCCGCGAAATGACCTAATGTACCCAAAAATTTCGGTTTTTAAAAATGAAAGAACCTCTCGTGGTACAGAAAATAATCAATATAAAATGTGTACTTTAGTATTTCAGCGGTGATTGTAAGTTTATAAGAAAAAGAGCATTTACATGATGTACCCCCCAGATCCACCATGTAAACACTGGAAAAAAAACTTCATAGGTTCCCAGCCTATGAAGTTTAAAGACAAATCATTTTGTGATTTGAAATTATTAATTAATGTAAAGAAAAGCGCGAAAAATGTAAGAAAGGTTCTTTCACAACGCCAACCCTTTGAGCTCTGAATAAAAGCACGCGAACAACCCCAAAAAAGGTACGACCGAAAATTTTAATGTCAAAACGCCCCCTAATCTGATATTAACTAAATACTACTATAATACAATAATATAATACAACAAACTATACAATAAGAATAGAAAGTCTTATCTCACAGTTAATTTTCCTTTCGATTATGTCATATCTTCCAATTCAGTTGTAGGCGGTAGTTCAGGTAGTAGTGGTGCTAGTTGGTTTTGAGTATATAATTTTCTAGCAAATCTTGTGTAAGACCTAAAAAGATATATAAAGATAAAATTCGTATGGATTGTAGAAGTAATTATTGGTACCCACTTGCACACATCTTTTAATTAGTAATGGTCTCTTGGTGGTCGGGTATACTCGTATCTTGGTAAGCCATATAATACAATACAATGTCTTCTTGGAAAGACATCTGAAATTAAAAAAAAAAACAAATGCCCCTAATAGGGACGAACTTACAAACGGGGCCCCGGTTATATTAATAAAAGAATTTATGGTTATAACTAAGTCTAATTAACAATAATACGATAAAAACCTCTACATATGCATATCCTCCCGGCAGTTATTTCGAAGTCCTGGTGCTTTGTGGTGCGAAAAGAAACTAATTCCGTAAGCCTAAAATAAAAAGTGGTTTAAAAAATATAAAGAAAAAAGATTTATACATATTACTTAGCAGTATGCTAATAATTTTAGTGTCTTGGTACATCAATTAGTCTGACCAATTTTCTCCTATGGGTTGTGGAAGTAGTTCTTGGTACACACTTGGTAAGCAATTTTCTTGGGAAGACATCTGAAATAAGAAAAAAAACACAAATGCCCCTGATAGGACAAACTTACAAACGGGGCCCCGGTTATATTAATAAAAGAATATATGATTATAACTAAGGTCTAATTAACAATAATACGATAAAAACCTCTACAAATGCATACCCTCCCTCCTGGCAGTTATTTGGAAGTCCTGGTGCTTTGTGGAGCGAAAAGAAATTAATTCTGTAACCCTGAAATAAAAAAAAGATTTATACATATTACTTAGCAGTATGCCAATATTTTTATGTCTTGATACATCAATTAGCCTGACCAATTTCTCCTTTGGGTTTGTGGAAGTAGTTTTTGGTACTCACTTGGTAAGCAATTTCATGGAAAGACATCTGAAATGAGATAAAAAAAACACAAGTGCCCCTAAAAATAGGGGCAAAAATACAAACGGGGCCCCGGTAACAAAAATAAAAATATTATATACTTATATCTAACCAAGGTCTAATTATTTAATATTAACTTATGAATACGAGAAAACCTGTAGGTATCCATATTGAGGTGAACTGAAAGGGTTAAGGGTACTCTTGTTAGAGTGTAAAGATTGCTATTTGGTATGTTTAGCATCTCACTCCCCAATATGAAGGGTTTAACTTAGCGCCCTAAATTCGACTCAACAAAACCTGCAGTTACCAGCGGAGATTTTAACTAACTACACGATTAAAACAGAATCTACTTACCAACTTATTGATAGTTACCGAGTTATGTTTACAGATCCGAGAGCTTGACCGCACTTATGTATAGTGATGCATTAAGCCTAAATTCGAATGTACTAACGATGAAAAGCTAGAAATGATTAAAAATGTATAGAACGGCGTAATTACGCAGGAGAAAGCTTAAAATCGGAAAACTCGATCGGATTTTCTAGATCGTGTTCTTTTTCCCTGGCACAACATCAGAACCATCACTAATGCACTAACTTGTGTCCTCCGTATTGGATTGACCACCTGAGAGGACTGATACTAAAAAACGATCGCGACTCCGGACCTCATACGATAGGAGCCTCATAGGCAGGTGGGGATTTAGTTTAGAAACTCCTTGGAAATGATATATGTAGTCTTTATCGCGACTCTGGACCACATACGACAGGAACCATATAGGCGGGCGGCGGATGTAGTTTGCACTAAAGGTTGTGCAACCCTTTGGAAACATTGCATGCTGTCGTTACAAAGACGCAATCACTTTTTAAGTATCAGTCCTTTGAGGTAGTCAATCGAGTCGGAAGTACACAAGCCCTCGAGGCAGTTAGTGTATAGTGGTGCGTGTATTGTTCCATGGGCGAAGAACACACAATCCAGAAAAAGTCAGGGTTCTCCGATTGTATGCGATCCCCTTTGTCATCACGCCATATCATACACATCTATAATTTCAAGCTTTTTGATCAACCAAAACAATAGTATATCAGAATTTAGACTTAAGACATGACTACAAAATACAGTCATATCTTGGCACCTACGACGAACACAACTAGGTAACATTAAATAAGTTAATAAGTATAGATTCTGTTTCATTTGTGTAGTTAGTTACGCACTCTACAGATAATTACCGGTTTTTATTAAAAGTCAAAGATTGGGGCGCCAAGGTAAACCCTGTATATTGGTAAACGCAATGCTAAGATGTACCAAGTAGCAGTCATTGCACCCCAAAAAGGATACCTTCAACCTTTTTAATCCACCACAATCTCCTAGTAGTCCTGGGCTTGCCGTCGCGGTGAGAAATTAATTCTGCAATCCTGAAATAAAAGTGACTTGAAAGAAATGAAATAAACAATGACTTATAAATACTATGTGGTAGCCTGCTCGCATTTACCTGCTGCCAGTGCTCTGGTACATCATATAGGTACACACCTTCTCCTGTTCGTTGTTGTAGTATTCAACCTCCTGGTATCTGTAGTTGAGGCCCATTTACACTAAAATAAATGTCAATTTTGTTATTTTTTTACATAATTTAGGGTTTTGCATCATCTTACCTTTTTTTTAACTTCAAACATTACGTCTTCAACATTTCTCCGTTTAGGAGACTTATTGTGCAATCACAATAAATTTAAATTATTTAATTAAAACATATTCATTGCATTGCAGCAGAAAAATCAGTCAAAATAAAAACAAGTAATTTATTTAACAAAGTTTTTAGATTTTTAGACGAGTTATTTACATCCGTGCTACTAATAAAATAATTCCAAAAAATTAAACATTGTACTAATAATACTAATTATAAATTAAAGTGTATGGGGTTGCGTTGCTTCTGGGAAAAACATCGCAAGGACCCATACACCGAATGAAAAAAAAAATTATTAACGAAACACGAATTACTAGAACCTGCCGTGGGGGGTAGGCGACAGGAACACATTTAAACGCGGAAATCGTTTCAAACGATATTAAAATTACGAAAAAGTCCTCGCACGAACAAAAAAAATTAAAATGTGGACGCAAATAGCTCAAAATTATAAAAAATAATTAAAAATTGTCAATGTGATTGAATAAAAAAAAATTCATGCACAATAAATCCCTAAAGCAATCCGGCACTGCGCAAAACACTGTATGAAATCTGAAACAAAATAAATGTAGTCAATCGTAAATATTTGAAATATAACATTTATATTAAAATTTATTATTATTTAATTATATTCAAATTTAATAATCTAAAGTTTGCATTGAATTATTTATGTTAACTCAAAGGCTAAAATTAAATATTTTCACAACAATAAACACTGAGGCGACACTTCAGCACTAATATTTTGAATTAGAAAATGTAACGCAAATCGTTTAATATCAAAGAGACGAATTTTTACTTCAATTTATTTACATTCTTATAATTATAATTCAACAGACAATCAAGTCAAATCAGATCAACCAAAACACAAGTTCCATGACACGTATTTGAAACTGAATGATTACATAATACATAAATATTTTTTGAAAGACTTACCACTGACTGCAGTGTCCCCCGAGAGATCCAAATACAGAGTGATTTCAGTTGTTATTACGCACTTCTTTTATTCGGGTCAGAAAGGAACAAAACTATGAATTGATACCAGATGATACTAAAATTCAAAAATTCAAAAATTGTTATCTAATTGAATAGTTTCGGGTTCGGAACCATAGAGGGTGCAATACAAAAAGGTTATTGTACCTTACAATCAGTCATAATTCAACCTTCGTGACGGATGGTCGAAATTATTACTGCTAATATTTGCATCTAGTTCTGTTTGATTCATATATTTGATTTGATTGTGAAGTATTATTTGTATTAAATACGTTTTTATTTGTATTTGTGTCTTTATTAATTAGTGCGTTTTTATATATACATTTCGTTACGGTACGAGAAGTTCCAGCAATTTGCCTTAAGGCACAATGCCATACACCCCACTAGTTTTATTTTATTTTATTTCTCACAAAAAAGTTTATTAATTTGATAATTTTTATTTTAAAGATGATACATCACTAATAATATTAATGAGGCGCCCTTGAATAAGTTTGATTAGAAAACGAATAACATTCTATTTCATAGAGAATTATCTAGATCAAGATCAATCCTTAAAATAAATTGCCGTGACAAAAAAAATCGGAAAAATTTGCCGCCCCCCAAATTGTGCCGCGCTAGGCACTGATGATAAGCGTAGTTAATATATATAGACTTTTAAATAATAAAATCTTTTTATCATTTAGGTGTGTTTATTTATATTATCTTTGTGAATTTTATCATTTACGATTATTTGATTTACCTTCGTGTCATTCAACTATTATTCGAATGAAATGCTAAAAACAAGTCATTTATTAATTTTTCATTGCGATAAAAACAGAGCGAAAATAATTAGCGCTTATTAAAAATAGAAATTTGTTTGAAAAATCTTTTCTAATGCAATAACGATGTCTTTGACTTTTTATAATTACCATGTTACAATTGCGCGATCGTGTGCGCTTGTTTTATGCTAATTGCTCGTGCGCGTTTCATTTCGACATGCAAAGTGGAGAAGAAAGTATTCAGATAACACATTAGATAAATCTTGGAATCTTCAAGCAACAGTTGTCTGTGTTGTTGACACGGATACCACCGATTTTGTGATAGGACAAATAGGAAAAGGCTTAAAATATACTAGAGGTATCTGCCTTGTGGTAAAGGTTGAGGACGTGGACCGGCAATTCCTAATTGTTCGATCCCAACCTTCGCGATCTCAGACAAAATAATACCAAATTTCTACTTGCAGTAAACAATTCTAAATAAGTTCATGTTACTTTTACTCTACGCCAAGGTTCATGCCCTCCTGTTAGTTTGAGTGGTAAATTGGTTCCTATATCCAATGTAGTAAAATATCTGGGAATACTTTTGGGTAGAAGGCTGTTGAAACATATAATTAAGAAGTGCTAGCAGCTCGAACTGACACTCGGCAATTCAATTGGTTGATGGGCTGGAAATCACAAGTTTTAATAGGAAATAAACTCATAATATACAAGACAATTATTAAACCAATATGGTCGTACGGTCTACAACTATGGAGTGCGGCTAGTAATTCAAACTTAGCAGTACAGAGGTTTCAGAACTGTTCGCGCCGATCAAAGCAGGCGGTTATGCGAATATAAAAACAAAAAATCATCTATCAAAAAATCATACAAATCAATCAATCAGTCACGTATCAAAAACTGTATTAAAATTATTGTATACGTAATATAAAATAAATATATACAGTTATTCAATTAAGTGTTTTACATATGGTCCTTCGAAAAGTAAATTCAAATTCAATCAAAACAAGATCCTAAAAAACAAGAACGAAATTCTGAAATATATCGTGAATGCTTCAAAATATGTTCCAAACTGGCTAATACATTGAGATCTAAGTATTCTAACTATGAAAAAGACAATTAACCATTCCATCTCCAGATACCACACTCGGCTAAGTCGACATCCATATCAACTAGCCTGTGTCCTGCTCAAGCCTTTACCACCAAAGCGACTTAAGGGAAGAAACTGCAATGATTTATTACATCAAACTACATAAAATCTAATATTATTACCCCAGAAGGTGCTATCGCAGAATAGCTTTAAATATTTTAAAAGTGTACACCTTAGAGCCTTAGACTTTCAACTCACGATCATTAAATTTTTTTGAAGTTTCTTCAAGGTCTATTTTTTCATATTGGGAACTTTGTGAGTATTACACTAGACTAGTGTATTATTTTCTATCATATTTTATTATTCAAATCCATCTGCAAAATTTCACAAAAAAATTAAGCACATGAAAAGACTATAATTGTTCCATGAGACATATTAAATATTTCTTTTGTTATGAATATTTACGTTTGTTGTTCTAATGTTTTTCTTTCAAATGGTAATGAGATGCCGTTGTAATTACAAAGATATATTATTACTGGAAAAATTTAGTTATCAAGAATCATAATAAACGAGTAGATAAAGATAAGCGCGTTTTTGAACATGACACCAACAAAATATTTTCTTTGGTGTTTTGTTTTATTTAAATTCCAAACTGCGAAGATGTCTCAAATATTTTTAAATATCTAAAACTCAGAGGATGTTTTCAATGGAGAAGACCTCTAAATGCCAAATATAATTTATCACATAGGCTAATAGAAACTTTGTTTTCTGATTTTCTATTAAATAATAAATAAAAAAAAAATATCTATAACTATATATTGAGATTCTACAATTATTACTATGCACATTTATTTATGTATTTATTTTCAAGAATAAAATATATTATTGATAACTGTTTTTTTACTCGATTTTTTATATTGCAATTAGATAATAGCGTCTTGTATGAAATAAAGAGTAATTTCTTTCACAAACAAACTATTTTCTTGATGAGTTAATTGCGTAATTGTAATTGCTTTGTTTTAATCAGAGTAAGGTAATTATATCTGTATAACTGTCTTCAAGAAGTCAGCGAGATACAATTAAATATCGCTAACATATTGCAATCCAGCATCGGTAAATTTTTTATTTTACACCTACAATTGGTCATCATACTTCCATATGTTCAAGTAAATTTGAGAAAATGGTAGAAAAAGTTTTTTATTCGCTTTGTAATATTTTTTTAGAAGAAGATTTACATAAAAAAGAGTTAGTTTTTTTATATTTCTTTTATTGAACTCTGATAAACATTTAGCCACATAAATAATATCCAATACATAGTTAGTTAAAATAAGACATTGTGTCTGCTTGCCGATGGCACACCTATGTGTATCCAGTCTTTGGAAAAAATAGCTAAAAACATATATTTTTAATTAGACTTTAAGTGCAAATTTTACTGAACATGGTTCGATAGTTGTTCAATTAGTTCAGACAGTACAGTTACTAAAAGTCAAATTGTGCACAACCCAACCCTATCCCCTCATTTGGAGTTATATTTCTTTAATTTTGTATATATCAGTATCAGTTATAATCAGTCTAAGTCAGCCTAATATTTTTTTTAGTTTTTTATATTTTAATGTATTCCTTGGAATTATAACTATCATAAAAGATAATAAATTACAAATAAGGATGAAGTCATTATTTGATAATGATGAAAAGTGATCTGTAAATAAAATAGTTACGACTTTGTTATGTAATAATTATAGCTGAAATTTTATTTTTTTGAATCTTTTACTATCTAATTCAGGGTAAAATTTTTATTTTTTGAATCTTTTACTATCTAAGTCAGGGTAAAAATATATTGTCAGGAGATGAGTTTGACAAGTTTTCGGGTTGGTATAGAAAATTGGTCCACACATATAGGAAATTTTTATATACAACATAAACATAATCGTAATATTTTCTATTTAATGCTTAGAATTAAAACTAGAAATACTACGACAATTTTCAAATGTTTACACGAAAAGAAGGAAAAGGGGAGGCATAGAAAAATTAATATGAACTTCTTTTTAGTAATAATAGGACTTTTACAAAAAAATTTCCTATATATGTTTCAAAATCAAATACTTTACCATCAATGTTATAAAATGACAGTGCGTGTGAGTATAATATAATACAGTAGTTTGAAATGCTGCATGTAATAATTACTGACAGCATTACTGAAATCTGTTCAATTGAATCGAATTTTAACCGGAAGAATGTCTATTTCAAAAGCATTATACAGAATATATTACACTCTTTTATTATGCTAAGTACGAAAATCTCATATATGTGTAGACCAATTTTCTATACGAAACCGAAATTTGACAGTCATTTCCTGACAAACTTAAATGAAACACTAGGCTTCACTCATTGGAGTGAACTCTAGTTATTTTTTTTTTCTTTTTCTTTTATTATTATTATTATTATTTTTATTATCATTATTTTTATCTATTTATTTGTTTATTATTATTTTTTTTCGATTTTTTTGTGTCACAATAGACTAAATTGTATCTTTATTGCTATTAATAAATAAATAAATAAATAAAAATCCTGACAATATAATTTTTTAAAATAAAAATAAAATCAAAAACAAATGAATAACTAACAATAATATAACATTTATGTTAATAATAATAATTTGAATGAGATACAAAGTAATCTCATTGATACAAAATAATGAAGGTGTTCTGTTGTAAACGCGTATAAGATCTTTTATGAAAAGTTCCTCTTTCGATAACTTTGGTTGTTAGGTTGAATTTAACCTTTGTAGGGTTATTGGGTTTAATTTTATATTTTAGTTGAAAAGGCATTTGTGTCAGCTAATATCAATAACGAAAAAATATCAATTGTTAGCTACTAACTCCAGGACTTAATAATTAATGAACCAGTGGAGATACCTTAATTAACTTTAAGGCATTGTTAATAGCAAGAGTAGGTATTAACTATTATTTAGGTATTAACAGAAAAATCAAAAGATGCGGTTCTTATTACACACTAATGACTTATATATACTTATATAGTTTTACTTGATAGAAGGTTTTATATGTTAACAAGCAAACCGGGCAAGCTCCGTTTCTCCACCAGATGGTATCACTTTATTGGTGATTAAAAGATTAAGAAAAAAATTGCCTGCTGTTGAAATTGAATAAAAATTTGCACAATATACGTGATTGATTTGATGGTTTCCAATTGAAATATTAGGAAACTAATAGCATATTTTTTACATTTTTTGCACAATTTCATAGTGAACACAATGCCGGTTTGTCACATGAAATTAATTGAGCAGATAACAATGAGTAGCAGTCAATGAAAAAATATTAGTTTGTAGTACATGCTAAGCATCAGAGATGACGTTATATGTGAAAAAAGAAAAAGTGTTTTCCGCATTTCTGTTAAAATCTTTCTTCAATTTTCTTTGCTATAAACCTCACGGAGTCCTAGACCTTTCCAACAAATGTAAAATCGTCGAAATCGGTTTGTGCGTTCTGGAGTTATATCGTCAGGAAGGAAAACCCGACTTATTTTTATATAATAGATTACTTCTTTATTATGTTTCTACGCGGACTTTAGTTTTGGAAGTAAACGAAGTAAGTCCGATCAAGCTCTGTACTACTCTCTTTGGTATAAAATCTCAATGCCATGAAGATTGCCATTTTCATGGCCAATATAATAATATGAAAATTCGTTCGAACATAAGTTGATAAAGGGTGTTTTAACTAACAAATATAAATAGAATCCTTGATCAATGAATAAAAATAATGATTTTATCATCAATGCCACCTTTATTAAACAAAATATTTCATTTTTCTTTCATAAACAATAAAAAAATATACATACATATACAAGGTCAGTCAAATTAAAATATAGAGATCGTCGTGTTAATTATTCATAATCGACAATAAATGAATTTTGCCCATTAATATCCACCCATTTTGCCCATCATACCGCCACCCATGCCTCCTCCCATACCGCCCCCCATGCCGCCGCCCATGTATTTGCCGTAGATCATGGGGTGCTGGGCATGACCGACCTTCTTGACGACAGCGTTGAAACCGTTTAATTTGTCAGCTTGGTATTCTACGATGCGCATCGTGCCATCGGCGTCGTGGAGCATGTATCCTCCTAAAAAATAATAAATTATAATAAAAATATTTTATATAAACAATATTTTACACAAGGTTTTGATGATGAAAATGTTTAAAGAAAACTTTTAGCTGTCGTATTATCTCTGATCATCTAGATATGTAGATGTCTGTCTATGTCTATTCAATTTGAACAATTGTGATCTAATAGTGACTATCAATTAGGCTATTTTTTATCTACATTTATTTTTTTAACTTTTTTAAAAATCTTGATCTATATAACTTACAGAATGTATGAATAAATAATAATATTGACATAAAAAAATTGAATGTATAGTTCTGTTCTTCAATGATATTAGTCGTATCTTTTCAAATGCTCAAAAACAATTTTGGTTATATATAAATATATTGAACAGCTATCAGAACCAACTAACTAATATATTCATGTGAGCTGTTGTCCTTAATTTATATTTTAAAAACTCTATTATAGAAGTCAATCTATTTATTTTTACTCTCTAATTGTGTTCGGATGTCTTTTCGTTTTATTATATTGGCCATGAAGGTGACAAACTTCAGGGCATTAAGCTTTACACGGAATAGTTGCTTGGTAGAGGGGGTGGAGGGCGGAGTGTTTTTAAATAAACTAGTTGTTCACTTCAAAAAATCCGCTTAACATGTAAATAACATGTAAAAATAAATATATCTTCTTTCATTATAACTTAGTAACAAATCAGTGATTGTGATTAGAACTGCAACAAATACATAATATACAAACAAATCAGTGCTTATCACAGTCCACAGCTACAAGGGTTAAATTATAACCCAACAACCTTATATCGAAGGAGAGTTTTAATAAATTCTATAACTACGTAACAAAAGTACAAATTGTTTTATATTTATTAAGTTTCGGTAGGATAAGGTATAGTAATTCAAAAAAAAATTTTTTTTTTTGCATATCTTTACTTTTCAAAGGTTTCTGAACATTTTGGCATACCTTAGAAAAAATGAATTTATGTGTGTGTGTCTCTGCTTGTATGTTTGGATACAAGTTCTTGTATTTCTACAATTTTTTCATATCTTTAATTCGTTCGTACAAACATTCGAGCCAAATTAATCGTGCTTTATGTGTAAAATTTAATTTGGTATAGAAAACTTTGCATATCTGACCCTTGTCTTGTATATTGATAGTTATTATATTTCTTATATACTCGTAATTACATTTTTCTTGCTTTTAATATATTTTTATTAATGCTGGAATTCTTTATATTTATAGCGTTATTATCGTTGGCTCTATAAAGCTCCTGTTTAAATATTATCTATATTGTGGAATATGATGATTCACGAATAAATAGAAAACAATCGTAGTTGTGCAAGATTTCTTATAAAGCTTATTAACTTCTGGTCGAACTATGGGGCAAAAAGTGCATAAAAGCAATTTTTGAGTGAACGGATCATCCGATTAGAGTCATTCAAAAAGCATATTGCTTGTGTCAATAGTGTGAAGAAATGATTGTTTTGTTCATTATGTTTTCGTTCTTGTAGTTGAACATAGATAGAGATTGTCGCCCAAATATAAGCACTTATATAATATTAGATTTGTGAAATATGACGATGAAATTTACAGTATTAGTAATAATTAATTGAAAATATTTAAAACAATTTTTATAACTCATTGATAACTTTTTATTGACGAATGATTATTTTTATTTCGCGAACGTTTAATTACTGTATGGGATGTTCTAGCAATCTACCTTGAGGCACAATGCCATATGAAACTAATTGGTTTTCTTCTTAGGGCGCGTTCATTAATCACGTGACTTTTTTAGGAGAAGGGGGGGCTTTGACAAAAATCACAAAATATGGGGGGAGGAAGAGTTTTAGTACTATATCACGCATATATTCAATTTTTACCTGATTATTATTTTGAAAACCAAACATTTGCAAAAAAAAAATAAAAAAATAATACAATTTTTTTACGAAACTAAAAATGCACGATGTTTGGTGGGGGATGGCGCGTAATTTTGGATTAGGGAGAGGTTGGTCCAAAAATCCTTAAAAAATTGATCGCGTTATTATTGGACACCCCCTTATATTCTTTAAGCACTTGGTGATACTATGGTGATACTTGTTGCATCCGACAATAGTTGTCGAGTCGAATTAAATTTATATCTATACTAATATAACATTGCACTAAAAATACTTCATGTATATCGATTTTCTAAATATTGTCAAAATTTTAGGAAATAAACCTTTATTTATTTATCTTACCTTTAACCATGTCTCCGTGGCGAGTCTCCCAAGCTTTTTTGTTGTCTCCGGTGTGATAGTCGTTTACGGCATAATCGTATTTGTATTCAGGGAAGTGCTGTGAATGGAATATTATCGTAAACTGACATATATATGTGACAATGTAATGCATGGTCATTGCAATTATTACACTTAGGAGTCAACGCACTCGTTCAATCAGATACTGTTTGAATCAGATAAATCTTCATTGACTGTAGATACAGGATACAGAGTTAATTATATCGTGTTGTGCAATATTGATTCAAATGGATTAATATCTTATGGGATTGAACTAAATAAAAAACTAACAATATTCAATTTCAGTTTTAATTAATAATGTTTAATCCAATTTGCTTAAGTGTTTGTAGTAAAAATAATTATTGAAATCAGCAAAGTTTGGAATTAGAAGAGTGTGTGTTGTTTCAGAGGGCGGGGTAGTAGGTGTTTTGTTTTTAGTGATATTTATTTATTTAATGGTATTAAAACCAGTCTCAATCGATTTGCTCATATTTGGTTCATTGACCACCAGTAAAAATTAATCGAAATTACTAAAAACACCTTTAAAATGAACTTTACAAGGCGCGAAGCACATTTGAATTGATTACTCCAACAAGACTGTGACAATGACGCTCAACATCTGACTAGATCATTATTATGGCTTTTTTCATGTTATACAGCCGCGAAATAAACCTTGCCAATTTTTAAATAAGTCAACTGTGTCATTTTGTCCATATATGTCATTTGGTACGTATTTTCCTCATTAATAGTGCAATATTACCTTAATAGTGTAATATTACTAGTATTAATGGTATAACGTTATCATAATGCAACTGTTTGACATTAGTGTAGCGTAATATTATTGAACAAAAGTTATAAAACGAGAATTAGATTTTTTACAATAACAGCAATCAGAAAGAATGTGATTTGCATATGACTGTAATTGGTATCTATTGAGATCAATTCTAAATTATGAAAAAAAAATCAACTGAATGATTTAAATAAGTACTTACATGAGGGTAATGTTCATAATGTCCTCCTCCCATACTGTGTGCAGTTTGATGGATTTGTTGATGGCTATAAGCATGGCCCATTCCACCACCCATTCCACCACCCATTCCTCCACCCATGCCGCCCCCCATTCCTCCCATCATCATTTCATAACCAGCTTGGGCTCTGTGGGCCACTGCTGCCAGGCAGACCAAGAGAACCTAGTAAAAGAATTACCAGATGAAAAAAGATGTTGAAATTTTATATTAAATTTAAATCCTATTAGATCATTATCCTTATTTGACAATTTTAATGCATTTTTTCTACAGCTTTCTAAGAAACTTATCTGCTTCAACTTTATCTGCTAAAGTTGCAGTGTTTAATTATGGGTAATTAATGGGCATACAAAATTATGTTAAGAGCTTTCCGGTTTAGTAAACTTTTTTTCGCGTACGATTCGATTTTGTGTAACAATTTTGCTATGAAATGTTATATTGATTTTACCGATGATCATGCTGATTTAATGCTAATAATGATCTAACTAAAACGACAAATTATAAGAAGCTTTTTACATTTTGTTCGTGTTGTAAATGATAAGATGATTAAACGTCATTTGCTTTAAAATTGATAGAAAAATACGTAAAACTCGAAAGAAAATTCTTCATATACTTTGTTACGCCTTTGGTAACATATAGAACCACCGAATAGTCCAAAGTGGTAAATGAGTAATTTTACCAAAATTATTTGATGAATTATTTTTTCTGAAAGTTTAACACGTTTGGCTTAAAATTCATTTACTTATATTAAAAAAATTATAAATTCATCAGTTTATGACTCCACCGATTTGATGCAAACAACTGGACACTAATAGTCATTTTAATTACAAATAAATTAATGAACGCTCGATTTTAGTTAACAATGAATGAATAAATAATTTAGCACTTTTTTACTAGAAATAATAAAATTATTGATAGTAATGTATCATTTACTACGTACTATGTAAGAACTCATTTTTCTACTACTGTTTTGTTGTTGTTCTGATAAGGAACTAATTCACTGAACTGATACAAAGCTTAGGCCTGAATCCGCTTTTATATTCAGAAGTCGATATGCTTCATAGGGCATAATGTGAAAATGTGCAAAAATGAAAATATAAGTATACAGTTGCCATTGTGCATCTCATTAAAATACCTAAAATAATCAACACCATGTGATATATGGTCAGTGGTAAATTTCTAATGATACGAGTGATTATACATATGTTGCGTGTCGCAAAATCGCAACACCTTGGAAAAGCGTTAAAGCTGGTTTCATGGAAACTAATTGTAAGTATTACGATATCGTTAATTAAATCAATACGAAATTCAAAATCAATAACACACATGTTACATCAATAGAAATAATCATGAATGATTTGTAACCGATACTACAGCATTTGTGGTGCTCAGTAGAGGTTGTATTTTCTGGTAGATAGATAAGTGGTCATTTATAAGTTTTTAATACTTGCTTAGTAATAAATTTACATGTTTTTAATGAAAGTTAATCATTATGCTCAATTATTTTTGAAAGGCATATCATGAAGTAAAAAAAACATTTTAACTCATCTTTGAATTTCTACAAATCTAAATTTTGGGAATTTTATGCGATTTATTCTATTGAACAAACCATAGAGAGCTAACAAATTTTAGTCTCTCATTATTAAACATAACACTGGTACTTCATGTTAAATTATTTTACTTTAATTTTTCATTATTTAAAATATATAAAATTGCATCGTAAACTTCTCCTGATATCGTAAGAACCAAATTGTATGTATTCATCTATACTTTCCAATCGTGTATCAGATTGTTGCTTTAAAGTTTAAAATATATTGTCCAAGATTAGTAAAAGATGCAAAGAAATTTAATATCTTTTGAATAATATTAAAAAAACTATATTTTAAATTTCATATCCGAATCTTATTTTGGCGCCCCCTAAGGCGTGCGCCGGCATTTTAATAAAAAATATTGTGTTACTGGTAGTCAATGCATGATGCAATGTAAGCAAAAACGTTGAAAACTAATTGTAATATCATCAAATAAATAAATATAATTATGAAGAAAAATACAATGTCATTTTGTCCGTAACTTCCTTAAAATTTGCTATCACAAATTTTATGAATGTGAATTTATAACTTTAATTTACTATATATTTTATTGCTACGATTCTAAATTTTATAATTGCAAAAAATTGGAATAAAAATCTGAAAAAAACACAAATTATTCATATTTTCTAATTTTAATGAAATTCTAACTGTTTTATTTCTAAAAATAAACCTTACATAGCTTTATCCTATTTACTTATTGTTTAGATGAAATGCTTACAATTTAAAACGTGAAAATTAATTATAAGCTATGCAATTATTAATATAGATTAAAAAGTTGAATTAAAAATTAATTACAAAATATAATGGCATTATTGAAATATATTTTAAATCTAAATTATTGATGAAAAATTAATTATGAAAAAATTAATATATAAATCTAAATATATAATTAAAAATTAAATATACAATATGCAATATATATATATATATATATATATATATATATATATATATATATATATATATATATATATATATATATTTGGCACACACTTAAAAACTAGGTTTATGTTTAACTTACGTGGTTAAATTAACATTAAAACTCAATTAAAAAATCTTAAAAATATATACTCTAATTAAAGTAGCAAGTTAATATACCCCCATTAAGACGATTTTGCTTAATACAATTTCCCGCATATTACATCACTTTACGCCGGTCCCTGCACTTTGAAATAGATTTTCTTATCCCACACGTTTTCTTGGCTTAAGACGTAGTTCTGGTCCTGTCCCTGAACAATCGTCTTAACGGGGTTTTATCGAAGGTATTATTTAGGATATAAATTTCTATGACGCATCTTGAATGCCTCTCTCACTCCAGCAATCGCTATCTTATATGGATCTTCCTCAGTAGTTGGATTATCAGTTACGGTTGCTTTAGTTTCTGTTTCAGTAGTTGATGTAGTAGTATCATCATGTTTTTGCAAAGGCAATACTTCCAACACATCAAATTTTGGCAAAATACGTCTTTTTAATAATTGAGGTCCTACAAAAATATTTTCAAGCGACTTCTCGGGCGGCACATCTGGTATTTCAGCAGTCGTAGTCAAGTATCCTTTCTTTTTCTTATATTCGGATAGATATTTGCTTATATTTGCTCTTAGCATATCGTTTCGTTGTTTGAATTCATTAACTTCAACTGTGTTGACCCTACCTACAAGAGCTTGTTGTTCGCCTCCTGAAATTGGAAAAATAAGTTGTAAAATTTGTTTTGTGGTTCCAAGAAATAGAGTTTTTATCAATTTGATACATTTGGCTACATTTGTCATTTTCAATTTCCTAAAGTGTTATTCATAAATTGAAAACCGGTATTATTTACTAAAAATCGAATTTCTAATTCTATAATATACCCCTAAAAATTTCTCTACTTTGAAAATGCAGGCTAAGTGTAATTTCCAATTACTGCATTACCAAATTACATGTAGTATTTTTAAATTACACAATACGTATTTAAAATTATATATAATATTTGTTGATAATTTTTACTAAATAATTATTATTGTTATTTATATATTTTCTTTTATCATAAGGGTCATCTACTAGATATATAGACCGTTTTTTAAATAATTTTACAAATGTATACCAAAATTAAATAATAAATACAGCTTTATATCATAAAGCTATTAAAACTGTACCTAATATATTGATGCTCTCATCTGGAACTGGTAGCATCGTCAAACCAGGCTTCCTAACCAAAGAAGAGTTTTTATCCGGACCGAAATCCAATTCTGGAAACTTCATTTCCTTCTCAATAAATTTTTCATCAAACTTTTTTGGAATGGTTTGAATATATGCAGATGTTCCATTTTCTGAAATATTAATAGTTAATGTATTGACATAATTTTTGTATCATCGTACACATTATTTAGTGAATTCATTATCTTGGTGGTCAAAATTATTACCTCGGTCTCTGATATTTAAAAGATCAGGGCTGTTATTCATAACGTCTTCGAATTTCGATGTTATAACGTCTGCGAGCTTTTGATCCAAATCGTCTATATCTATAATAAAGGCTTATTAATACATACATATATATATAACAAATCCAAGACTCTACCATCTAATACATATATATATATATATATATATATATATACAAAAAATCTATTAAACGTTTCGAAACTTAATGTGTGTCATCATTCAGTAATCTAAAAAAACATATTACATAAATAACAATTGTTGAATTTAAATATAAAAATATAAAAAGGAGAAATCTACTTTCAACATGTCCAATCCTTGGCCCATTACTATAACTTACCCTACGGGAAGTTAATAATAAAACTAATCTAAAACGCTTACAATTTGGTGTCCTTATATTACAATTAATGAAAACATTATTGCTCCATGGTATAAGGATGTGCACTATAGTAAAATATATATATTTTGACATTACAACAAACCACACAATAAATTTATATATTTAGTAAGTTATCGAAACAACGTACTGACTGTTCTAAGTTTGAGAAAGAAATGTCGCATCTTTTAAAAGAAATGTTTATATTCTTGACATATATATTTCACATGTGTTCGACAATTTGTGAGAATGTCAATAACAATGGAATTTTGTTATTGAAATTCTCACAAATTGTCGAACAAAAAACCAAAACTTAATCGCTTTCAATTTTAATATTATTTACTTTAAAAAATAATCATGTACTATAAAAAAATAGTTTTATTAACATGATTAGCATTCTAAACTAGCTGTAAGTGGAATTCTGTCTTAAGGCAATTAGGGCATCGTGCCTTAAGGCAAATTGCTGGAACTTCCCGTACCAAATATTATTATTTTTTTAAAAACGATTAACATGTTTGAAAAAAATTTAATCAAAAAAAAATAGATTTGAGAAACTACAAATTTGACAAAAAATTACTTTTTTTTGAAAAAAAAAAATTATATGAAAAAAAAAAATTTTTTTTTGGATACAAAAAATTTTTTTGAAAAAATGTTTTCTTCATTTTGACATATTTTGGAAATTCTGAACTTTTTTTCAAAGCAATCGCACTGCTTGAACTGCATAGAGACGAAATATCAAAGCGCGCATGTGCCGCGCCGCCGTCCAACGCATAAGCATTGGTACGGAACCCATAAAAATGTAAAAAAAACAATATACTTATTGTTAAAATCTCTATAAAATATCTGATAATTTGATGTGCATATGTCTAATGATAATTTTTAACCGCCGAATGGCATTTTTTTACTTTTTTCATTAGATCTCCGAAACCGCTAGACCTACCTCCATGAAAATTTGATCAATTCTACTCTTGTCAATACAAGTAAAATGTTTTTTGAATTATTCAA
This sequence comes from Ctenocephalides felis, assembly GCF_003426905.1. NCBI lineage: Eukaryota > Metazoa > Arthropoda > Insecta > Siphonaptera > Pulicidae > Ctenocephalides > Ctenocephalides felis. Next base: position 41,081,791 of record NW_020537758.1, on the reverse strand, counting down.
ATCGGACGCTCCGTTCTCTTAAAACGGAGGTACCGTTCGTGGCACTTTTTGCCCCGTATCTTCGGAACGGCTAGACCTGCCTTTGCCAAAAACTAATCAGCACGTCTCCTTATCAATACGAATCGAATGTTTTTTGAATTATTCAAATCGGTTGATCCGTGTTCCCGAAATCGTCGACGAAAATTTGTATCCGCACATACATACACACACATACATACATACATACATACATACATACACACACACACACACACACACACACATACATCCATTTTTTCTAAGGTATGCCAAAATGTTCAGAAGGTTTTGAAACGTCGAGAAATGCAAAAATTTTCATTTTCGATTTTTTTGCGATTACTATAACTTACCCTACGGGAAGTTAATTATTAAACTAGTGGTGTATGGAATCGTGCCTTAAGGCATATTGCTGAAACTTCCCGTACCATAACTGTATTTAAATTAATTATTTAAAAATTAAAAAATAAACTAGAATTATTTTCGATATACAAAAAAAATTGTAACAAAAAAATATTTTTCCAATTATTTTATTAAAACAAGCAGAAAGTTCTTTAAATCATTCAAATCGGACGCTTAGTTCTCTCAAAAACTGCCATTTGTTGCACATTTAGCTCCGTATCTTCGAAATGGTTGGACCTGCATTTGCCAAAAACTAATCATCACTTTTCCCCATCATTACGAACTGAATGTTTTTTAGATCATTTAAATCGGATGCTCCGTTCTTTCAAAATTTCTTTTTCTATTTTCGGCACACTTTGCACCGAAACGGCTGAGCCTGATTTTGCCAAAAACTAATCAGCACATCTCCCTATCAATAAAAATCGAATGTTTTTTGAACCATTCAAATCGGTTGATCCGTGCGCCCGAAAACGTGTACGAAAATTTGTATCCATACATACATACACAAACATCCATTTTTTCTGAGGTATGCCAAAATGTTCAGAAACCTTCAAAACGTGAAGAAATGTAAAAATTTTCAATTTCGCTTTTTGGACGATTACAATATCTTACCCTGCAGGAAGTTAATACCCTACGGAGCGTTAATAAATCTTACCAATATTATTCTTTATGAACTCCAACAGTTCAGTATTTGTCCAAATTTTTTCCAAAGTCTTCAAAGCTTCTTTTCTATCATCCAAATTCAAGTCTTCAGATTCTGTAATATTTTGATTTTCAGAATTTTGTTTCACTCTGAATAGTATCTTCACAGAATTCTTATCTTCCGGTGCATTTTTCAATAATATGAACTCATCCGATTTAGAGAAAATATAATTTGTATTCCATTTTGAATTTCTGGTGCCATTATTTAATTTACGCATATCAATTTGTATAGAGTTATTGTTTATACTGATTTTTATTAGAATTAAAATCTCTGTGATGTTGGGAGAAAAAGTAGAATTCAATGTAGCTTTATCTTTCAGGCCACGCGTTTCTTTCCTTAACTTGGCTAAGTTTTTTATTTTGTTTCTAATAAAATCGTATTTCAAATAGTCGACTTTAGGAAGGTAAGAATCTGGCGAAACTGAAAATATCCCAATAGATGTTATAATAATTGAATTCGAGATTAAAATCTTCATGAAAATTAGTTTAAAATAAAAAGATTACCCGTTGCAGTACTAATAATTTCATGCGCTGAAGATTCAGCTCCATCATTATCTACTACAAATCTATCCATTATTGAATGGAATAGATTTTTTGACTCATCTTTGGAAGCAAGAGAAGGAGCTTCTGTTGTTAGTTCATCAGTCGACAAATCTAAGTATGGATAAAAAATATTTTTACATTATAGGTAGTTTAATTGGTATATTGAAGTTTTACTCTAAGATTTTTATCATATCTGTAATTGCTTGATAGCAATCAATAGATTAGCTAGGTGTATGGCATCGTGCCTTAAGGTAAATTGCTGAAACTTCCCGTACCGTAACGAAATGTTCGAGGATAATAAATGTTTTCAAATAGATTACTATAAATAAATACTGTAACATTGTCTAATATTTATAAGAATTATAAAAACTGAATTAAGTTAAAAATGTATTTGATGTATATAAGTGAGCCTTAGAACTTTAGCCAGAATTAATATTAAAATCTGAATTATTTGATGTAGAAAAATTCCAAAAGCAATTGGAAAACACAAGTAGAACGTTTTTTGAATCATTCAAATCGGATGCTTAGTTCTTTCAAAAACTACAATTTTTTGTATATTTAGGTCTGTATCTTCAAAATGGCTGGATCTGCCTTTGCTTAAATCTAATCACCACTTCCCAATCATTACAAATTAAATGTTTTTGGGATCATTCAAATCGAATACACCGTTTTCTCAAAACCCGATTTCTATTTTTTACATTCTTTGATCCGTTTTTCCGCAAAGGCTGGACCCGCCTTGGCCAAAAACTAATTAGCACATCTCCCTATCAAGAGGAATCAAATGTTTTATGAATCATTCAAATCGGTTAATCAGTGCAGGCGCCCCGAAAACGTAGACAAAAAATTGCGGACACACAAAACACACACATACACACATCCATTTTTTTTCTGAGGTATGCCAAAATGTTCAGAAACTTCTCAAACGTGAAGATATGCAAAATTTTCATTTTCGATTTTCGGCTCATTACTATAACTTTCCTATGGAAAGTTAAAAATGAGCGTTAGTATTTATATCATATTCATATAGGCAAAATCTATCTTATTATTGATTGAATTGTGATTAAATATTATGATTTTTAAGTGAATTGCAAGTGCTCTGGTGCAAAACTAGTCACGAGTTCGAAGGTTCGATCTCCGCTTCGACCAAGCCCAATATCAGGCAGTATGATGTCAAATTTTCACTTGAGGTTATAGACCTCAAATATGGCCACAAGTCAAAATAGTATGGCGATTTGCTAACAAAGTTCATAAATAATAAAATCATATCTTATTGTTAGTTAACGTTAGGCAATCAATAGATTGCCTGCTATAATAGCGTCTTTTAATCGTAGAATTAAGCTGGGTAAAACAGCTCAAATAACCTTAGAATTATTAATTATACTGTTATTTAATAAATAAAAATGCGAGTGAATACAAAACCTAAAATAAATTCATACAAAATATAACCGATATATCTAACTTTAAGAATTAAGCTGCATGACTTGAATAAGTCGATCAATTTTGCGCCAGCAATTTTCTTTGTAATTTTCTTATAGTTATTTAAGTAGTGCGACAAATACATTAGAGAGCTGATAAACGTATCAAATTTTGAAAAAAAATTTTCATTACCATACAATATATTGCCATTATATAACATAATAATAAAATAATTGAAGCATTTTTTAAATATGATTCTTTCTGTAAAACTGTATTAATTTTCAAATAAACTGTATGTCGATATACAGTAGATCTACAAAGATATTAATAACTTCCCGTAGGGTAAGTTATACATAGTAATCGCAAAAACGTCGAAAATAAATTTTTTATATATCTTTACGTTTCAGAGGTTTCTGAACATTTGGAACACCTTAAAAAAAATTGATGTATATGTGTATGTGTGTGTGAGTGTTCGAATACAAAATTTCGTAGACGATTGGTAACTAAGTTTTCAAGAGTACGGAGGGTCCGATTTTAATAATTCAAAAAACATTTTACTTGTAATGACAAGATGAACATCTGATTAAATTTTTAGGAAGCCGGGGCTAGCGGTTTTGGATATCTAGTAAAGTAACAAAAAGCCATTTGGTAGTCAAAAATGAGCATTAGACATATGCACATCAAATTATCAGATATTTTATGGAGATTTTAAAATACGTATAAACTTTATTTACATTTCTATGGGTTCCGTAACATCGTTTGTCCGTTTCACCAACGCGGCGCTTACGCACTTCGATATTCAAAGTTTAAAAATAATATTAATCTTTTTCAGAAAAAAAAATTTGATACGGAAAGTTCCAGCAATTTGCCTTAGTGCATGATGCCATGCACCACTATAATTTTTATATGTATAATAAATATCACTACTTTCCATCTATTACCACAATTGTAAAAGTATATTCAAATAACAGCCCCCTGTTTAACTGCTGCATGACTGAGCATGATAGTGTTTACTCTAAAGAAAAACTGCAATTTACAAGTAACTTTATTATAAATATATAAATTGGCTTCAGTTTGAGTATTGTAGGATATCAAAGAAAACCGACGTAAAGACCAACTCAACACTTGCACATTAACAATAAAGTATTTTGAAAAAAATATCAAAAAAGGTTGAATAATGCAGGTCTCAAGTAAAAATTCTACTATTTTACTGCTTTCCATTTTTCCTTCACCGCTAAATTTAATCTAGGGGCCTCACCGTAGCCTAGTGGTTAGATTTATGGACTTTGAATCTTTGATTTAAGTTTGATACTTTCTCGGGCACCTGATGTCAAGCATAGGTTACACAGCTTTTCACTTGGAAATATAAATAACAATATGTTTTCAAGCAAAAATAACCCTTATTCGGCATTAAAAATTACCACTATCACAGAAAATGTAGGAAATATAGAAATCACTTAGAGATTCCACTTGGAGATAGAACAACTATTCACAACTCATTGCCAAGCCTATAGGACTCCTAAGTTCGGATCGCTGTTCAAATAATTGTAATAAAAAAATAATTTAGTAGCACTTTACTTACCCGTATATGTTCACCATAACATATTTTCATAGCCGCAACACCCATTAAAACCAAGTAAAATAGG
>NW_020537758.1:41056233-41076067 GCF_003426905.1 Ctenocephalides felis | reverse complement strand
GTTATAGTACTCAACCCCCTGGTATCTGTAGTTGAGGCCCATTTACACTAAAATAAATGTCAATTTTGTTATTTTTTTACATAATTTAGGGTTTTGCATCATCTTACCTTTTTTTTAAACTTTAAACATTACGTCTTCAACATTTCTCCGCTCAGGAGACTTATTGTGCAATCACAATAAATTTAAATTATTTAATTAAAACATATTCATTGCATTGCAGCAGAAAAATCAGTCAAAATAAAAACAAGTAATTTATTTAACAAAGTTTTTAGGTTTTTAGACGAGTTATTTACATCCGTGCTACTAATAAAATAATTCCAAAAAATTAAACATTGTACAAATAATACTAATTATAAATTAAAGTGTATGGGGTTGCGTTGCTTCTGGGAAAAACATCGCAAGGACCCATACACCGAATGAAAAAAAAAATTATTAACGAAACGCGAATTACTAGAACCTGCCGTGGGGGGTAGGCGACAGGAACACATTTAAACGCGGAAATCGTTTCAAACGATATTAAAATTACGAACAAGTCCTCGCACGAACAAAAAAAATTAAAATGTGGACGCAAATAACTGAAAATTATAATTTAACAAAATTATAAAAAATAATTAAAAATTGTAAATGTGATCGAATAAAAAAAATCATGCACAATAAATCTCTAAAGCAATCCGCCACTGCGCAAAACACTGTATGAAATCTGAAACAAAACAAATGTAGTCAATCGTAAATATTTGAAAGATAAGATTTATATTAAAATTTAATATTATTTAATTATATTCAAATTTAATAATCTAAAGATTGCATTGAATTATTTATGTTAACTCAAAGGCGAAAATTAAATATTTTCACAACAATAAACACTGAGGCGACACTTCAGCACTAATATTTTGAATTAGAAAATGTAACGCAAATCGTTTAATATTAAAGAGACGAATTTTTACTTCAATTTATTTACATTCTTATAATTATAATTCAACAGAAAATCAAGTCAAATCGGATCAACCAAAACACAAGATCCATGACACGTATTTCAAACTGAATGATTACATAATACATAAATATTTTTTGAAAGACTTACCACTGACTGCAGGGTCCACCGAGAGATCCAAATACAGAATGATTTCAGTTGTTATTACGCACTTCTTTTATTGGGGTCAGAAAGGGACAAAACTATGAATTGTTACCAGATGATACTAAAATTCAAAAAATGTTATCTAATTGAATAGTTTCGGGTTCGGAACCATAGAGGGTGCAATAAAAAAAGGTTATTGAACCTCACAATCAGTCATAATTCAACCTTCGTGACGGATGGTCGAAATTATTACTGCTAATATTTGCATCTAGTTCTGTTTGATTCATATATTTGATTTGATTGTGAAGTATTATTTGTATTAAATACGTTTTTATTTGTATTTGCGTCTTATTAATTAGTGCGTTTTTATATATACATTTCGTTACGGTACGAGAAGTTCCAGCAATTTGCCTTAAGGCACAATGCCATACACCCCACTAGTTTTATTTTATTTTATTTCTCACAAAAAAGTTTATTAATTTGATAATTTTTATTAAACATGATACATCACTAAAAATATTAATGAGGCGCCCTTGAATAAGTTTGATTAGAAAACGAATAACATTCTATTTCATAGAGAATTATCTAGATTAAGATCAAACCTTAAAATAAATTGCCGTGACAAAAAAAATCGGAAAAATTTGCCGCCCCCCAAATTGTGCCGCGCTAGGCCCGGGCCTCACGGGCCTATGGGGTAATCCAGCACTGATGATAAGCGTAGTTAATATATATATAGACTTAACTATTAAATAATAAAATCTTTTTATCATTCAGGTGTGTTTATTTATATTATCTTTGTGAATCTTATCATTTACGATTATTTGATTTACCTTCGTGTCATTCAACTATTATTCGAATGAAATGCTAAAAACAAGTCATTTATTAATTTTTCATTGCGATAAAAACAGAGCGAAAATAATTAGCGCTTATTAAAAATAGAAATTTGTTTGAAAAATCTTTTCTAATGCAATAACGATGTCTTTGACTTTTTATAATTACCATGTTACAATTGCGCGATCGTGTGCGCTTGTTTTATGCTAATTGGTCGTGCGCGTTTCATTTCGACATGCAAAGTGGAGAAGAAAGTATTCAGATAACACATTAGATAAATCTTGGAATCTTCAAGCAACAGTTGTCTGTGTTGTTGACACGGATACCACCGATTTTGTGATAGGAGAAATAGGAAAAGGCTTAAAATATACTAGAGGTATCTGCCTTGTGGTGAAAGTTGAGGACGTGGACCGGAAATTCCTAATTGTTCGATCCCAACCTTCGCGATCTCAGACAAAATAATACCAAATTTCTACTTGCAGTAAACAATTCTAAATAAGTTCATGTTACTTTTATTCTACGCCAAGGTTCATGCCCTCCTGTTAGTTTGAGTGGTAAATTGGTTCCTATATCCAATGTAGTAAAATATCTGGGAATACTTTTGGGTAGGAGGCTGTTCTGGCATAAACATATAATTAAGAAGTGCTAGCAGCTCGAACTGACACTCGGCAATTCAATTGGTTGATGGGCTGGAAATCACAAGTTTTGATAGGAAATAAACTCATAATATACAAGACAATTATTAAACTAATATGGTCCTACGGTCTACAACTATGGAGTGAGGCTAGTAATTCAAACATAGCAGTACAGAAGTTTCAGAACAAAATTTTGAAACATATCGTGAATGCTTCAAAATATGTTTCAAACTGGCTAATACATTGAGATCTAAGTATTCTAACTATGAAAGAGACAATTAACCATTCCATCTCCAGATACAACACTCGGCTAAGTCGACATCCAAATCAACTAGCCTGTGACCTGCTCAAGCCTTTACCACCAAAGAGAAGAAACTGCAATGATTTATTACATCAAACTACATAAAATCTAATGTTATTACCCCAGAAGGTGCTATCGCAGAATAGCTTTAAATATTTTAAAAGTGTACACCTTAGAGCCTTAGACTTTCAACTCACGATCATTAAATTTTTTTGAAATTTTTTCAAGGTCTATTTTTTCATATTGGGAACTTTGTGAGTATTACACTAGACTAGTGTATTATTTTCTATCATATTTTATTATTCAAATCCATCTGCAAAATTTCACAAAAAATTAAGCACATGAAAAGACTATAATTGTTCCATGAGACATATTAAATATTTCTTTTTGTTATGAATATTTACGTTTGTTGTTCGTATGCTTTTCTTTCAAATGGTAATGAGATGCCGTTGTAATTACAAAGATATATTATTACTGGAAAAATTTAGTTATCAAGAATCATAATAAACGAGTGGATAAAGATAAGCGCGTTTTTGAACAAGACACCAACAAAATATTTTCTTTGGTGTTTTGTTTTATTTAAATTCATAACTGCGCAGATGTCTCAAATATTTTTAAATATTTATAACTCAGAGGATCTCTTCAATGGAGAAGACTTCTAAACGCCAAATATAATTTATCACATAGGCTAATAGAAACTTTGTTTTCTGATTGTCTATTAAATAATAAATAAAAAAAATATCTATAACTATATATTGAGATTCTACAATTATTACTATGCACATTTATTTATGTATTTATTTTCAAGAATAAAATATATTATTGATAACTGTTGTTGTACTCGATTTTTTATATTGCAATTAGATAATAGCGTCTTGTATGAAACAAAGAGTAATTTCTTTCAACAAACTATTTTCTTGATGAGTTAATTGCGTAATTGTAATTGCTTTGTTTTAATCACAGTAAGGTAATTATATCTGTATAACTGTCTTCAAGAAGTCAGCGAGATACAATTAAATATCGCTAACATATTGCAATCCAGCATCGGTAATTTTTTTATTTTACACCTACAATTGGTCATCATACTTCCATATGTTCAAGTAAATTTGAGAAAATGGTAGAAAAAGTTTTTTATTCGCTTTGTAATATTTTTTTAGAAGAAGATTTACATAAAAAAGAGTTAGTTTTTTTATATTTCTTTTATTGAACTCTGATAAACATTTAGCCACATAAATAATATCCAATACATAGTTAGTTAAAATAAGACATTGTGTCTGCTTGCCGATGGCACATCTATGTGTATCTAGTCTTGGAAAAAAATAGCTAAAAACATATATTTTTTAATTAGACTTTAAGTGCAAATTTTACTGAACATGGTTCGATAGTTGTTCAATTAGTTCAGACAGTACAGTTATTAAAAGTCAAATTGTGCACAACCCAACCCTATCCCCTCATTTGGAGTTATATTTCTTTAATTTTGTATATATCAGTATCAGTTATAATCAGTCTAAGTCAGCCTAATATTTTTTTAGGTTTTTATATTTTAATGTATTCCTTGGAATTATAACTATCATAAAAGATAATAAATTACAAATAAGGATGAAGTCATTATTTGATAAGGATGAAAAGTGATCTGTAAATAAAATAGTTACGACTTTGTTATGTAATAATTATAGCTGAAATTTTATTTTTTTGAATCTTTTACTATCTAATTCAGGGTAAAAATTTTATTATCTTTTATTATTATCTTTCTTTATCTTTTACTATCTAAGCCTGGGTAAAAATATATTGTCAGGAGATGAGTTTGACCAGTTTTCGTGTTGGTATAGAAAATTGGTCCACACATATAAGAAATTTTTATGTACAACATAAACATAATCGTAATATTTTCTATTTATTGCTTAGAATTAAAACTAGAAATACTACGACAATTTTCAATGTTTAGTATATGTCTGCTTTAACCATTAATAAAATTTAAGAAAACAAAGGAAATGTTTACACGGAAAGAAGGAAAAGAGTAGGCATAGAAAAATTAATATGAACTTCTTTTTAGTAATAATAAGACTTTTACAAAAATGCAGTTTTTTCCTATATATGTTTCAAAATCAAATACTTTACCATCAATGTTATAAAATGACAGTGCGTGTGAGTATAATATAATACAATAGCTGTTTGAAATGCTGCATGTAATAATTACTGACAGCATTACTGAAATCTGTTCAATTGAATCGAATTTTAACCGGAAGAATGTCGATTTCAAAAGCATTATACAGAATATATTACACTTTTTTATTATGCTGAGTATAAAAATCTCATATATGTGTGGACCAATTTTCTATACGAAACCGCAAATTTGTCAAAGTCATTTCCTGAATTTCCTGAAATGAAACACTAGGCTTCACTCATTGGAGTGAACTCTAGTTAATTATTTCTTTTTTTCTTTTTTTTTCTTTTTCTTTTATTATTATCATTATTATTATTATTATTATTATTTTTATTTATTTATTTACTATTAATATTTTTTTCGATTCCTTTGTGTCTCAATGGATTAAATTGTATCTTTATTGCTATTAATAAATAAATAAATAAATAAATAAAAATCCTGACAATATAATTTTTTAAAATCAAAATAAAATCAAAAACAAATGAATAACTAACAGTAATATAACATTTATGTTAATAATAATAATTTGAATGAGATACAAAGTAATCATGAAGGTGTTCTGTTGTAAACGCGTATAAGATCTTTTATGAAAAGTTCCTCTTTCGGTAACTTTGGTTGTTAGGTTGAATTTAACCTTTGTAGGGTTATTGGGTTTAATTTTATGTTTTAGTTGAAAAAGCATTTGTGTCAGCCAATATCAATAACGAAAAAATATCAATTGTTAGCTACTAAGTCCAGGACTTAATAATTAATAAACCAGTGGAGATACCTTAATTAACTTTAAGGCAGCGATAATAGCAAAAGTAGGTATTACTTCTATTATTTAGGTATTAACAGAAAAGTCAAAAGATGCGGTTCTTATTACACACTAATGACTTATATATACTTATATAGTTTTACTTGATAGAAGGTTTTATATGTTAACAAGCAAACCGGGCAAGCTCCGTTTCTCCACCAGATGGTATCACTTTATTGGTGATTAAAAGATTAGGAAAAAAATTGCCTGCTGTTGAAATTGAATAAAAATTTGCACAATATACGTGATTGATTTGATGGTTTCCAATTGAAATATTAGGAAACTAATAGCATATTTTTTACATTTTTTGCACAATTTCATAGTGAACACAATGCCGGTTTGTCACATGAAATTATTGAGCAGATAACAATGAGTAGCAGTCAATGAAAAAATATTAGTTTGTAGTACATGCTAAGCATCAGAGATGACGTTATATGTGAAAAAAGAAAAAGTGTTTTTCCGCATTTCTGTTAAAATCTTTCTTCAATTTTCTTTGCTATAAACCTCACGGAGTCCTAGACCTTTCCAACAAATGTAAAATCGTCGAAATCGGTTTGTGCGTTCTGGAGTTATATCGTCAGGAAGGAAACCCGACTTATTTTTATATAATAGATTACTTCTTTATTATGTTTCTACGCGGACTTTAGTTTTGGAAGTAAACGAAGTAAGTCCGATCAAGCTCTGTACTACTCTCTTTGGTATAAAATCTCAATGCCATGAAGATTGCCATTTTCATGGCCAATATAATAATATGAAAATTCGTTCGAACATAAGTTGATAAAGGGTGTTTTAACTAACAAATATAAATAGAATCCTTGATCAATGAATAAAAATAATGATTTTATCATCAATGCCACCTTTATTAAACAAAATATTTCATTTTTCTTTCATAAACAATAAAAAAATATACATACATATACAAGGTCAGTCAAATTAAAATATAGAGATCGTCGTGTTAATTATTCATAATCGACAATAAATGAATTTTGCCCATTAATATCCACCCATTTTGCCCATCATACCGCCACCCATGCCTCCTCCCATACCGCCCCCCATACCGCCGCCCATGTATTTGCCGTAGATCATGGGGTGTTGGGCATGGCCGACCTTTTTGACGACCGCGTTGAAACCGTTCAATTTGTCAGCTTGGTATTCTACGATGCGCATCGTGCCATCGGCGTCGTGGAGCATGTATCCTCCTAAAAAATAATATATAATAATAAAAATATTTTATATAAACATTACTTTACATACGGTTTTGTTGATGAAAATTTTCAAATAAAATTTTACGCAGTCGTATTATATCTGATCACCTACATATGTATAAGTCTATCTCTATACAGTTTGAAATCCTGTATTTTTACGTTACAACTGTGATATTTTACACACGGTTTTGATAATGAAAATGTTCAAGAAACCTTTTAGTTGTCGTATTATTCCTGTTTATCTACATAAGTATATGCCTATGCTTATTCAGTTTGAAATCATATGTTTTTACGTTACAATTGTGATCTAGTAGTGACTATCAATTAGGCTATTTTCATCTATATTTATTTTTTAACTATTTTAAAACTTGATCTATATAACTTACAGAATGAATTAAATGTTACTAATAAATAATAATAATGATATATCTCAAATATAAAAAAAGAATTTTCATTGTATAGGAAGCATTCTGCTCTTCAATAATATCAGTCGTATCCTTTCAAATGCTTAAAAATCAATTTTGGTTATATATAAGGTGATTATTATATATAAGGTGACTATGTTCTTTTAATTCAAAACCGAGACGGCAATTTTTAATTATGAAAATCCGGGACGATTTTATATTATATCTTAATTTTTTTGATACTATACTTATCGCTTTTGAGCCTAGAATAAAATTCTACTCGACTTACTTCATAATTAGTTGAAAATAGCAATAGCACTTGTTTGTTTGTTCTTATAATTTTTGGCAATTTTCCTATAAATTTTCGAGAAACCGGTATAATCCAGAACAAAGAATCTATTACCAGGACAAATATTGCTTTGAAAAACCGGGATATATTTATTATTATATATAAATATATTGTATAGCTATCAGAACCAATCAACTAATATATTCAATGAGCTGTTGTCTTTAAATTGTATTTTAAAAACTCTATTATAGGAGTCAATCCGATTGTTTTTTCTCTTCAATTGTTCAATATTTATTTTTAATTGTGATCATATTTTTATTCGTTCGTACAAACAATCGAGCCAAATTAATCGTTATATGTAAAACTTAATTTAGCATGAAAAACTTTTAATATCTAACACTATCTTATATATAGTTATTTATATTTCTTATATACTCATAATTACATATTTCTTGCATTTGGTATGTCTATATTGATGCTGGAATTCTTTATATTTATAGCGTTATTATCGTTGGCTCTATAAAACTTCTGTGTAAATAATATCTATATTTTGAAATGTAATGATCCACGAATAAATAGAAAACAATCATAGTTGTGCAGTTTGAAGATCCTTGTTCATAAGATAAGATTTTTCGTAAGATTTCTTATAAAGCTTATTAACTTCTCGTTGAGCTATCGGGCAAAAAGTGAATAAACAGCAATTTTTGAGTGAACGGAGCCCCCGATTAGAGTGATTCGGAAAGCATATTGATTGTGTCGACGGTGAGAAGACATTATTATGTTCTGTTTATTACGTTTTTGTTCTTGTAGATAAACATAGATAAAGATTGTCGTCCAAATATAAGCATTTAGATTTATGAAATATGACAATGTAATTTACAGTATTTGTAATTATTATTTTAAAATATTTAAAACAATTTTTATTACTCATTGATAATTTTTTATTGGCTATTGATTATTTTTATTTCGCGGAAGTTTAATTACTGTACGGGATGTTCTAGCAATTTACCTTTAGGCACAATGCCATATGAAACTAATTGGTTTTCTTCTTAGGGCGCGTTCATTAATCACGTGAGGTTTCTAGGAGAAGGGGGGGGTTTTGACAAAAATCACAAAATATCACGTCGGGGAAGGAGTGTTATAGTAAGATATCACGCATATTTATTTTTTACATCATTATTCTGTTAAAAACCAAACATTTGCAAAAAAATAATACAATTTTTTCTCGTAACTAAAAATGCACAATGTTTGGTGGGGTATGACGGGTAATTTTAAATATCACTACGTATCACCAAGGGGGAGGGGAGGTCCAAAAATCCGTAAAAAATTGATCGCGTTATTATTGGACATCCCCTTATATACTTTAAGCACTTTTGGTGATACTATAGTGATACTTATATAAAATGTGATATTTGTTGCATCCGACAATAGTTGTCGAGTCGAATTAAATTTATATCTATACTAATATAACATTGAACTAAAAATACTTCAAGAGTATCGATTTTCAAAATTTTGTCAGAATTTTAGGAAATAAACCTTTATTTATTAACTTCCCGTAGGGCAAGTTATAGTAATCGCAAAAAAATCGAAAATGAAAATTTTTGCATTTCTCGACGTTTTAAAGGTTTCTGAATATTTTGGCATACCTTAGAAAAAATGGATGTATGTGTGTGTGTGTGTGTATGTATGCATGTATGTATGTATGTATGTATGTATGTATGTATGTATGTATGTATGTATGTATGTATGTACGTGTGTGTATGTATGTGCGGATACAAATTTTCGTCGACGATTTCGGGAACCGATCAACCGATTTGAATAATTCAAAAAACATTCGATTCGTATTGATAAGGAGACGTGCTGATTAGTTTTTTTGCGAAGTCAGGTCTAGCCGTTCCGAAGATACGGAGCAAAAAGTGCCGAAAACGGTAACTCAGTTTTTAAGAGAACGGAGCGTCCGATTTTAATAATTCATAAAACATTTTACTTGTATTGACAAGGTAAAAAACTGATCAAATTTTCATAAAGGCAGGTCTAGCGGTTTCGGAGATATAATAAAAAAAGTAAAATAAAATGCCATTTGGCGGTCAAAAATGATCATTAGACATATTCACATCAAATTATCAAATATTTTATAGTGATTTTAACAATAAGTATAATTTTGGTTTACATTCCTAAGGGTTCCGTACCAATGTTTACGCGTTAGACGTCGACGCGGCGCTTACGCGGTTTGATATTTCGACTTTATGCAGTTAAAGCAGTACGATTGCTTTGAAAAAAAGTTTAGATCTTTCAAAATATGTCAAAATAAAGAAAACATTTTTTTTTCAAAGAAAAAAATTAAAAAAATTTTTTTTCAAAAAAGTAATTTTTTGTCTAATTGTTTGTCAAAAATCTTATTTTTTTAAGTAAATTTTTTTCAGAAATGTTAATCGTTTTTAAAAAAATAATTATTGTTGGTACGGGAAGTTCCAGCAATTTGCCTTAAGGCACGATGCCTTAATTGCCTTAAGACAGAATTCCACTTACAGCTAGTTTATCTTACCTTTAACCATGTCTCCGTGGCGAGTCTCCCAAGCTTTTTGTTGTCTCCGGTGTGATAGTCGTTTACGGCATAATCGTATTTGTATTCAGGGAAGTGCTGTGAATGGAATATTATCGTAAACTGACATATATATGTGACAATGTAATGCATGGTCATTGCAATTATTACACTTAGGAGTCAACGCACTCGTTCAATCAGATACTGTTTGAATCAGATAAATCTTCATTGACTGCAGATACAGGATACAAACAGAGTTAATTATATCGTGTTGTGCAATATTGATTCAAATGGATTAATATCTTATGGGTTTGAACTAGTTTAGAAAAAGTAATAGTTTTAATTAATAATGTTTAATCCAATTTGCTTAAGTGCTTTTAGTATAATTAAATATTGAAATCAGCAAAGTTTAGAATTAGACGAGTGTATGTTGTTTCAAAGAGCGGTGTGGTAGGTGTTTTGTTTTTAGTGATATTTATTTATTTAATGGTATTATAACCTGTCTTAATCGATTTTACTCATATTTGGTTCATTGACCACAAGTAAAAATTGATCGAAATTATTAAAAACACCTTTAAAATGAACTTTACAAGGCGCGAAGCACATTTGAACTGATTACTCCGACAAGACTGTGACAATGACGCTCAACATCTGACAGGATTATTATTATGGCTTTCTCCATGTTATACAGCCGCAAAATAAAACTGGCCAATTTTTAAATAAGGCAACTGTGTCATTTTGTCCATATATGTCATTTTATCCGTATTTCCCTCATTAATAATGCAATATTACCCTAATAGTGTAATATTACCAGTATTAATGGTATAATATTATCATAATGCAACTGTTTGATATTAGTATAGCGTAATATTATAGAATAAAAGTTAAAAAACGAGAATTAGATTTTTTTTACAATAACAGCAATCAGAACCATGTGATTTGCATATGACTGTAAGATCAATTCTAAATTATGAAAAAAAAATCTACTGAATTATTCAAATAAGTACTTACATGAGGGTAATGTTCATAATGTCCTCCTCCCATACTGTGAGCAGTTTGATGGATTTGTTGATGGCTATAAGCATGGCCCATTCCACCACCCATTCCACCACCCATTCCTCCACCCATGCCGCCCCCCATTCCTCCCATCATCATTTCATAACCAGCTTGGGCTCTGTGGGCCACTGCTGCCAGGCAGACCAAGAGAACCTAGTAAAAAAAATTCCAGGTAAAAAAAGATGGTGAAATTTAATAATAAACTTAAATCCTATTAGATCATTATCCTTATTTGACAATTTTAATGCATTTTTTCTACAGCTTTCTAAGAAACTTATCTGCTTCAACTTTATCTGCTAAAGTTGCAGTGTTTAATTATGGGTAATTAATGGGCATACAAAATTATGTTAAGAGCTTTCCGGTTTAGTAAACTTTTTTTCGCGTACGATTCGATTTTGTGTAACAATTTTGCTATGAAATGTTATATTGATTTTACCGATGATCATGCTGATTTAATGCTAATAATGATCTAACTAAAACGACAAATTATAAGAAGCTTTTTACATTTTGTTCGTGTTGTAAATGATAAGATGATTAAACGTCATTTGCTTTAAAATTGATAGAAAAATACGTAAAACTCGAAAGAAAATTCTTCATATACTTTGTTACGCCTTGGTAACATATAGAACCACCGAATAGTCCAAAGTGGTAAATGAGTAATTTTACCAAAATTATTTGATGAATTATTTTTCTGAAAGTTTAACACGTTTGGCTTAAAATTCATTTACTTATATTAAAAAAATTATAAATTCATCAGTTTATGACTCCACCGATTTGATGCAAACAACTGGACACTAATAGTCATTTTAATTACAAATAAATTAATGAACGCTCGATTTTAGTTAACAATGAATGAATAAATAATTTAGCACTTTTTTACTAGAAATAATAAAATTATTGATAGTAATGTATCATTTACTACGTACTATGTAAGAACTCATTTTTCTACTACTGTTTTGTTGTTGTTCTGATAAGGAACTAATTCACTGAACTGATACAAAGCTTAGGCCTGAATCCGCTTTTATATTCAGAAGTCGATATGCTTCATAGGGCATAATGTGAAAATGTGCAAAAATGAAAATATACGTATACAGTTGCCATTGTGCATCTCATTAAAATACCTAAAATAATCAACACCATATGATATATGGTCAGTGGTAAATTTCTAATGATACGAGTGATTATACATATGTTGCGTGTCGCAAAATCGCAACACCTTGGAAAAGCGTTAAAGCTGGTTTCATGGAAACTAATTGTAAGTATTACGATATCATTAATTAAATCAATACGAAATTCAAAATCAATAACACACGTATTACATCAATAAGGATAATCATGAATGATTTGCAACCGATACTACAGCATTTGTGATGCTCGGTAGAAGTTTCTGGTAGAATAAGTGGTCATTTATTATTTTCTAATACTTGCTGAGTAATAAATTTACATGATTTTAATATAAATTAATCTTTATTCTCAATTATATTCATAAATTTTTGAAAGGCATATCATGAAGTAAAAAAAAACATTTTAACTCATCTTTGAATTTCTACAAAATGAACATCTTTAAATATTGGAATGATATGAAATCAGTTAAAGTTAAAGTTAATTTTTTGTATATATGTATACCTACATACAGGGCCGGTCCGGGGGTACCCAGCGCTCACATGCCAATATTTTTTGAAAATATTGTCCAAGATAAGTAAAACATGCAAAAAAATTATATATCTTTTGAATAATATTAAAAAAAACTATATTTTAAATTTCATATCCGAATCTTGTTTTGGCGCCCCCTAAGGCGTGCGCCCGCATTTTTTGCATGCATCGCATTCAAGGTAGGACCAGCCCTGCCTACATAAAAAATATTATGTTACTGGTAGTCAATGCATGATGCAAGATGAGCAAAAACGTTGAAAACTGATTGTAATATCATCAAATAAATAAATATAATTATGAAGAAAAATACAATGTCATTTTGTCCGTAACTTCCTTAGAATTTGCTATCACAAATTTTATGAATGTGAAATTATAATTTTAATTTACTATATATTTTATTCCTACGATGATAAATTTTATGATTGCAAAAAATTTGAAATAAAAATCTGAAAAATTTACAAATTATTTATATTTTCTAAATTTTAGTGAAATGCTAACTGTTTTATTTCTAAAAATAAATCTTACATAGCTTTATCCTATATACTCATTGTTTAGATGAAATGCTTACAATTTAAAACGTAAAAATTAATTATAAACTACGCAATTATTAATATAGATTAAAAAGTTAAATTAAAAATTAATTACAAAATATAATGGCATTATTGAAATATATTTTAAATCTAAATTATTGATGAAAAATTAATTATAAAAAAAGTAATATATAAATCTAAATATATAATTAAAAATTAAATATAAAATATGCAATATATATATATATATATACATATATATATATATATATATATATATAAATATATATATATTTGGCATACACTTAAAAACTAGGTTTATGTTAACTTACGTGGTTAAATTGACGTTAAAATTCACTTAAAAAATCTTAAAAATATATACTCTAATTAAAGTAGTAATTTAATATACCCCCATTAAGACGATTTTGCTTAATACAATTTTCCGCATATTACGCCACCTTACGCCGCTTCCTGCACTTTGAAATAGATTTTCCTATCCTACAAACACGTTTTCTTGGCTTAAGACGTACTTCTGGTCTTGTCCCTGAACAATCGTCTTAACGGGGTTTTATCGTATGTATTATTTAGGATATAAATTTCTATGACGCATCTTGAATGCCTCTCTCACTCCAGCAATTGCTATCTTATATGGATCTTCCTCAGTAGTTGGATTATCAGTTACAGTTGCTTTGGTTTCTGTTTCAGTAGTTGATGTAGTAGTATCATCATGTTTTTGCAAAGGCAAAACTTCCAACACATCAAATTTTGGCAAAATACGTCTTTTTGATAATTGAGGTCCTACAAAAATATTTTCAAACGACTTCTCGGGCGGCACATCTGGTATTTCAGCAGTCGGAGTCAAGTATCCTTTTTTTTTCTTATAATCGGATAGAAATTTGCTTATATTTGCTCTTAGCATATTGTTTCGTTGTTTGAATTCATCAACTTCAACTGTGTTGACCCTACCTACAAGAGCTTGTTGTTCGCCTCCTGAAATTGGAAAAATAAGTTGTAAAATTTGTTTTGTGGTTCCAAGAAATAGAGTTTTTATCAATTTGATACATTTGGCTACATTTGTCATTTTCAATTTCCTAAAGTGTTATTCATAAATTGAAAACCGGTATTATTTACTAAAAATCGAATTTCTAATTCTATAATATTCTCCTAAAAATTTCTTTACTTTGAAAATGCAGACTGTAGTGTAATTTTCAATACAGCATCACCAGATTACATGTAGTTATTTTAAAATTATAATATTTGTTGATAATTTTGACGTGTTTGTTGATTATACACTAAAAATTGTAGTTCAATCTTTGTTAAATGAGTTGATGAATCTAATAATTATTATTGTTATAACAATAATAATTATTAGATTCATCAACTCATTTAACAAAGGTTGAACTACAATTTCTAATGTATAATCAACAAACACGTATAAAAGAAAATATATAAATATATTTATATATTTTCTTTTATCATAAGGGTCATCTACTACAAATGTATACCAAAATTAAATAATAAATACAGCTTATACCATAAAGCTATCAAAACTGTACCTAATATATTGATGTTCTCATGGGGAACAGGTAGCATCGTCAAATCAGGCTTCCTAACCAAAGAAGAGTTTTTATCCGAACCGAAATCCAATTCTGGAAACTTCATTTCCTTCTCAATAAATTTTTCATCAAACTTTTTTGGAATGGTTTGAATATATGCAGATGTTCCATTTTCTGAAATAATAATAATTAGTGTATCGACATAATTTTTGTATCATCATGCACATTATTTAGTGAATTCATTATCTTGGTGGTCAAAATTATTACCTCGGTCTCTGATATTTAAAAGATCAGGGCTGTTATTCATAACGTCTTCGAATTTCGATGTTATAACGTCAGCGAGCTTTTGATCCAAATCGTCTATATCTAATAAAGGCTTATTAATACATACATATAGATATATATATATATATATATATATATATATATATATATATATAATATAACAATCCAATCCAAGGCTCTACCATCTAATACATATATATATATATATATATATATATATACAAAAAAAATCTATTAAACGTTTCGACACTTAATGTGTGTCGTCATTCAGTAATCTAAAAAAACATATTACATAAATAACAACTGTTGAATTTAAATATAAAAATATAAAAAGGAGAAATCTACTTTCAACATGTCCAATTCTAACTATTAATTAATAATTAATTTTTTTGCACATTTAGCTCCGTATCTTCAAAATGGCTGGACCTGCCTTCGCCAAAAGCTAATCACCACTTCTCCCCATCATTACAAAATAATTGTTCTTTGAATTACTCCAATCGGATGCACTGTTCTCGTAAAAACCTAGATTCCATTTTCTGCAGACTTTGATTCATATCTCGGAGACAGCTGCTGAAACGACCTTTTCCAAAAACTAATATAGCACTAATCCCCATCAGAATGAATCGATTGCTTTTTCAATCATTCAAATCCGTTGAGCGGTACTCCCAAAAACATTGACGACAAATTGTATCCACACTTACATACACACACACACATCCATTTTTTGGAGGTACCACAAAATGTTCAGAAACCTCTGAAACGTGAAGATATTTCAATTGCACAAATTTTCATTTTCGATTTTTGGCCCATTACTATAACTTACCCTACGGGAAGTTAATAATAAAACTAATCTAAAACGCTTACAATTTGGAGTCCTTATATTACAATTAATGAAAACATTATTGCTCCATGGTATAAGAATGTGCACTATAGTAAAATATATATATTTTGACATTACAACAAACCACTCATAAATTTTATATTTAGTAAGTTATCGAAACAACGTACTGACTGTTCTAAGTTTGAGAAAGAAATGTCGCATCTTTTAAAAGAAATGTTTATATTCTTGTCATATAGATTTCACATGTGTTCGACAATTTGTGAGAATGTCAATAACAATGGAATTTTGTTATTGAAATTCTCACAAATTGTCGAACAAAAAACCAAAACTTAATCGCTTTCAATTTTAATATTATTTACTTTAAAAAATAATCATGTGCTATAAAAAAAATAGTTTTATTAACATGATTAGCATTCTAAATTATTAAACTAGTGGTGTATGGCATCGTGCCTTAAGGCATATTGCTGGAACTTCCCTTACCATAACTGTATTTAATTTAATTATTTAAAAACTAAAAAATAAAATAGAATTATTTTCGATATACAAAAAAAATTGTAACAAAAAAATATTTTTCCAATTATTTTGTTAAAACAAGCAGAAAGTTCTTCGAATCATTCAAATCGGACGCTTAGTTCTCTCAAAAACTGCCATTTGTTGCACATTTAGCTCTGTATTTTCAAAATGATTGGACCTGTCTTTACTAAAAACTAATCATCACTTTTCCCCATCATTACGAAGTGAATGTTTTTTAGATCATTTAAATCGGATGCTCCATTCTCTCAAAATTTCTATTTCTATTTTCGGCACACTTTGCACCGAAACGGCTGGGCCTGTTTTTGCCAAAAACTAATCAGCACATCTCCCTATCAATAGAAATCGAATGTTTTTTTGAACCATTCAAATCGATTGATCCGTGCGCCCGAAAACGTGTACGAAAATTTGTATCCATACATACATACACACATCCATTTTTTCTGAGGTATGCCAAAATGTTCAGAAACCTTCAAAACATGAAGAAATGTAAAAAATTTCAATTTCGCTTTTTGGACGATTACAATAACTTACCCTAGAGGAAGTTAATAATACCCTACGGGACGTTAATAAATCTTACCAATATTATTCTTTATGAACTCCAACAGTTCAGTATTTGTCCAAATTTTTTCCAAAGTCTTCAAAGCTTCTTTTCTATCATCCAAATTCAAGTCTTCAGATTCTGTAATATTTTGATTTTCAGAATTTTGTTTCACTCTGAATAGTATCTTCACAGAATTCTTATCTTCCGGTGCATTTTTCAATAATATGAACTCATCCGATTTAGAGAAAATATAATTTGTATTCCATTTTGAATTTCTGGTGCCATTATTTAATTTACGCATATCAATTTGTATAGAGTTATTGTTTATACTTATTTTTATTAGAATTAGAATCTCTGTGGTGTTGGAAGAAAAAGTAGAATTCAATGTAGCTTTATCTTTCAGGCCACGCGTTTCTTTCCTTAACTTGGCTAAGTTTTTTATTTTGTTTCTAATAAAATCGTATTTCAAATAGTCGACTTTAGGAAGGTGAGAATCTGGCGAAACTGAAAATATCCAAATAGATGATATAATAATTGAATTGAGATTAAAATCTTCATGATACATGATTCAATAAAAAATTAGTTTAAAATAAAATGATTACCCGTTGCAGTACTAATAATTTCATGCGCTGAAGATTCAGCTCCATCCTTATCTATACTACAAATCTATCCATTATTGAATGGAATAGATTTTTTGACTCATCTTTGGAAGCAAGAGAAGGAGCTTCTGTTGTTAGTTCATCAGTCGACAAATCTAAGTATGGATAGTAAATATTTTTACATTATAGGTAATTTTAATTGGTTTATTGAAGTTTTACTCTAAGATTTTTTTCATATCTGTAATTGCTTGATAGCAATCAATAGATTAGCTAGGTATATGGCATCGTGCCTTAAGGTAAATTGCTGAAACTTCCCAGACGGTAACGAAATGTTCGAGGAATAATAAATGTTTTCAAATAGATTACTATAAATAAAGACTGTAACATTGTCTAATATTTATAAGAATTATAAAAACTGAATTAAGTTAAAAAATGTATTTGATGTATATAAGTGAGCCTTAGAACTTTAGCCAGAATTAATATTAAAATCTGAATTATATTTGATGTAGAAAAATTCCAAAAGCAATTGGAAAACACAAGTAGAACGTTTTTTGAATCATTCAAATCGGATGCTTAGTTCTTTCAAAAACTACAATTTTTGTATATTTAGGTCTGTATCTTCAAAATGGCTGGATCTGCCTTTGCTTAAATCTAATCACCACTTCCCAATCATTACAAATTAAATGTTTTGGATCATTCAAATCGAATACACCGTTTTCTCAAAAACCCGATTTCTATTTTTTACATTCTTTGATCCGTTTTTCCGCAAAGGCTGGACCCGCCTTGGCCAAAAACTAATTAGCACATCTCCCTATCAAGAGGAATCAAATGTTTTATGAATCATTCAAATCGGTTAATCAGTGCGCCCGAAAACGTAGACAAAAAATTGCGGACACACAAAACACACACATACACACATCCATTTTTTTCTGAGGTATGCCAAAATGTTCAGAAACTTCTCAAACGTGAAGATATGCAAAAATTTTCATTTTCGATTTTCGGCTCATTACTATAACTTTCCTATGGAAAGTTAAAAATGAGCGTTAGTATTTATATCATGCATTCATATAGGCAAAATCTATCTTATTATTGATTGAATTGTGATTAAATATTATGATTTTTAAGTGAATTGCAAGTGCTCTGGTGCAAACTAGTCACGAGTTCGAAGGTTCGATCTCCGCTTCGACCAAGCCCATATCAGGCAGTATGATGTCAAATTTTCACTTGAGGTTATAGACCTCAAATATGGCCACAAGTCAAAATAGTATGGCGATTTGCTAACAAAGTTCATAAATAAATAAAATCATATCTTATTGTTAGTTAACGTTAGGCAATCAATAGATTGCCTGCTATAATAGCGTCTTTTAATCGTAGAATTAAGCTGGGTAAAACAGCTCAAATAACCTTAGAATTATTAATTATACTGTTATTTAATAAATAAAAATGCGAGTGAATACAAAACCTAAAATAAATTCATACAAAATATAACCGATATATCTAACTTTAAGAATTAAGCTGCATGACTTGAATAAGTCGATCAATTTATTGCCGCAGCAATTTTCTTTGTAATTTCTTATAGTTATTTAAGTAGTGCGACAAATACAAATTAGAGAGCTGATAAACGTATCAAATTTGAAAAAAAAAATTTTCATTACCATACAATATATTGCCATTATATAACATAATAATAAAATAATTGAAGCATTTTTTAAATATGATTCTTTCTGTAAAACTGTATTAAATTTCAAATAAACTGTATGTCGATATACAGTAGATCTACAAAGATATTAATAACTTCCCGTAGGGTAAGTTATACATAGTAATCGCAAAAACGTCGAAAATTAAATTTTTTATATATCTTTACGTTTCAGAGGTTTCTGAACATTTGGAACACCTTAAAAAAATTGATGTATATGTGTATGTGTGTGTGAGTGTTCGAATACAAAATTTCGTAGACGATTGGTAACTAAGTTTCAAGAGTACGGAGGGTCCGATTT
>NW_020537758.1:41027451-41055233 GCF_003426905.1 Ctenocephalides felis | reverse complement strand
ACAAACGAATATGTGAGTATTTTTACAGCTTGATAAGTTATTAAGATTAGAAAATCCTATAATAAATTTAGTTTTTTGCCAATTTTTCCGTCACATTTTCAGAAGGGCAATTGAACTGATTTTTATATTTCTTAGTATAAACATTTTTATTGGTTCATTAATTGTCACAAATTGGTAATTACATATGAGTGAAAAAATCTGCGATTGTGTGATTTAACCACTCAGAAAATATATAACTTGTAAAACTATGGTTAATTTATATTGATTATATATATATATATATATATATATATATATATATATATATATAACATAGTTTATAAGCCAGTACAGTTTAATTATTTTTTTTTTGTAGCTATCAGGTGCCAACATGGCCAACGAACGATCAGACGCCCACCGTAACACCCCGGCGTAATTCCGTCGCAAAAATAAATACACGTGCCACTCCGCTTAGTCCGGAGTGGACAGATGTGCCCCTTAAGACTCCTGAAATCATCCAGAAAACAATGGCGACTCTTCAGCAATCCACCGAGCCTGATGCTGCTCCTGTACCTCCCCCACGAAAACGAAGGCGTGGTATTAAACAAATTCTAGATCGTATGAACTCAGAAGACAATTTAAAACCAGTTGAGGAAGCAATAATTGTTCCCAAAAAAGAAATAACGCACATTTGCGATCCTACGAGGCATCCACATCATTATCACAAAACAAATGGTGGGCCTAGAAAAGCATATTCAACAGTTATACCTCCAATTTATAATGACTTGGATGTAAAAAAAGAAATGTCTAAAACCTTAGGCGCGGTTCGATACCTAGAAATGCTTCCTTACCTGGTGAAAACAACCTTCTCTATCGCAAGCGACAGCTCAGCGGTTGGAAAGTTACATGACACGATGTAGAAGTTTTGGTTCCTTATTGCCTCAACAAATTATGGATAAAATTAAAAACACACCTTCATCTAGCGCAGCAAACGATCAATCTGATGCGGAAAGTGAAGATTCATGGGGAGGTTTGGATGATTGGGACTTGGGAGTAATAGAACATGACGGAATTGACGATGGTCTTTTCCAACCAATTTCCAGACTACCATCTAAGAAACGTTCTTCGACCGATGTTAAGTTTTCAGTTGGAGATAAAAATCCGTTACCATTAAATGCAAATAAAGATAAAATTAAAAGTTCAGACACAGCAGTTAGTACTGCGGCACCAAAACAATCTAATGGCCGCAAGAGCGGTGTTAACCTACAAGCAATTTAAACCCCTCATCAATTAATACTATTTCTGAGTCTGTTGAACGGAAACTTCAGAAAACGAAGATGTCAAACAAGCACCTTTGGCCCGACGGGAGAGCATTGAAGATATAGTCGACTGGTTCGACAAAGATTCGGATAATGAACTTTCAAAAAAATCATTTTCTGAAGAGAATCCCAAGAAAACTGATTATGATAAATTTTCTTCAAACATTTTGTATGATGGCGTAACAAATCCGTTTCGTATATACTACGAAGATTCATCCTTCAGTTCTGACGCTTTCTTCACCTCAAAATTCTTAGAAAATGAAAAAATGGCCAATAACATAAATGACAATGATTCACCAATATGTCCGAATCATTAGACCAGAAGGCTATGGATTTGTGATTGTCAATGACGATAAAATTAATCCAGATAAATTAAAAATTCAGATGATGACAAAATCCCATCTAAACAAATCGAAGAAGACTGTCCCACGATTGTCGAAGAATCTATTGAGTCAAGTAGCATAACAACAAAAGATTCCCAAACAAATAATTCTGAAGATGATAATATTGGTCATTCGAGTTTGCTGAAATTTTTTAAAATGATTCAAACACAATCGAAGATCCTGATAGGCCCGATCGAAATAATGCTAAAGTAGATATATCAGGTTTCCATTAAAAATAGATATTATTTATATCTAAAGTTTGTATGCGCTTAATAGTAATTAACATTTATCTGGACCAAATTGTAAATTAATTACGAATTTATTTAATATTATAAATATAGATACAATAATTTTGAAATGAATTAAAAATATTAACTTGTAGCATTGTTAAATATATGATGTTAAACATGAAAAAATAACACACTATAAAATAAATAAATATATTTCATCATAATTTCTTTTAAATTTCATTTTTCTATATTGTATAAATAATTATATATTATTATTATATAATATTTATTATGTATCAATTTTGTTTTCTCATGAAGTAGTGAACTTCTTGAACTTATTTGAACTAGTTCAATTATGGTTTGTTAAATCACTTATTAAATAAGAGAGTATGTTATAACTATATAAAATATTTGAGAATTGTTATTGATATTAATATGTATATAAAATTTAACAGAATTTATTGTAAAGAATATTAATTAAATATAAACAGAATATAAATGCCTCTGTATTGAACTATTGTGAGATCTGTTTTATATAAAAACGATTTACTTTTCAATTTGTTAATATTCAAATATAGTTTAAAAATGGGTTCATTATTCAAAACACCCGAACAAACTTTTGTACCTGTAAATATCAAACCAAGCTATCTATTATTGTACCGGAAATAAACATTTACCTGAGTAAAATAAAAGATTCACTATTTGTTGTCACATCGCAGTGCCTAATTCAGATAATTTTTCAATACACAGTTTGAAACTACCTTATGTCAAACTCTCAAAGTTTATTTGGGGAGTTAAAAGTTCTACATAATTCTGCGCTAATATACAAATAGGTTTATAATTTTCAAACAAAATTAACTTTTTTTATTTCACTCAAAAGTTTTTACCCAAAAATACTAGGAATCAACCCATGAAAGTAACAAGAGAATATAGAATATGTTTTAATAGAAATATTTTAAAATAACAAAATATAATTTATATAATATAATGTTACTGTAATTATCTGGTGATCAAAACTTACTGTAAGTTAATTTAAAATAAACGATTAGATTTTAAATTAAATTTGATCAAGTTGTATTGAGCGCCATCCCACGGTGCGTGTATACACCAGATGTCAATGACATGTATCTATGTATCCACTCTTCTTTTATCTATGTGTGTATCTATGGTAATAAATGGTTCTAAACTCCACTTGTGCCAACCGTAACAATACCAACTTTATAAGCAAAACATAATGGCGATTTGTCTTTACTAGCTTGATTTATTCTGAAAAACATCATTGTGTTTTGTGATTTTGACAGAGAAGTTTATTTCTCGGAAATTGTGGAGAGTAGAATGTGTTACGTTATATAGCTGTGCGATAAGATACTTTTTTATTAATTATTTTATATTAAATAGTGTTTCAAGTAAAATTATGACGCAGTTTTACCCGCTAATTTATTAGCTCTTTTTGCTCCTCGGGAGCCTATTAAACATTTACCTCCGGCTTGTAAGTTACCTCATGAAAAGAAGAATAAGGGCTATGTTGGGATAGCACAATTCGTTAAAGAATTTGAGGTATGTGAAATATACTACTCCTTCATTTTTAGTGCATACTGATTCAATTTTTTCCCATGTAGGATCCAAAAGAGACTCCACCTCCCACTCGTGTTGAAACCAAAGAAGAGAGATTGGAAAGGAGAAGACGTGAAAGGGCTGAGCAAGTTGCCTATAAGTTAGAACAGGAGATAGCTGTCTGGGATCCAACATCCTCGGAAAGTGCTACAGTAGATCCATTCAAAACATTATTCGTAGCTAGAATTGTAAGTGAATATTATTTGTTCATTATAACATAATTACAATAAGGATTTTCTTTAATGAATTAATGATACAAGCATATATTTCTTCACAGAATTATGATACTACAGAATCCAAATTGAGAAGAGAGTTTGAAGGTTATGGACCTATTAAAAAGGTATATTTACTCAACTTCCAAATTTTATTTAGATTATTATATTGATTTTTAATTAAGAATTGTTTTTATTTAATTAAAGAAAACATTTGCTTGCATGTTTTTTATGCAACTAATATGATTGATCACTTCGTAAAGGTTATCTAAATATTTAGTGTTTCTTTTTTCTTTTAACATTGAAGTGATGTTTTAAATGATAATTATTACTGAATTGAAGAGCTTATTTTCATATTGCACAAAATTTCATATTATGCTTTGTTTTTTTGCTATAATAAATTATTTAATAATATTTTGTGCTTTCAGATCGTTGTCATTCACAATGCAATCAACGGTAAACCCCGTGGTTATTCATTTATTGAATATGAACATGAGAGAGACATGCACTGTAAGTACCAATTTAAGTAGTGCTTTGGTCTTTTTAGAAAGACTTTAAAAATAAATTACAGTGCATAGGTTACAAAAGCTTTTTGATTTTGAAATGGCCAAATTTAATATTTTATAGCCAGCAAAGAATGTAATTAATCTATAATTTTTTAGTGGTTTCTCAAAAATATCTCGTATAATTAGCCCTTGATGTTATTCTGTCAATGTGATTCGATATTAATGCGATTTTTCTGTTTTTGGTACAGAATTTGGTGTTTGACAATACACACTGCCGCTTTTGTCACTATATTGCTGGCTATTAATAGGTTTGTATGTGTGGTAAGAAAGCCCTGCATACAAAAAATATGTATTCTATTTATTTGGAGTGTCCAGAGGATTCTTTCAATTTTGTGGGGCAGGTTAATAAACATTAGTTTATTAGAATAATGTTTTTTACAAATATTGTTCTAATGTTTTCGATTTATTCAATATTTATTATTCTAACATTAATACATTCAGTAAGCAATATTCCCATTATTTTGCAATACCATCATACTTTACATTTACTATATGTAGCAATACTTTAGTAATATGATTGCGCGTATGGTTCAAATCCAAAACGGTAAAGTAGTTTTAAAAGCGCACCAGGTAATAAACATGTTATCGCAAATGGACACGTCTAGTGTAGCTCCATCCAAGAAATCTCTACTTTCATCTAGTTTGATTCAATTTTTAAATCCATATCTCGTAAGTAACATTTTTTATTGGTAGGTATTGCATTTATTATTATATACTGAAACTGCACATATAATGTATTTTTATTTTTTTGTGAAAAATACATCAGTACTCCATATTTTAATAAAAAATGCGGTTTTAAAAAATTTTATTTCAATTTTTGATTATCAGTCATGGGCATTGGGTATCTTCTACTATATTTATCGTGGACTTGAATTTTTCCAAAATTATTCTTCTCAGTTGAGTATCTGGAAACAATGGCAGCTATTTTGTAGGTGTTTTTTCTTTTGCTAAAATTATTTTTTACAGGACTTCAAACTACTATCATGGGTTTGTACAAAGCTTTTGAGCTCTTTCACTTTTTAATACATTTTCTAAAATTTCAGCTGCTTACAAACATGCAGATGGTAAAAAAATTGATGGAAGAAGGGTATTAGTCGATGTGGAAAGAGCAAGGACTGTGAAGGGTTGGTTGCCAAGAAGATTAGGTAAGTTAATTAATAAATCACTTGTAAATTTTATAAATAGTGATTTGTTTTTCAATTGGACTCAACACAATTCTATATTTTTTTAATGAATTGAATGATTTTGAAATCAGGTGGTGGACTTGGTGGAACAAGACGTGGTGGTCCAGAAGTAAACATCAAACACTCTGGTCGAGAGGACAATGAACGAGAGAGAGAGCGATATCGCTTGGAAAGAGAAAGAGAAGAGAGAGGCGACATCAGAAGAGACAGAGATAGAGGAGATAGGGATCGGGAACGAGAGAGAGACAGGGGTCTTGGTAGGTCTACTATAAGTCATATTTTCAATAGTTTTATAAATGTGTTGCCTAACAATTTTACACATTTTACTTTGCTAGAATTAAAATTGATGCTTGATATCTTTCACTCTTCTTTTTTCTGTTAGTTTCAATAGTTTATAGATACTCTGATTTGGTAGTACTAGTATCAAAATAATTATTTCATTTTTATCATTAAACTAGATGCCCCGACAGACGTTGTCCTGTATCCATGTCTACAATTTTTTAATATAATATACTAATATTTACCGTTGCCTAAAAATAATAATTATTGTTTTTTAAATTACTCTTCACGCCAAAATGCATATACATTTATAATATGAGCAATGTTAAATGTAGAACTGCTTTAAATAAAATGATGAGTCTCAATTCCAACACCATATTGGAAATTGAAGTCTTTTAAACGGTATAACATAACCATAACCATAACATAACCCTGGTACTTTGTGTTGGATTAAATTAGTTTAATTGTTTATTATTTAAGATATTCAAAATTGCATCTTAAACTTCTCCTAATCGATATCGTGAGAACCGAATTGTATGTATTCATCTTTACTTTCCCAATTGTTGTTAT
Source organism: Ctenocephalides felis (assembly GCF_003426905.1). Taxonomy (NCBI): domain Eukaryota; kingdom Metazoa; phylum Arthropoda; class Insecta; order Siphonaptera; family Pulicidae; genus Ctenocephalides; species Ctenocephalides felis. Next base: position 41,048,897 of record NW_020537758.1, on the reverse strand, counting down.
AAAGTTATTTTTTTACGAATTTTAAAAATATTGTGGAAAGATTAGTAAAATATACAAAGAAATTATATATTAACTAGTTGGTTTGGTATTTAGCCTTGAGGCAAATTACATGAACTTCCCGATATGTGTAAATAATCGACTTGATCAAAAAAATGTGTAAATAATATACTTCATCAATCCTACTTAAAAAAAAAACGATAATAATTTTAGCAAAGTTTGACGAATTTTTAAAATTAAACTACTTGTTGTAAGGCCGTAGCATTACAGTAAGTTCTATAAGACCATGATGTATATCGCCAAAAAAAGTTCCATGAAAATCGGCTTCAATTTTTTTTTCAACAGTTCATTACAAGAAAACGGCTCGGTAGATTTTCACCTAAAATTAATCAGCATCATTCCCAACTAATATCTTTCGAACAGTTTTTGATTTTTTAAAATCGGTTCGGTAGGATGAGCTTAAATGTGGACGAAAATTTAACACTTTTTTTCAACATTTAATTACAAGAAAACGGCTCGGTAGATTTTCACCTAAAATTAATCAGCATCATTCCCAACTAATATCTTTCGAACAGTTTTTGATTTTTTAAAATCGGTTCGGTAGGATGGGCGTAAATGTGGACGAAAATTTAACACTTTTTTTCAACAGTTAATTGCAAGAAAACGGCTCGGTAGATTTTCACCTAAAACTAATCAGCACCATTCCCAACTAATATCTTTCGAACAGTTTTTGATTTTTTAAAATCGGTTCGGTAGGATGGGCGTAAATGTGGACGAAAATTTAACACTTTTTTTCAACAGTTAATTGCAAGAAAACGGCTCGGTAGATTTTCACCTAAAACTAATCAGCACCATTCTCAACTAATATCTTTCGAACAGTTTTTGATTTTTTAAAATCGGTTCGGCAGGATGGGCGTAAATGTGGACGAAACGTTTAACACTTTTTTCCAAATTACAAAGAAACGGTTCGGCCGATCGTCGCACAAAACTGAGAAACGATAATCCTCATCGAGATACATCAAATGCTTTTTAAATATCTGAAATCGGTTCAGGCGTTTTTGAGAAAACGTCGATGAAAATTCTAATTTTGACAAATGCCAAAAAGACCATACTGATTTTTGCAAACTTTGACGAATTTTTAAAGCTGAACCAGTTGTCGTAGGGCCGTAATATTTTAGTATGACCTAGAAAACTATGGTATCTATCGTCAAAAAAATAATCATAAAAATCGTCGAATTTTTTTTTTTAAAAACTTTATTACAAGAAAACGGCCCGGCCGATCTTTACCAAAAACTAATCAGCACGATTCCCAACCAATATCTATCGAACGGTTTTTGAATTTTCAGAATCGATTCAGAATTGCGGGCTAAAACGTGGACGAAAAATTTTTCACTTTTCTGCAATTTACAAAGAAACGGCCCGGCCGATCGCCGCACAAAACTCAGAGACGATAGTCCTCATCGAGATACATCAAATGGCTTTTAAATTTTTGAAATCGGTCCAGCCGTTTTGGAGAAAACGTCGATTTACGGCAAAAAATCTGTTCACACACACACACACACACACACATACACACACACACACACACACACACACATACTTTTTCCAAATTTGGTCTCATTCGATTCAGAATGGCTCGAAACGTCGAGAAAACATAAAATTAGCGATTCGGATTTTTTGATGAAAACATAAACTTCTCCTTCGGGAAGTTAAAAAAAACTATATTGATAATTTATTATCCGAATCTTGTGTTGGCACCCCCCAAGGCGTGCGCTCGTATTTTTCGCATGAATCGCATTAAACGTAGGACCGGCCCTGATTAATATTCGATTTCATATTTTAAGTGAATTAATCTTTTTATATGTGTATCATTCAATCTGCCATACATATATTGTCTCTTATATTATTTTAATTTCTGGCACATCTCATCTGCTTTTTGGCATAATCATAAATTTATTATACATATTCTAATATCTTATATTTCGTTTAAGTTCATAAGTAAATTGAAATTTTTGGCAGATGATTTCTACATATCATTATTTTCATTTGTTTTCAATGCAAACAATGACATGTAGTTATTTGCAATTTTTTCTATTTATTTCTACAATATTGCACATACATCCCAGTACTTTATAATCACATACATCCTAGAAAATTTCCTTAACAAAAGATTTATCAAAATACGAACAATCATTTAGGAGTGTACAGTGAGTGCTTTATATAATAGCAATAAAGCTCAAATTGTTTCTACGTTTTAGTTAGAAAACGTTTGTATATAAAAAAGAAAAGGGCTGTTTTTAGGGTTTTCCCGGCAGTTATTCAATTTTTTCTTGCCGGAAGAACCATCCTTGGACTTCAATGAACATGTTAAAAAAAGAATTGGCCAAATTGGTCGCGGCGTTGTTGAGTTATGCGCTTACCAACACATTTTGCGATTCATTTTTATATATAAGATATTAATTTGGCTTTTATCATCCTTTATACTGAGCTTTGATCAATTTTAAAATATAGTGATACAGTAGCTCATATAATTCCAGTTAGAGTAATAACTACTTGACTATCATATAATTAAATGCAATTAATAATTTGCATTACTAATCAATATTGCAGTTTGGTCAATCTTAGTCAATATTGTCTGTTATTTTAGATAGTTCTAAATGTAATATTTTGTAGATTTTTTTATATATATATATATATTTAAAAAGCAAACAAATTTCATTTCTAGATTGTAAACCGTATTCTTTTAACCTCAGGTGCTGCTGGTGGCCTGGGCTCATTTGATCGCGATCGACGTAGATCGCGCAGCCGAGACCGCCCGAAGCGACGCAGCCGCAGCAGAAGCCGCGATAGGTCTGATCGTAAACGCAGACCAAGGAGCAAAGAGGCTGATGACACGGATGTGGAAAGAGTCCGAGATAGAGAGAGAAGGTGGAATATTGATTTATTTATTCATATAAGCCACTACAAATCATACACAAATTTTCAATGAATTTGATTTGATGTATTTTTATTTGCAGAGATAAAGAACGTGACCGATCTGACAGAGATCGCAAAAGGAGACGCAGCAGGAGCCGTGATCGAGAAGGTCGCGACAAAGACCGGTCAGACCGCAAGCGTGATAAAAGGGATCGCGAACGTGCTGAACGTAAAGAGCGCAAAGTTCGAGTCGGTGACTTTGGTGATGTTGAAGTTAAAGTCAAGGATGAACCTCTTGATGGTAATTAGCATATTTATTTCATTTTACTGACAAAAACTTTTTTTTCCTCTGTTACACAACTTCTATTGCAATATTTTTGATTACTTTTATCACAACATTATAATCACTGCCAATGGAATATTATAATGTTCACAATATTGCCACATGAAAATATGAAGCCTCAGGGCCAACAGTCTTGCAGGCTTGACTGTATGGTAGTATGCGCTTCGTACATTGACTTACATTGGGATTAGTTTTATAATAATAATGATCGGAATTATAAACTTAAGTTTTTATTTTTACAGATTATCCTGATTATACACAGTACACAACAACTTACAATGAAAATGCTGTAAAATATGAAGATGAAAATGAAGAAAAATATAAAATTCCAGAAAATAATGGCAATAGTACCAGTGGATACACACAAGAAGAGGGAGAATATGATGAATCAAATGACTATTAAATTAATATTGAATTTGCTCTTTGTTGGATTAATTTCCGACGTTTTATAATATAGTTATAGCAATAATTGACAAATCTTAAAATCTTCATTTGTAAATAATTTTTTTTAAATATTTAAATAATTACAGTTTTTAGTAGCCATTATATTTAATATAATTTACATTATCTGATAAATGTATTATGGAATAAAATAATTTTAAATTATCTAAATTTTTTCCACCAAAGTTTATAGTATACTTTCCTATTCTTGTCTTCATTTAATAATTTTCAGAAACAAACTAGATGTCGTAATCACAATAAAAGTTTCTCAGAGTTTTCTAAATGTCAGGTAAGTGATAACATATTTATGAATATTATTAATATAAAATAATTAACATATTTCTATTTACAGATAATGTAGGTAAAAAATCAGTTATCAAACATTGTTTGAACATATTTATAGTTTTCCATAATAAAACTATGACATCGAGTTGCAACCGGACTTTCTTTACAAAAATAACTAATCAGACTATGCCACGTACTAAGGTAATTTATAAAATATGTATGTGTTATATTTTAGTACATAATTGTTAAAAATTCTAAAACATAAATGATGATTTAAAGGCGAATATGAATTTGCAGCGTTGTAGTTTTAACTTGGTTGAGTATTTTTAAAAATATTCCTAAGTTAAAACTCCGCCGGCATATCTGTTTCTATATTATTTCTGATCTCAAATATATTAAGTGTTCACTAGACATATATTAAATAATTTTTTTAAACTATTATTTTTATTTATTTGATATAATTTATAATCTATATATATGATTTTTATTTCTAGATAACATTTTTACCTAGCAAGTTTGTGCTAAGTTATTGAATACTTTCTAAACCTTATCACACCACAATCTAGGATCTGCTTTATATATTCATAATTAAGGTAATTTACACATATTGCAATTTATTGGATTAAAAATATTTATTATAACCTTATTTTCAAAATTATGGAATAACATTTGAAATAAATGATGACTTAAAGGCGAATATGAAAGTGCTGCGTTGTAGCTTTAACTTGGTTGAGTATTTTTAAAAATATTTCTAAGTTAAAACTCCGGTGGCATATCTGTTTCTATATTATTTCTGATCTCAAATATATTAAGTGTTTACTAGAAATATATTAAATAAATTTTTTATACTATTATTTTTATTTATTTGATATAATTTATAATCTATATATATGATTTTTATTTTCAGATAACATTTTTACCTAGCAAGTTTGTGATAAGTTATTGAATACTTTCTAAGCCTTATCACACCACAATCTAGGATCTGCTTTATATATTCATAATTAAGGTAATTTACACATATTGCAATTTATTGGATTAAAAATATTTATTATAACCTTATTTTCAAAATTATGGAATAACATTTGAAATAAATGATGACTTAAAGGCGAATATGAAAGTGCTGCGTTGTAGCTTTAACTTGGTTGAGTATTTTTAAAAATATTCCTAAGTTAAAACTCCGGTGGCATATCTGTTTCTATATTATTTCTGATCTCAAATATATTAAGTGTTTACTAGAAATATATTAAGTAAATTTTTTATACTATTATTTTTATTTATTTGATATAATTTATAATCTATATATATGATTTTTATTTTCAGATAACATTTTTACCTAGCAAGTTTGTGATAAGTTATTGAATACTTTCTAAGCCTTATCACACCACAATCTAGGATCTGCTTTATATATTCATAATTAAGGTAATTTACACATATTGCAATTTATTGGATTAAAAATATTTATTATAACCTTATTTTCAAATTTATGGAATAACATTTGAAATAAATGATGACTTAAAGGCGAATATGAAAGTGCTGCGTTGTAGCTTTAACTTGGTTGAGTATTTTCAAGAATATTCCTATGTTAAAACTCCGCTGGCATATTTGTTTCTATATTATTTCTGATCTCAAAACTTATATGTATATTAATAATTAACCTAATCTAAATTACGCACATTGTTTAAAATTTATCCTTTTTTTTTTTCTTTGCTTTATATAGTTTATAATCTGTATCTTTAATTTTTTATTTGCAGGTAATAATATTGTACTAGAATATTCAATGTTGCTGACTTAAGAAGTTATTGAATGAAAAAGAATATATTCTGGAGATAGTTGAGGTAATTGATGCACATCTTTCAGTTTATTGAATTAATAAATATTTTCATCATGAATTGAATTTTTAATAATATTTAATTATGACACAAGATGAAATAACTTATAATATATACTAAATAATATATATTATTAGAATTATATAATTATTGCTACGTTTTCTTCTTTTAATTTTTAATTTTTGCTATAAATGTTAACATCTTTGGATTGCTGTGTTAATATAGTCTTCTTAATTGCATTTTGACTATTTTCTGCCATTATAACGGATTCTTGGAGGTAAGCTTCCATGAGGCTTGTTCTTAAACGACTCAAAGTGGGTATACCCTTACCTCGGGTCGAATATTGTGAAGGTGGACTCGGGTTGTTCGTGGTCAAACTTGATTGTTTCATTTCCATGCCTTGATTTGCAGAATTTTAACTTAATTTCACTGCCAAATTCGATTGATACATTCAATCTGATTATAAGAGGAAAGAAATTGTATGTAGTTTTAGAATATATTAATCATTGTGGTCTATTTAATGAACGTATACTCACTTCCAGATCTAATTTTTCTTTTTTTTTTTCACCTTTAAATAGAAACCTATGGCAATATAAAACAAATGGAGAATGACACTGATGAAAAGTGTTTTGTTTTTTTTTTTTTTCAATGTTATAACAACATCTAGAAACATCTAATTTTTTTTTTTTGTTTTTAAACCAGGCACAACTTTCTACTTTCCAATGATGATTTTCATTTATATTTGTTGTAATAAATCATCACAAATGATTTTTTTTAATATGCGTGAACATAAAAAACAGTTATTGGGGAAAGTATTAAATACCAATATTCAAATATATAGATACAAAATATGTAGCTTTGAGTTGTCTTTATTGCTTCGCTTTTGGTGCCTTGTAAAATTTATTTCAATATTGTGATTTTGCAAATTTCTTCATTCTATTTTCATTTTTTCAATTTTATTGAATTATGTTTGATTTTTTCATAATATATTTCAACCTATGTATTATATATGTAGAAATAATTTAAGTTCTTCTAAATAAATTTATTTCATTAAATTTAAAGTTCCTTATAGATATTCTCAACTTTGTTTTAGAGTAGATACTATTTGTTGCTAAATTAAAAAGTGATGACACTTTCCTCATAAATCAAATTTCGAAATCTACAGATAAAAAAAAACAATTCATGCCTAGACATTGATCTTTATAATTTCATAATTAATAATATAATTGTAGTGAGACGAACAGAATTATGAGGTTCAAATGCAAATGTAAATAAAACTCATTCTTCAATTTTATGAAAAATGTAATAGATATATCATATATAACATTTGTATATTTTCTATAAGTAAAATTAAATATGTACAAATGCATATAAATAACATTTTAGCTTTTAGTTTGCTATCGAGTATAAAAAATTTATAAACAAATTTTGCCATCACAAATGCATATATATATATATATATATATATATATATATATATATATATATATATATTGAGGAATGTTTCTATAAATGCTGATATTTATAAAATCAACCATGTTGCATATTCATATCCCTCATCATAATTTCTATTTGACTTAAACTTAATTTTTTGTTATGTTCTCGAAGCAACCGCCGCAACCAATGCAGCACCCCGACCACTTCCATCCTGTGACAGCATTAGATCAAACTGTTGAAAATATGAAACTTATGATATTTCAATACATTTTAGGAATTAGGGGTAAGTTAAAGCCACTTTTATTAACTTTCTAGTTTATGATAATTTTAAAATAAAAGAGGAAATTTTTAACTTAATAATTTGGTTAAACAATTCCCTTAGTAATTGTCAATATTCTTGATCCATTTGTTATAATTATTTTCTAAGTCTCAATAAAAATTATAAACATGATGCATTGTCTTTACCTGGATCCCTTCTGGTAACAATTCACCAATCTTGTTCATCATAAGATCCCTAAAATGCGGATGGTACCTATAAACACCGCCATCTATGCCAACAATGACGTTTGTTTCACCTGTTCTGCAAATAAGGGTTGATACAGCCGCCGAGACCAAATCGGCAGCTCTTCGGGATACCAATTCACAAATTTCTCGTACGCATTTACAATCCTCATTGCTTGCAAAAGATAGACCTTAAAACAAGCATAATTTTCATTTCATTGGAAAATAGATTATCATCATCATCAATCACACTGCAATTCAAAATATGAATTGAAATATTATACCTAATTCATCCAAAATTTCTCTGCAATTGGCATATTGGCCTGGACCATCTGCTTCTATCTCCGAAACATATTTTGTAAAAAAATTGCCCCTTTTCATAAGCATACTGGATAATTTGCCATCAAATAAAAGACCTTCTTTAGCAAATCTTACAATGGCTAATCTTGCTAGTTCACCCATGTACATGCCTGAGATCATTTTTTCAAATCTGGGAAAAACAATTATAGTTAAATAAAATAAATTCTAAGAATGACGATGGATTAGAAAAACAGCTGAACCGATTTTAAAAATTTAAAAGAAATAAAACTCGGTAAAACGTTGATTGCTTTCTTGTTGATTGTTTCTTGTTGATTTAGTTTCTAGAAAGTATTTGCAAATCTTTATTTGCTTAGAGGAAACACTTATTACTAAAGGTTTTAATCAATTTTCCTTACAATTGTTTGCCAGGGTTGATGGAATGCTCATCGACGTCAATGTCGTATTGCGATCTGACATCATCTAGGACGCCGTTGTCTCCAAATGCGCCCCATTCAGTATTTATTAGAACTCTATCGCCGCTTGAGTCGCCTTCAAACAATTCGGCTTTGCTTAAATTTTCTACATAACAGGCGTTGGTACCAGTACCTAAATGTAAGTAAATTATGAAAAATATGTTTTTTGAAATGTATATCCAAGTTGCATGCGTTGAGGTAAAAACCATTATATAAACTTTAGATTTTCTGTTCGACGTTGAAGCATATTTTTAAATGTTTTTAATTTATATTTAACTTAACTCATACATAAATTTTTCATTTCCAAATTTCTGAACTAAGCCTCCCTTTTCCTAAAAATGATGTAATTTTTCTTTTATAAATAGTATTCTTCTTTCTTCAAGAACTTCGTATTATTAACCCTTTCCACTCGCGAATTCCGAGATTTATGTGAATTTGAAAGACTGATTATAAATGAAAAATTAAATCTCTTTGGGAAAAAGAGGATTTCAGAAAAGTAGAATCATAAATTATAATAGCTATAGAAAAACTTAAACTATGCAATATTATATATATATATATATATATATATATATATATATATATATAACAAATGTATGCTGAGTGGATAATAGATATTAATTTGGAAATATGAACAAACAACACTCTTTTTTGCACTAATTTATTAAATAATAATTTTCACAAACGTTTTGAGACTAGGTTTGTCTCATCATCAGTGTGTTATAATTTAAAATTTAAAATATGGAAATCTAAATTAGCATTTTGTGTTATCCATTACAAGTCGCTCGATTCACCGGACACCGACGACCGTTGGTGTGGCAGAGGACAGTGTATCGAGCGACTTGTAATGGATAACACAAAATGCTAATTTAGATTTCCATATTTTAAATTTTAAATTATAACACACTGATGATGAGTCAAACCTAGTCTCGAAACGTTTGTGAAAATTATTGTTTAATAAGTTAGTGCAAAAAAGAGTGCTGTTTGTTCATATTTCCAAATTAATATAAATATATATATATATATATATATATATATATATATATATATATATATATAAATGACATGCATTGAACCCATTATGTGACGTATGACCACAACATGATATGTTTAATTATGTTGCTCTCCCCCTCATCTAGAGTTAGTATTATAGAATTGGTTTTAAAAAAGGAAGCCTATGATTTATGTTTTATTGACAAGTAATAACTATTCTAGATGAGAGGGAAGGCTAAATGATAATTTGCTTTGGACGTACCGACAATGAGCCCAATTCTGCAATTGGTATTTTTCCAAGCGCACGACATCAGTGTTCCGGTCGTGTCGTTCAGAATGGCACACACATCGATTTTAATGTCCTAATGTAAAAGTAACAACTTTTCAATATTCTTAATATTCGGAAGCATTTCGACATTAATTGAATCAAATAAACATAATAATATCTATCGCTCAATGTAAGGATTTAGCAACGCGCAAATGAGTTAAACTAACATTGTTTAATTAATAAAAATAAAAACGTTGGCTTTTTATTTGTATCAAAAATGATTTAGTGATTTTTTAGTGGTGGATTATTATATTTCTAATCAAATGAACCCATGCAAAGGACTCTCTTGCTTTTATTATAGAAGTAATTTAAGTTTTTTAAATATGATTTGAATAATTAAACGCCGATGCAAATTGAATGCTTAAGCCACATTATGTTATGTTCTCTTCACATAATTGATAAAAGATAGCGTTAACAGATGATTAATGCAAGATAGTGTAAGCCCCGACGTGCCGTTTTAGATTACATAAAAACTAAGATAATCAAGTTGTATCCGGCACGATTCTCAACTTTGTTCGATCCTTGTTTCTGATTCATACAGAGACTACCATCAAGGAATTATCCAATTTCGATAACCTCATCACCTTTGTTTTGTCTATGTTGATTTTCATGTCATATTTAAGTCTTGCTGTAACAGACCATTTTCATATTTCGGAATAATTACTTTGTCGCACCATAAAAGCATTGTTTCTTGAATGATTTTTTAAATAGTTACTTTTCTTATATGATTTAATTCTTTGTAAATCAACACTGTGTTTATATTCCCCTTGTTAGAAAACAAAATTATGCCACTGGCAAATATAAAAAGTATTTGACTTCAATCGCCATCAATCTCTTCTTGATCTTTTATCAAATATGCAAAGATATTTATCGAACCATAGCATGCGAATAGTGGCCAAAAACGATGTTAATGAAATCTTAAAGTATTTAGTTTGATTTAATGATTTCTTCAAACTTCTTACCGATGATCAAACCGACCCTACAATTCTTATTTCGGTGCGCGCATGACATTAATGTTCCCGTAGAATCGTTTAAAATTGCCACCACACGAATGTTTGATATCTGAAATTTTTTAATAACGTTTAATTATTTATATATTTCAAGACGAATTACTATAGATTGTGGAAATAAGACTGCCGTTAATACGAATGGCATTTGATAACATCGTTTTAGACTTTTTTCTAATTTGAATAATCTATTCTCCACGGAGATCAATCTTGAGTAATTATGACTCAAATCGAAATAACCGCATAAGAAATCACTTATAAAAATTATTTTGTTAGATTAATAAGTCAGCAACCTTTCTCACATTATTCAAAAATTAAATTTTCGTTACTACATTTATATCATTTCAACAGTATTCTTACCCCGCGTCTCTTTATAGCTTCTTTGAGAAGGGTAACTACATCTTGCCCTACAACTCCTGAACAATTGAAACCTTTCGTCCATCTAACCAACAAGCCTTTAGTCAAACTGATTTGTTTTAATGGGAAACTAAATGTGAAACCGAGAGGTAGTGTCTCTTCTTCAACTTTGTGCTCCTGCAATTTAAATATTACTAGTATTTCAACATACAATTTTCATTTAACTCAGATTAAATTGATAAGTTTTCAGAAAGTATATAATTCTTTCTACCAACCTTAATAAATTTCGCTAAACAATCAGCTATGTGATCAAATAGCTGATCTCCTGATCCCGTCATTATTGATTCTGAAATTGCATAGATTTTGGACGCCATTTGAAATTCACGGTTTTCTCCCAAGGTTATCAGAAGCACTCGGAAATTGGTACCACCTAAATCTAAAGCCAGAAATTTGCCTCTCTCTGAAAGTCATAAGATTGTTAATGAAGCAAACGCCATTTGTAGAATTTAGGTGAAAGTTTATGTTTACCTTCGCCGTTGGGCAAGTTTTGGACGTAAGTGATGAAGCATTTCACGATTGCCGAGTCGTGATGTTTTCGAGAGAGACCTTTCTGAATTTCGGTGTCTAATCGAACCATTATTTCTTTAAGTTTTTCATTTGATAGGACGAGCTCGTTACATCGCTCCCTAATCTGCAAATAAAAACATACAGATATAAAGTCTTCGATTACAGAATGAATGAATTATAATTCATTCTATAATCGAAGGCTTCTATAAATTCTATAGAATGGGCTCAAAGAAATGTGATATTAGAAAAAAATATAGAACATCAAAAGGACACTCATGTCATCAACAAGCATGCCTGTTGCATACTGCCTTATTAGAAGTAATAACAAAAACTATGAGGATGTAGTCAAGTGAAATCATTGGATTAATTTTAATTGAAGTCCATTATTTTGGAATCAATTAGCGATTGTGTGGAGGATGTAATTAATATTAAGTAAATGTGATATCTATTTGTTTGTGAACAGTTATCTCATTTCTTGGTAAGAGTATATGATTGTGTACATAAATACCGCTTATGTCGAGTTTGTACATGGTGATTTCTGGAAAACTGTCTGCGATTTTATAAAATACAACAGTAAACATTATATCAGGTAACTGATTAGCAGATACTGTATATATATATATATATATATATATATATATATATATATATAATATATATCTGTAGTTCTTAAAATTTGTATGGTGACTCTTTGGTGTACAATGTCTCCAGAAATTATGTTCAAGAGCTATAATAATAAGAGGTGTTTTTTCACATATGATCATTGTTTGCCTCATAAACTTATTAGTTATAATTACAAATTCTTCAAAAATTTAATGAAATTTGATGTCAATAGCCAAAAACATTACAATAAGATGATTTGTTATTTACGTAAAATTTGTTATATGATACACATTTTGTTTCAAATTAGTGCATTAAATTACATTAAAGTAATAACAAGTTTTTTAAAAAGGTGTTTTTAAGCAAATGATTTACATTTATCATAGTTAAGAGCCTTTTTGTTCTACATATTGACTAAAATTGACAATTTCATCTTTTTTCGTCTGTCTGCCTCTTAATTGCTTTAGAGCCAAATTACATCTAATGACACATTGACCTATATACAATTCGATGAAGAAAGGTGTATATCCAATGTCATACTAATTCATTTTTAAATACCATCGATTAATATGCATATATAGCACGAAAATAATATCTTACGTGATCATATAAGACCATAATTTTTTTTTAAATGGTCCAAGTAATTTAGTTACGAGAACGCTTGTTTGAAGGTCGCGTCAGTTCGATTAGATCGATATTGGCAAAACTCGAGTTGCACACGAGGTCATGGAATAATAAATGTAATCGCGTATCATTGGCACAGATCTAGTTTTAACAATAACAATAATATGTTATAAAACATCATTATTATGTGCTACTGGCCAATGTTCAAAATTGGCCAAGTAAATTTAGTCTTTACTGGATAATGAGATCAAAGACCTAAGTACTAAGAAACAAGCAATAGTGATCAGGAAAAACAGTAATGAGTGGTAATGAAGTCTTTCAATTAAAGAAAGTTTTACAATGGATTATTATTATCTATTATATTTTTGGAATTAATTTTACACTATATTTATCTATACTTTCAAGTGGAACTCGATGTCACCATAACCATCAACTAAAAGACAGATTTAGCATGTGTCAGTTAGCATAATTTATATTCTAAATCATCAGTATTTATCTCCATGATCACGGTTTTTCCGATAATTGTAATACAATACCAATGCACATGCAATGACTAAGATCAGTATTTTTGAATTACAAATATAATTTATAATACGTAAAATAATTAATGCAATTGTTTTGTCATAACAAGCAAAAAGTTTTTTGAATCATTCAAATCGGATGCTTAGTTCTGAAAACTGTAATTTTTTGTACATTGAGCTCTGTATCTTCAAAATGGCTGGATCTGCCTTTGCCAAAACTAATCAGCACATCTCTCTATCAATAGGAATTGAATGCTTTTTGAACCATTCAAATCGGTTGATCCGTGCGCCCAAAAAACATGAACGAAAAAACGGGGAAATACAAAACACATACACCCACATCCATTTTTTCTGAGGTATGCCAAAATGTTCAGAAACCCTGAAACGTGAAGATATGCAAAAATTTTCATTTTCGATTTTCGGCCCATTATTATATTTTTCATAATAATCAAGTATTAATTGATGTTGCATTTATAATGTTTCAATAGTTTAAGGGTATTAGAACCTATTAAAAGTAAAATTTGAATTAATCAAATTATTTTATTTATTTCATATATCTAATTTTAAGATTAATATTTTTTTTCAGGTTTATCGTTAATACCTAATTTATGCGGATGTTAAATATTTATTAACAAGAGTAAAAAGGTTGCCGAACGCTGCCTGACGTGACGGACACGAAACGATTCATACAAATCCGAGCTTAAAAGTCACTTTTACTTTCAACGCAAATTTTCGGTATGTGGGCATTTAACTGTCTTATTTCATAACTGTTTATAATTTTCATTAGATTATTAATGAAAAACTTACACTTTTCGTATTTCGCGGATCCATTAAGTTTTAGAATAGACAGTCCTGTCACGTACATTTTCCTATATATGTATTTGCAAGTATGAATGTATTATGTATGTATGTATGTATGTATGCATTTATATATATATATATATATATATATATATATATATATAATTCATAATGCCGTGCACATGGCGTGAGACGAGCCCCCAAAACGTAGCGCTCTGCAATTGGTCCATTTGTGCTTTAGACTTCGCGTAGACGAAAAATCGATTATTTGTATACTACGAAACTACGTGACGTAGCGCACGTGCTATGCCCCTCAAATGAAGTTCGATTTTTCATAAAAAATACGCAAAAAATTAAATTCGCAGAACTGTAAGTCATATAATCACTGTACAACATACAGTAAAATCCCGTTTTAGACGATTTTCTGGGACTGGGACAAAAAAGTTTCTTAGGCGGGTATTATGCGGGATAAGGGCAATATGTTTCAAAATTCAAGGACCGGCGTAAAGTGGCGTATTATGCGAGAAATCATATGAAGCATAATGGTCTTAACGAGGATCCACTGTACATTATAACTTCCTTACTTGTGCATGTGATGTCAGAAGTAAACTAGCTGTAAGTGGAATTCTGTCTTAAGGCAATTAAGGCATCGTGCCTTAAGGCAAATTGCTGGAACTTCCCGTGCCAAAAATTATTATTTTTTTAAAAACGATTAACATTTTTGAAAAAATTTTACTTCGAAAAAATAAGATTTTTTGGAAATTTTAAATTGGACAAAAAATTACTTTTTTAAAAAAAAAAATTTTTTTTTTTAAAAAAATTTTTAAACAATTTTTTTTATATAATTTTTTTTTGTAAAAAATGTTATCTTCATTTTGACATATTTTGGAAGATCTGAACTTTTTTTCAAAGCAATCGTACTGCTTTAACTGCATAGAGACAAAATATAAAGCGCGTAAGCGCCGCGTCGCTGTCTAACGGAAAAACATTGGTACGGAACCCATAGGAATGTAAACAAAACTTATACTTATTGTTAAAATCTCAATAAAATATCTGATAATTTGATATGCATATGTCTAATGTCTAATGATTATTGTTGACCGCCAAATGTTATTTTTTTTTAGTTTTTTTTACTAGATTTCCGAAACCGCTAGACCTATCTTCATGAAAATTTGATCAAATCTTCATCTTGTTAATACAAGTAAAATGTTTTTTGAACTATACAAATCGAACGCTCCGTTCTCTTAAAAACTGAGTTACCGTTTTTGGCCCTTTTTGCCCCATATCTTCGGAACGGCTAGACCTGCCTTTGACAAAAACTAATCAGCACGTCTCCTTATCAATACGAATCAAATGTTGTTTGAATTATTCAAATTGCTTCATCCGTGTTCCCGAAATCGTCGACGAAAATTTGTATCCGAACACACGCACATGCACGCACACACACACACACATACATCAATTTTCTCCAAGGTATGCCAACATATTCAGAAACCTCTGAAACGTAAAGATATATAAAAATTTTCATTTTCGATTTTTTTGCGATTACTTACCCTATGGAAAGTTGATTATAAATAAATCAATTTATCATCTCCAGAACATTAACAATCGTCATTTCATTTCGAATCAAATTCCAAAAAAAATAGTCTTTACACAAAATTGAAAAAGTGCTCCCGCATAGTCACAGTCTAAACGCATTTGCAAATAATTCTGTGCGACATTTTCACTTATACTGTGCTCAGATTGGCGGCATTTTCACATTTTTCAATAATTTTCACAAAATTGGAAAAGTGCTCCAGTACACAAACAGTCTAAACGCATTTGGGTAAACATTTGTACCAGAGTGGCGCTTAGACTGTGCTTAGCTTGGGTGATTTTTTGAATTTTTAATCCAAAATTACAAAAAAATTTTTTTGAAAAAAAAATTAGAAACAAAATTTTTTTTTTTCCAAAATCAATTATTTTGTTGAAAAAAGCAGAAAGTTCTTTGAATCATCTAAATCGGACGCTTAGTTCTCTCAAAAACAGCATTTTTTTTAAATTTAGCTCTGTATCTCCGAAACCTCTAGGCCTACCTTTGCCAAAAACTAATCATCACATCTCCCTATCAATAGGAATCGAATGTTTTTTAAAACCATTCAAATCGGTTGATCCGTGCGCCCGAAAACGTGGACGAAAAAAAGCGGACATACAAAACACACACACACACACACATCCATTTTTTCTGAGGTATGCCAAAATGTTCAGAAACCTTCAAAACGTCGAGAAATGTAAAAATTTTTGATTTCGATTTTTGGACGATTACTATAACTTACCCTACGGGAAGTTAATAAGTTGATTTTTTTTCCTAAATTATTTTCAATGTTTTATTTTTAACTTCCCCGTAGGGTAAGTTATCGTAATCGTCTAAAAATCGAAATTGAAAATTTTTATATTTCTCGACGTTTTGAAGGTTTCTGAACGTTTTGGCATACCTCAGAAAAAATGGATGTGTGTGTATGTATGTATGTATGTATGGATACAATTTTTCGTCCACGTTTTCGGTCGCACGGATCAACCGATTTGAATGGTCCAAAAAACATTCGATTCCTATTGATAGGGAGATGTGCTGATTAGTTTTTGGCAAAGGCAGGTCCAGCCGTTACGGAGATACGGAGCAAAGAGTGCAGAAAATAAAAATCGAGTTTTTGAGTGAACGGAGCATCCGATTTGAATGAACTAAAAAACATTCAATTAGTAATGATTGGGAGAAGTGATTATTAGTTTTTGGCAATGGGCAGGCCCAGTCATTTCAAAGATACAGAGCTAAATGTGCAAAAAAATGGCAGTTTTTGAAAGAACTAAGCGTCCAATTTAAATGAATCAAAGAACTTTCAGCTTGTTTTAACAAAATAATTGATTTTGGAAAATAAATTTTGTATCATTTTTTTTTTAGGTTTTTTTTTGTATATAGAAAATAATTCAGATTTTATTTTTAATTTGACTATAGTTCTAATATACCTACTTTAAATAAATAATTTCAACTTTGCAATTCAGTTTATATAATTCTTATAAATATTAGACAATGTTAGAATTTTTATAATAATCTATTTGAAAACAATCAGTATTCCTCGAACATTTCGTTACGGTGCGGGAAGTTCCAGCAATTTGCCTTAAGGCACGATGCCATACACCCCACTAGTTTTTTATACATAATATTATAATTATTCACGAATGATAACAAAATCAATTGATAGTGACCAGTGAGTGCATTCATCATTATTAGCAAATACTTTAAAAATCTAAAACTAATTAATATTTTCATAGAACATTAGGTTCTCTAAATTTTGGCAAAGCTCGTGCTCTGCGAAGAGTTTAAAATTTTAATCATTTGTGAAAATTTATGAAATGCTTACGATTTCGTTGAAAAAAAGTGAAATGTTTACGATAATAAGAGCGATAATTAGTGAATTAAACTCTTAGTGAGGATATGGCTTTTATTATTAGAGAAAATTTATACTTATTCAAGATAAAGTGAAATCCACTTAAAAATAATTATAAAATCAATTGAATGTCCCTACTTCACTACTGTCATGTGATTAGTGATTAAAAAACTATCATATAGAACTTTCATAAATATTTAGTCGGGTATCAAGTTCGCAGACCTGCCTCTGCGTCCATTATCTTTATTATTTTAATTACAATTGATAACTTATCACATATAACGAATAAGGAATATTTGCTTATGATAAATATTATATAAATAACTATTTTTCTAACTCCGTGTTTTATAAATATTAATAATGATAAAACTGAAAGAAAATGTGTGTTTGATAAATAAATTTTCTACTAATTAACTAACACAATATTCTGTGTATAATTCCGCATTTGTCATTTGATCTGTATGATGTAATTTTCTAATCTTTTTCCATAAAACAATATAGATAAGAAGGTGAGTTCGTAGATACATGTATCAAGAAATCTGCAATTCGTCAAAGATAAGCATATTATCACAATTTTTCGCAAAAAATGAACATTGAACTTCCACTAAAACAATAACGTACTTGAGTTTTATCAACGTATGATAAGTGATTGTACAACTTGTGAGTCAATTGGATGCATTAGATAAAATAAAAGTCTTAGGGATTATAAAGTATTATATAATATAAATCGTATATTATAATTATGCGCAATTCTTTATCTTTGTCGAATGGAAATATATGCCAAATATTGGCTTTTCACGAATCTTTAAAAATGTATCGTTTAAATGTCGATTCATTATACTATTAAGCATAAAAATTCCCCAAGCAATCATGAACGAATTCATTATACGTCATATTGAATAATCTGGAATCAAATTATTATTTTGCACTAAAAATGAGGTTTTTCTTTCTAATGACGTTATATCTATTTTCTGTTATAACCATATATTTTAATTATTCGCAGCTAATTAAAGGACATTTTCTCTAGAAATCATATTGTGGATTAAATAACGGATTTCGCTACGCTTGATATACCTGAGCTGGGAATTTAATCTGGAACCCTGGTGAGTTTATGTAAAATCTGTTTAAAAGAGCAAGTAGTTAGAACATTTGAAAAATTTGGAAATCATATCAAGATGTAATTTACCATAGCATATCTATTTCACTGATACCTCTATTAACAAATTTGTTTATACTCATCTAAACAACTTTATAACAAATAAATATAAGATAAGGTTAGAAACGTGGATATAGCAAAGCAATACCTAGTCCCGCATTCGACTACAACCTCGACCAGCTCGATATTAGGCAGCAGTACTATTTCCATTGGAGGTTATAGATCTCAAATGTAATCTCAAGCAAATTTTACCTTTCGTGGGCATTGCAGCAACATATATATGCCAACACTATTAGATATATGCACATTAAAAACACAGAGTGGTTAGCCGCTGGGTTGCTATTTCGTGAAAAATACAATGTGCGCAATAGCAAACACGTGGTTCTGGTCGCTATTAAAATTTATATAAAAATGAATGTACTAACATTAAAAAAAACTTGTTTTTTTTATTTATTATCGGCAGTATCATTCCGTAACGATTACAATCGCGAACATAAACTTATCAATACACTTCTTAATACTTTACAGTTTTATCAATAGGTCAAAGTTTAACAAGATCGCAATCATGCAGAACTTTGCGTCTATTACGTTTGTTGTTTTTTTTTATTAGCCCAAACAATTACGTCTTTGAGTTTAATGTGTAGAAATATTGAGGCTAGGAATTCATCATTTCTTTTAAATATAATATGATATAATATAATATAAATATAATTTCAATAACAAATCGAACATCGTTTATCTAATCTGGCAAGGTTTGGTATGAAAATAAAAAATGAAGCTTAAAAGTTTCTTTTGTTTCATATTAAAGACTTATGTTACGTTACTAAGAGTTACGTTATTAAGAGTACGTTACTACGTATTAAGAGTTTCCGATTATTTTCAGAAAATTCGTACTGTTCTGAAACCAGTCATTATAATAAGAATTTATATAGACTCGAAATTTTGTTTTGCTTTTTTTTATACAAACGTTAGTACAACGTTTTCAAAATTTTCATCAATATTAAAAAAAAATCTAGTTTGATTTGTGATAATACTATTAGTTTATAAAATACTTGACACATTTTGTCTAAAGGTGATATCACCAACTAAGGAGCTATAGAAAAAAAGTAGTATTCATTGGATTAATTAAAAGTATATGATTTTTTTAACAGAGACCAGAACTACCTGTTCTATAAGCTGTAAGGGCAATCTGGTGGTCAACAGCTGTTTTTATGTTCATCTAATAGGGTAAGCATAAAGGTGCTGTAGCAATTTCTCAGAAATTGCCTTACCCATTTACACTTGAAATCATATTGTGAAAATTTGATATTAGACTGCTTGATATTCAGCTGGCGAAGTTCTAGATGTATAAAACATATGTGTTAACATATAAGACGACCAAACATTCACTTTTAATTATTAACTTCCCGTAGGGGTAGTTATAGTAATGGGCCGAAAATCGAAATGAAAAGTTTGCATTTCTCGACGTTTTGAAGTTTTCTGAACATCTTGGCATACCTCAGAAAAAATGGATGTGTGTGTGTGCGTGTGTGTTTTGTATGTCCGCAGTTTTTTGTCCACGTTTTCGGGCGCACGGATCAACCGATTTGAATGGTTTAAAAAACATTCGATTCCTATTAGATAGAGAGATGTGCTGATTAGTTTTTGGCAAAGGCAGGTCCAGCCGTTACGGAGATATGGAGCAAAGAATGCAGAAAATAGAAATACAGTTTTTGAGAGAAAACATTCAGTTTTTGGCAAAGATAGGCCCAGCGGTTTCGGAGATACAGAGCTAAATGTTAAAAAATGGCAGTTTTTGAGAGAACTAAACGTCCGATTTAAATGATTCAAAGAACTTTCTGCTTATTTCAAAAAATAATTGCTTTTGAAAAAAAAAATTGTTTCTAATTTTTTTTTTCAAAAAATATTTTGTAATTTTGGATTAAAAATTTAAAAATTGCCCAGACTAAGCACAGTCTAAGCGCCACTCTGGTACAAAATGCTTACCCAAGTGCGTTGTGAAAATTAGGCAACTATTTTTTTTTTTTTTTTGAAATTGAATTCGAAATGAAATGACGATGGTAAATATTCTGGAGATAAATTGATTTATGATTTACATTTGATTTGCTCAGATATAACAAGATAGCAAAAATAATGAAAGTTACACAGTATTTGTAATAATATATTGTGAAAACGTTTAAAATTTCTCGAATATTTCATTACGGTACGAGAAGTTCCAGCAATTGACTTAAGGCACGATGCCATGCACACCCACTAGTAAAATAATAAATATATAATATTAATCATAGTATTATATACAATATTTAATGAGTAATTCATTTCAAACTGAAATTTCCTCAAAAATCAAAGATCTATATTTTTTATATATTATTGAAATGTTTTTTTGCCTATATTGTTATTACCTGATAATCATTACATAGGTTTTTTGTTATAAATTGTGTTTACAGTAATAAATTAAAAAAAAAATTGTTTAATATGAATTTGTTTATAAATAAAATTACGGATATATATATATATATATATATATATATATATATATATATATATA
>NW_020537758.1:40933785-41026451 GCF_003426905.1 Ctenocephalides felis | reverse complement strand
CCTTAATTGCCTTAAGACAGAATTCCACTTACAGCTAGTTTATCTTACCTTTAACCATGTCTCCGTGGCGAGTCTCCCAAGCTTTTTTGTTGTCTCCGGTGTGATAGTCGTTTACGGCATAATCGTATTTGTATTCAGGGAAGTGCTGTGAATGGAATATTATCGTAAACTGACATATATAGTGACAATGTAATGCATGGTCATTGCAATTATTACACTTAGGAGTCAACGCACTCGTTCAATCAGATACTGTTTGAATCAGATAAATCTTCATTGACTGTAGATACAGGATACAGAGTTAATTATATCGTGTTGTGCAATATTGATTCAAATGGATTAATATCTTATGGGTTGAACTAAATAAAAAACTAACAATATTCAATTTCAGTTTTAATTAATAATGTTTAATCCAATTTGCTTAAGTGTGTAGTAAAAATAATTATTGAAATCAGCAAAGTTTGGAATTAGAAGAGTGTGTGTTGTTTCAGAGGGCGGGGTGGTAGGTGTTTTTTTTTAGTGATATTTATTTATTTAATGGTATTAAAACCAGTCTCAATCGATTTGCTCATATTTGGTTCATTGACCACCAGTAAAATTAATCGAAATTACTAAAAACACCTTTAAAATGAACTTACAAGGCGCGAAGCACATTTGAATTGATTACTCCAACAAGACTGTGACAATGACGCTCACATCTGACTAGATCATTATTATGGCTTTTTCATGTTATACAGCCGCGAAATAAAACCTTGCCAATTTTTAAATAAGTCAACTGTGTCATTTTGTCCATATATGTCATTTGGTACGTATTTTCCTCATTAATAGTGCAATATTACCTTAATAGTGTAATATTACTAGTATTAATGGTAAACGTTATCATAATGCAACTGTTTGACATTAGTGTAGCGTAATATTATTGAACAAAGTTATAAAACGAGAATTAGATTTTTTTACAATAACAGCAATCAGAAAGAATGTGATTTGCATATGACTGTAATTGGTATCTTTGAGATCAATTCTAAATTATGAAAAAAAAATCAACTGAATGATTTAAATAAGTACTTACATGAGGGTAATGTTCATAATGTCCTCCTCCCATACTGTGTGCAGTTTGATGGATTTGTTGATGGCTATAAGCCATGGCCATTCCACCACCCATTCCACCACCCATTCCTCCACCCATGCCGCCCCCCATTCCTCCCATCATCATTTCATAACCAGCTTGGGCTCTGTGGGCCACTGCTGCCAGGCAGACCAAGAGAACCTAGTAAAAGAATTACCAGATGAAAAAAGATGTTGAAATTTTATATTAAATTTAAATCCTATTAGATCATTATCCTTATTTGACAATTTTAATGCATTTTTCTACAGCTTTCTAAGAAAACTTATCTGCTTCAACTTTATCTGCTAAAGTTGCAGTGTTTAATTATGGGTAATTAATGGGCATACAAAATTATGTTAAGAGCTTTCCGGTTTAGTAAACTTTTTTTCGCGTACGATTCGATTTTGTGTAACAATTTTGCTATGAAATGTTATATTGATTTTACCGATGATCATGCTGATTTAATGCTATAATGATCTAACTAAAACGACAAATTATAAGAAGCTTTTTACATTTTGTTCGTGTTGTAAATGATAAGATGATTAAACGTCATTTGCTTTAAAATTGATAGAAAAATACGTAAAACTCGAAAGAAAATTCTTCATATACTTTGTTACGCCTTTGGTAACATATAGAACCACCGAATAGTCCAAAGTGGTAAATGAGTAATTTTACCAAAATTATTTGATGAATTATTTTTTCTGAAAGTTTAACACGTTTGGCTTAAAATTCATTTACTTATATTAAAAAAATTATAAATTCATCAGTTTATGACTCCACCGATTTGATGCAAACAACAACTGGACACTAATAGTCATTTTAATTACAAATAAATTAATGAACGCTCGATTTTAGTTAACAATGAATGAATAAATAATTTAGCACTTTTTTACTAGAAATAATAAAATTATTGATAGTAATGTATCATTTACTACGTACTATGTAAGAACTCATTTTTCTACTACTGTTTTGTTGTTGTTCTGATAAGGAACTAATTCACTGAACTGATACAAAGCTTAGGCCTGAATCCGCTTTTATATTCAGAAGTCGATATGCTTCATAGGGCATAATGTGAAAATGTGCAAAAATGAAAATATAAGTATACAGTTGCCATTGTGCATCTCATTAAAATACCTAAAATAATCAACACCATGTGATATATGGTCAGTGGTAAATTTCTAATGATACGAGTGATTATACATATGTTGCGTGTCGCAAAATCGCAACACCTTGGAAAAGCGTTAAAGCTGGTTTCATGGAAACTAATTGTAAGTATTACGATATCGTTAATTAAATCAATACGAAATTCAAAATCAATAACACACATGTTACATCAATAGAAAATATCATGAATGATTTGTAACCGATACTACAGCATTTGTGGTGCTCAGTAGAGGTTGTATTTTCTGGTAGATAGATAAGTGGTCATTTATAAGTTTTTAATACTTGCTTAGTAATAAATTTACATGTTTTTAATGAAAGTTAATCATTATGCTCAATTATTTTTGAAAGGCATATCATGAAGTAAAAAAAACATTTTAACTCATCTTTGAATTTCTACAAATCTAAATTTTGGGAATTTTATGCGATTTATTCTATTGAACAAACCATAGAGAGCTAACAAATTTTAGTCTCTCATTATTAACATAACACTGGTACTTCATGTTTTATTTTACTTTAATTTTTCATTATTTAAAATATATAAATTGCATCGTAAACTTCTCCTGATATCGTAAGAACCAAATTGTATTATTCATCTATACTTTCCAATCGTGTATCAGATTGTTGCTTTAAAGTTTAAAATATATTGTCCAAGATTAGTAAAGATGCAAAGAAATTTAATATCTTTTGAATAATATTAAAAAAACTATATTTTAAATTTCATATCCGAATCTTATTTTGGCGCCCCCTAAGGCGTGCGCCGGCATTTTAATAAAAATATTGTGTTACTGGTAGTCAATGCATGATGCAATGTAAGCAAAAACGTTGAAAACTAATTGTAATATCATCAAATAAATAAATATAATTATGAAGAAAAATACAATGTCATTTTGTCCGTAACTTCCTTAAAATTTGCTATCACAAATTTTATGAATGTGAATTTATAACTTTAATTTACTATATATTTTATTGCTACGATTCTAAATTTTATAATTGCAAAAAATTGGAATAAAAATCTGAAAAAAACACAAATTATTCATATTTTCTAATTTTAATGAATTCTAACTGTTTTATTTCTAAAAATAAACCTTACATAGCTTTATCCTATTTACTTATTGTTTAGATGAAATGCTTACAATTTAAAACGTGAAAATTAATTATAAGCTATGGCAATTATTAATATAGATTAAAAAGTTGAATTAAAAATTAATTACAAAATATAATGGCATTATTGAAATATATTTTAAATCTAAATTATTGATGAAAAAAATTAATTATGAAAAAATTAATATATAAATCTAAATATATAATTAAAAATTAAATATACAATATGCAATATATATATATATATATATATATATATTATATATATATATATCTTATATATATATATATATATATATATATTTGGCACACACTTAAAAACTAGGTTTATTGTTTAACTTACGTGGTTAAATTAACATTAAAACTCAATTAAAAATCTTAAAAATATATACTCTAATTAAAGTAGCAAGTTAATATACCCCCATTAAGACGATTTTGCTTAATACAATTTCCCGCATATTACATCACTTTACGCCGGTCCCTGCACTTTGAAATAGATTTTCTATCTCCCACGTTTTCTTGGCTTAAGACGTAGTTCTGGTCCTGTCCCTGAACAATCGTCTTAACGGGGTTTTATCGAAGGTATTATTTAGGATATAAATTTCTATGACGCATCTTGAATGCCTCTCTCACTCCAGCAATCGCTATCTTATATGGATCTTCCTCAGTAGTTGGATTATCAGTTACGGTTGCTTTAGTTTCTGTTTCAGTAGTTGATGTAGTAGTATCATCATGTTTTGCAAAGGCAATACTTCCAACACATCAAATTTTGGCAAAATACGTCTTTTTAATAATTGAGGTCCTACAAAAATATTTTCAAGCGACTTCTCGGGCGGCACAATCTGGTATTTCAGCAGTCGTAGTCAAGTATCCTTTCTTTTTCTTATATTCGGATAGATATTTGCTTATATTTGCTCTTAGCATATCGTTTCGTTGTTTGAATTCATTAACTTCAACTGTGTTGACCCTACCTACAAGAGCTTGTTGTTCGCCTCCTGAAATTGGAAAAATAAGTTGTAAAATTTGTTTTGTGGTTCCAAGAATAGAGTTTTTATCAATTTGATACATTTGGCTACATTTGTCATTTTCAATTTCCTAAAGTGTTATTCATAAATTGAAAACCGGTATTATTTACTAAAAATCGAATTTCTAATTCTATAATATACCCCTAAAAATTTCTCTACTTTGAAAATGCAGGCTAAGTGTAATTTCCAATTACTGCATTACCAAATTACATGTAGTATTTTTAAATTACACAATACGTATTTAAAATTATATATAATATTTTTGATAATTTTTACTAAATAATTATTATTGTTATTTATATATTTTCTTTTATCATAGGGTCATCTACTAGATATATAGACCGTTTTTTAAATAATTTTACAAATGTATACCAAAATTAAATAATAAATACAGCTTTATATCATAAAGCTATTAAAACTGTACCTAATATATTGATGCTCTCATCTGGAACTGGTAGCATCGTCAAACCAGGCTTCCTAACCAAGAAGAGTTTTTATTTTGATCCGGACCGAAATCCAATTCTGGAAACTTCATTTCCTTCTCAATAAATTTTTCATCAAACTTTTTTGGATGGTTTGAATATATGCAGATGTTCCATTTTCTGAAATATTAATAGTTAATGTATTGACATAATTTTTGTATCATCGTACACATTATTTAGTGAATTCATTATCTTGGTGGTCAAAATTATTACCTCGGTCTCTGATATTTAAAAGATCAGGGCTGTTATTCATAACGTCTTCGAATTTCGATGTTATAACGTCTGCGAGCTTTTGATCCAAATCGTCTATATCTATAATAAAGGCTTATTAATACATACATATATATATAACAAATCCAAGACTCTACCATCTAATACATATATATATATATATATATATATATATAACAAAAATCTATTAAACGTTTCGAAACTTAATGTGTGTCATCATTCAGTAATCTAAAAAACATATTACATAAATAACAATTGTTGAATTTAATATATAAAAATATAAAAGGAGAATCTACTTTCAACATGTCCAATCCTTGGCCCATTACTATAACTTACCCTACGGGAGTTAATAATAAAACTAATCTAAAAACGCTTACAATTGGTGTCCTTATATTACAATTAATGAAAACATTATTGCTCCATGGTATAAGGATGTGCACTATAGTAAATATATATATTTTGACATTACAACAACCACACAATAAATTTATATATTTAGTAAGTTATCGAAACAACGTACTGACTGTTCTAAGTTTGAGAAAGAAATGTCGCATCTTTTAAAAGAAATGTTTATATTCTTGACATATATATTTCACATGTTTTCGACAATTTGTGAGAATGTCAATAACATGGAATTTTGTTATTGAAATTCTCACAAATTGTCGAACAAAAAAACAACTTAATCGCTTTCAATTTTAATATTATTTACTTTAAAATAATCATGTACTATAAAAAATAGTTTTATTAACATGATTAGCATTCTAAACTAGCTGTAAGTGGAATTCTGTCTTAAGGCATTAGGGCATCGTGCCTTAAGGCAAATTGCTGGAACTTCCCGTACCAAATATTATTATTTTTTAAAAACGATTAACATGTTTGAAAAAATTTAATCAAAAAAATAAGATTTGAGAAACTACAAATTTGACAAAATTACTTTTTTTTTGAAAAAAAAATTATATGAAAAAAAAATTTTTTTTTGGATACAAAAAATTTTTTTGAAAAAATGTTTTCTTCATTTTGACATATTTTGGAAATTCTGAACTTTTTTTCAAAGCAAATCGCACTGCTTGAACTGCATAGAGACGATATCAAAGCGCGCATGTGCCGCGCCGCCGTCCAACGCATAAGCATTGGTACGGAACCCATAAAAATGTAAAAAAACAATATACTTATTGTTAAAATCTCTATAAAATATCTGATAATTTGATGTGCATATGTCTAATGATAATTTTTAACCCGCCGAATGGCATTATTTTTTACTTTTTTCATTAGATCTCCGAAACCGCTAGACCTACCTCCATGAAAATTTGATCAATTCTACATCTTGTCAATACAAGTAAATGTTTTTGAATTATTCAAATCGGACGCTCCGTTCTCTTAAAACGGAGGTACCGTTCGTGGCACTTTTTGCCCCGTATCTTCGGAACGGCTAGACCTGCCTTTGCCAAAAACTAATCAGCACGTCTCCTTATCAATACGAATCGAATGTTTTTTGAATTATTCAAATCGGTTGATCCGTGTTCCCGAAATCGTCGACGAAAATTTGTATCCGCACTACACACATACATACATACATACATACATACATACATACATACACACACACACACACACACACACATACATCCATTTTTTCTAAGGTATGCCAAAATGTTCAGAAGGTTTTGAAACGTCGAGAAATGCAAAAATTTTCATTTTCGATTTTTTTGCGATTACTATAAACTTACCCTACGGGAAGTTAATTATTAAACTAGTGGTGTATGGAATCGTGCCTTAAGGCATATTGCTGAAACTTACCCCCGTACCATAAACTGTATTTAAATTAATTATTTAAAAATTAAAAAATAAACTAGAATTATTTTCGATATACAAAAAAAATTGTAACAAAAAAATATTTTTCCAATTATTTTATTAAAAAAAGCAGAAAGTTCTTTAAATCATTCAAATCGGACGCTTAGTTCTCTCAAAAACTGCCATTTGTTGCACATTTAGCTCCGTATCTTCGAAATGGTTGGACCTGCATTTGCCAAAACTAATCATCACTTTTCCCCATCATTACGAACTGAATGTTTTTTTAGATCATTTAAATCGGATGCTCCGTTCTTTCAAAATTTCTTTTTCTATTTTCGGCACACTTTGCACCGAAACGGCTGAGCCTGATTTTGCCAAAAACTAATCAGCACATCTCCCTATCAATAAAAATCGAATGTTTTTTGAACCATTCAAATCGGTTGATCCGTGCGCCCGAAACGTGTACGAAAATTTGTATCCATACATACATACACAAACATCCATTTTTTCTGAGGTATGCCAAAATGTTCAGAAACCTTCAAAACGTGAAGAAATGTAAAAATTTTCAATTTCGCTTTTTGGACGATTACAATATCTTACCCTGCAGGAAGTTAATACCCTACGGAGCGTTAATAAATCTTACCAATATTATTCTTTATGAACTCCAACAGTTCAGTATTTGTCCAAATTTTTTCCAAAGTCTTCAAAGCTTCTTTTCTATCATCCAAATTCAAGTCTTCAGATTCTGTAATATTTTGATTTTCAGAATTTTGTTTCACTCTGAATAGTATCTTCACAGAATTCTTATCTTCCGGTGCATTTTTCAATAATATGAACTCATCCGATTTAGAGAAAATATAATTTGTATTCCATTTTGAATTTCTGGTGCCATTATTTAATTTACGCATATCAATTTGTATAGAGTTATTGTTTATACTGATTTTTATTAGAATTAAAATCTCTGTGATGTTGGGAGAAAAAGTAGAATTCAATGTAGCTTTATCTTTCAGGCCACGCGTTTCTTTCCTTAACTTGGCTAAGTTTTTTATTTTGTTTCTAATAAAATCGTATTTCAAATAGTCGACTTTAGGAAGGTGAGAATCTGGCGAAACTGAAAATATCCAAATTGATGATATAATAATTGAATTCGAGATTAAAATCTTCATGATACATGATTCAATAAAAATTAGTTTAAAATAAAAAGATTACCCGTTGCAGTACTAATAATTTCATGCGCTGAAGATTCAGCTCCATCCTTATCTACTATAAATCTATCCATTATTGAATGGAATAGATTTTTTGACTCATTTTTGGGAGCAAGAGAAGGAGCTTCTGTTGTTAGTTCATCAGTCGACAAATCTAAGTATGGATAAAAAATATTTTTACATTATAGGAAACTTTAATTGGTATATTGAAGTTTTACTCTAAGATTTTTTTCATATCTGTAATTGCTTGATAGCAATCAATAGATTAGCTAGGTGTATGGCATCGTGCCTTAAGGTAAATTGCTGAAACTTCCCGTACCGTAACGAAATGTTCGAGGAATAATAAATGTTTTCAAATAGATTACTATAAATAAATACTGTAACATTGTCTAATATTTATAAGAATTATAAAAACTGAATTAAGTTAAAAAATGTATTTGATGTATATAAGTGAGCCTTAGAACTTTAGCCAGAATTAATATTAAAATCTGAATTATATTTGATGTAGAAAAATTCCAAAAGCAATTGGAAAACACAAGTAGAACGTTTTTTGAATCATTCAAATCGGATGCTTAGTTCTTTCAAAAACTACAATTTTTTGTATATTTAGGTCTGTATCTTCAAAATGGCTGGATCTGCCTTTGCTTAAATCTAATCACCACTTCCCAATCATTACAAATTAAATGTTTTTGGATCATTCAAATCGAATACACCGTTTTCTCAAAAACCCGATTTCTATTTTTTACATTCTTTGATCCGTTTTTCCGCAAAGGCTGGACCCGCCTTGGCCAAAAACTAATTAGCACATCTCCCTATCAAGAGGAATCAAATGTTTTATGAATCATTCAAATCGGTTAATCAGTGCGCCCGAAAACGTAGACAAAAAATTGCGGACACACAAAACACACACATACACACATCCATTTTTTTTCTGAGGTATGCCAAAATGTTCAGAAACTTCTCAAACGTGAAGATATGCAAAAATTTTCATTTTCGATTTTCGGCTCATTACTATAACTTTCCTATGGAAAGTTAAAAATGAGCGTTAGTATTTATATCATGCATTCATATAGGCAAAATCTATCTTATTATTGATTGAATTGTGATTAAATATTATGATTTTTAAGTGAATTGCAAGTGCTCTGGTGCAAACTAGTCACGAGTTCGAAGGTTCGATCTCCGCTTCGACCAAGCCCAATATCAGGCAGTATGATGTCAAATTTTCACTTGAGGTTATAGACCTCAAATATGGCCACAAGTCAAAATAGTATGGCGATTTGCTAACAAAGTTCATAAATAATAAAATCATATCTTATTGTTAGTTAACGTTAGGCAATCAATAGATTGCCTGCTATAATAGCGTCTTTTAATCGTAGAATTAAGCTGGGTAAAACAGCTCAAATAACCTTAGAATTATTAATTATACTGTTATTTAATAAATAAAAAATGCGAGTGAATACAAAACCTAAAATAAATTCATACAAAATATAACCGATATATCTAACTTTAAGAATTAAGCTGCATGACTTGAATAAGTCGATCAATTTATTGCGCAGCAATTTTTCTTTGTAATTTTCTTATAGTTATTTAAGTAGTGCGACAAATACAAATTAGAGAGCTGATAAACGTATCAAATTTTGAAAAAAAAAATTTTCATTACCATACAATATATTGCCATTATATAACATAATAATAAAATAATTGAAGCATTTTTTAAATATGATTCTTTCTGTAAAACTGTATTAAATTTCAAATAAACTGTATGTCGATATACAGTAGATCTACAAAGATATTAATAACTTCCCGTAGGGTAAGTTATACATAGTAATCGCAAAAACGTCGAAAATTAAATTTTTTATATATCTTTACGTTTCAGAGGTTTCTGAACATTTGGAACACCTTAAAAAAAATTGATGTATATGTGTATGTGTGTGTGAGTGTTCGAATACAAAATTTCGTAGACGATTGGTAACTAAGTTTTCAAGAGTACGGAGGGTCCGATTTTAATAATTCAAAAAACATTTTACTTGTAATGACAAGATGAACATCTGATTAAATTTTTAGGAAGCCGGGGCTAGCGGTTTTGGATATCTAGTAAAGTAAAAAAAGCCATTTGGTAGTCAAAAATGAGCATTAGACATATGCACATCAAATTATCAGATATTTTATGGAGATTTTAAAAATACGTATAAACTTTATTTACATTTCTATGGGTTCCGTAACATCGTTTGTCCGTTTCACTGCAACGCGGCGCTTACGCACTTCGATATTCAAAGTTTAAAAATAATATTAATCTTTTTCAGAAAAAAAAAAATTTGATACGGAAAGTTCCAGCAATTTGCCTTAGTGCATGATGCCATGCACCACTAGTAATTTTTATATGTATAATAAATATCACTACTTTCCATCTATTACCACAATTGTAAAAGTATATTCAAATAACAGCCCCCTGTTTAACTGCTGCATGACTGAGCATGATAGTGTTTACTCTAAAGAAAAACTGCAATTTACAAGTAACTTTATTATAAATATATAAATTGGCTTCAGTTTGAGTATTGTAGGATATCAAAGAAAAACGACGTAAAGACCAACTCAACACTTGCACATTAACAATAAAAGTAATTTTGAAAAAAAATATTCAAAAAAGGTTGAATAATGCAGGTCTCAAGTAAAAATTCTACTATTTTACTGCTTTCCACCGCTAAATTTAATATAGGGCTTCACCGTAGCCTAGTGGTTAGATTTATGGACTTTGGAATCTGTTGATTTAAGTTTGATACTTGTCTCGGGCACCCTGATGTCAAGCAGAGGTGACAACAGTTTTCACTTGGAAATATAAATAACAATATGTTTTCAAGCAAAAATAACCCTTATTCGGCATTAAAAATTACCACTATCACAGAAAATGTAGGAAATAATAGAAATCACTTAGAGATTCATCACTTGGAGATAGAACAACTATTCACAACTCATTGCAAAGCCTATAGGACTCCTAAGTTCGGATCGCTGTTCAAATAATTGTAATAAAAAAATAATTTAGTAGCACTTTACTTACCCGTATGTTCACCATAACATATTTTCATAGCCGCAACACCCATTAAAACCAAGTAAAATAGGATTAAACCCATGATGGCACTTGCCAAAATGAATTTCTTCAGCTCCCTCTTGTAGACAAGGTTCGCTGTTAACGTCGACATTTGGACTAAATTTCCAAAGCGAGAATAAATTATATAGGCATGGATTTATTTGCTATCAGCATTTTGTTTTATATTACTCATTAATTGTTTATATTATTGAACACATTAATCATTGCGTTCATTAAGCTAATGTTATGCATTCGGTTCTCTTATGTTTACAAAAATAAAACGGGTTTGATAAAATATTATAGAAACTCGGATATATAATATAAATAACATTTATTTACTGGAATGAGAAAACGCGCGCCCTGTGTTTAGAAAATGATAAGATATCTTCAATAATTAGCTTTAGTTATTTTAATTAAAAATCGCGGGTCCATTATATTCCAGACTCCTTTATCAGCACACTTATTATTCATGCAATAGATAAAAGTGCAGTTGATTAGGATGTTTTTAATTATATAGGAAGTGATTAAATTCTCGGGCACGCATCAGTGACAATGGTTTTCACTTGAAAACATATATGGATTTAATTTTTTAAGGAAAAATAGCCTTTGTCCGGCATTACTGCGCCAATCTCTCGGAATTACAATGCTTTACAAGCTATTTGTTTTCATGATTTTTTTCTCATATCTTAACTGCAATCAGAATCTTACGTCCTATACGCTGTTGAGTTAAAACTTCTCTTTACTTCGAAATTTTAGATGCTATTCCAACGGTTAATCCATTAATTTTTGATGATTATTATTAAAAAAACATTCGATTCGTATTGATAAGGAGATGTGCTGTTTAATTTTTGGCGAAGGCAGGTCTAGCCGTTCCGTAGATACAGTGCAAAAAGTGCCAGAAACATTAACTCAGTTTGTAAGAGAACGGAGCGTCCCATTTTAATAATTCAAAATACATTTTACTTGTATTGACAAGATGAAGAACTGATTAAATTTTTGAGAAGGCAGGTCTAGCGGTTATGGAAATCGGAAAATAAGTTAAAAAAATATTATTTGGCGATCAAACATGTTTATTGGACATATGAAAGTCAAATTATCAGATATTTTATAGAGATTTTAATAATGTGTACACATTTTGTGTATTTTTTTTTGGGTTTCACACCAAGATTTTTAATTACGGTTCGGGAAGTTCCAGCAATAACATCAGTATGAAATTTTATCAATTTTTTTAACTAATTCTTTGATAACATCGCACAAAAGATACTTTTTTCTCTAATTCTTTCAAAAGTTGCAATCTTGTTGTTAATTTTACATTGAATTGTAAATAAACTATTACATATAAGCCTTGTTATTGGAAACTTCGTTTTCCTATTGCTTATAAAATAAAACTTCTACAAATAATTATATTCCTTGATTCCAAATAGATAAATTTCGAGAATAATGTGAAAAACGTGTGCCAAGGCTGAAGAGTTCTCATATAATTTTCAAATAGCCTTCGCTCGTGATTATTATATGCTAAATTTAAATATTCTGCTAATTAGCGAGTAATTATTTCAGGAAAACGCGTTTATAAGTTCATTATTTCAAACCATGAGTCGATTGTATGAATTGCCTTATAGTGATATTCATAGAGGAAAAGTACACACCTAATGCTAATAAACATCGTAATAACCGATAATTGCAAATTTAGATAGGACTAATTAAGTATAATCCTTAAATTTGTTGTTATTTTTCACGTTTTTTGTTTGCTCTTTTAAAGCTATTGAGTTATTTGAGAATAATAGTTTGCTAAGGTTGAATGTATAATAAAGTGAACTTTTATTATCGTAGAGTAGGTTATTGTAATCATCCAAAAATCAAAATTGAAAATTTTTGCATATCTCCACTTTTTGATGGTTTAACATTTTGCCATACCATAAAAAATGGATGTGTGTGTATGTATATTTGGATACAATTTTTCGTCCACGTTTTTGGGTGCACGGATTAACCGATTTGAATGGTTTAAAAAACAAGCTAATCAGCAAAAGTTGGTCCACCCGTTTTGGAGTTACAAAGCAAAAAGTGCAAAAGATAGTTTTACCTTAAGACACGATGCCATACACTACTAGTTACAATCAGTTTGTGTTCCGTCTTTAACAGCTGTCCGAAGGCCTAAAAATAACCATGGTAAAGCGTCTATCCATGAACTTTCCTCATAAAAAATAAAATCTGAGCTTTTGGAAAATTCTGCATAGGGTGATTATTATTACTACATTGGCTTGCTAATTGATTTGCTGATGTTGATGATGAAGTAGCGGTTAAATAGCATTTTGGTGATAAAAAGATGATTGGCTTCTTCTTGGTGGACAAATTTTCCTGTCTTCTTGTATTTTGCTAATGATGGGCGGCTTCATTGACTTCTTGTGGTATCAATGAAATATGTTGCAATATAGCTGTCGATTAAATTCTCTTATGTAAATTTACGACTGTTTTTGTTTTCTGATGATATATATAAACTTGTTTTTGGTTTAGCTTATTTGCACATTAGGAGCTTGCGTTGGGTTCTCTAATTGGAGCAATGGTAAAGGAAATTTTACTATTTCACAATGATACAATATATTTCTTACCTAGTGTGGTATGTATCAATTTTTTACTTGTTCATTTCATTTTAATCTATAATATATTTAAATTTAATTGGCTGCAAATATAACATTCAAAAATATGTCTCAACGTCAAACAAAAAAATCTAAATCTGCTCAGCAGAGTTCTTCCTTAGCTGGTGAGGAATGAATAATCCTTTAATTTTGTCGCTGCATTTATATATATATATATATATATATAAATAAATATATATATATATATATATATATATATATAAATATATGTTAATTGAGAATATGAGATAAAATACTGAGTTAAGTAAACATTAAGGTAATCTTTTCTTGAGATAACACGAAGACGCAAGAATACTACAGAAAACGATGTCAGGCCAATTAGCAGTTTAATTAAATTAACGCCGGTTACATGAGCAATTTACTTATTACATATCTAAGTAGAAGTCTGCAATACAAATTTCAATATTCAGACAGATTTAAACTTTGATTTCATAATAGTACAACTATTATTGTATTAAGATTAATACAACAATTTTGTGTCGAGGTATGTGTATGTAGTTATTTTTATCTTTTTATATTATAACATAGTGACGGTATGAATATTTATATATTTTAGTATTTAAATATCAACAATTACCAAGTAAAATTACTAATCATATTACTATCATGAAATATTATTCAAATATCATTACACACCGAAACCAATCTTAATTTGTTTATATTTATTTATTGATAAGCAAACATATGTAATTGCAAATATTATTAAAATTTCAGGTACTTATTCAAAATAAATTACAGATTTGTTGATATTTGTCGATTATTCGTAACCAACAAATGAGAGTTAAGAAATTAAAGTATTTAGTTTAATTTTATAATTACTCATAATAATCTAATATTTATGATTAGCTATAATATTATAATCAGCTAAATAAGTCATGAAAACAAGTAAATATTACAAAAGTCAATCTAATGTGTTTATACAATTTATTATTATCTAAATTTCATTGTATAAACTTTCTATATTTTTTTTTATTATAATAGCTATAATAGATAGATATCGGTTGGTTAAAAATATAATTGTCATAATATGACTATGGTGGTTTCAACTTGCAAATATTATAGTAATAATTAGCAATTTATTTACTTTCTAATCCATCAATTTTATTAAAGTACTAGTGCAAGAGTACTTACTTACTAGTGCAAAAGTACCTACTTTAATTTGTTTACATTTGTTTTATTAAATAGAAATGCAGGGAATGGAAAAATAGTCAGAATATCCCAGATGTGTTTTTAACTCCTGTAATATGATTGCACTCAAAGAGCCTAATATAATTATTATAAATTTCTCAAGTCAAAATATTTTGAATGATGACTTTAGAAGACATCTGAAAAATAAAATAGAGCTTCGTTAATTTTTATCAACATTCTGCAGACGTGAAAACATATTTTGATGGATGGACAGCATTTGTCTTAGATTATTTTTTTGACTATATTAATAAAAAAATAACAGCAGATTGAATAATAATGAATTAACAACAGTAGAGGTATTGATGCTGGAACCGATAATGAACTTCATTGTTATTTCTTCTGCATATCTAAATCTGCGTTATATCAGAGTCAGTGTTTAATTATGTTTTATATGCACATATGACTTAGAAAATTGCTGATTTCTGCTTTTAAATAAATTATATTAGAAGCGTCAACGTCATCTCATGCACGTAGTGCAAAACCAAACACGTAACTTCCATTGCATAATTATTGCATTAGCAATTCAAACGCGACCTTCGAAGCTCCGATTTGCAAACAGTGGTATTTTATTTTGATATAAGTATCATGTCAAACAATTACAATGTTCAATAACAATTAGAAAATGTAGTCAGTCTATACTCGCAGTATATACGCCAAAACTAATTTGAATAATCAACACAGAAATAAAAGTGGTTGACCACTAGTTTGTATTGTCCTCAAAAGCATAATATATCTAAGAATAAGTAGTTAGAATAACAGCTTATGAACACATAGTTCTAATTGCTGTTCAAATAAAATGCCTTAAGGCAAAATGCTGGAACTTCCCGTGCCGTAATGAAATATTCGAGAAATATTAAATGTTTTTCAAATAGATTATTATAAATACTGTATTAAGACAAAGTATAAGGGCTTAATTTGTATTTTCGAAATGGCCAAACCTGTCTTTGCAAAAAACTAATCACAAACTAATCTCAAAAACTCGACTTCTATTTTCTGCACCCTTTGCTCCGTTTCTCCGAAACTGATGGATCTTCCTTAACCAAAAACTAATTAGCACATCTCCCTATCAATAGAAATCAAATGTTTTTTAAACCAGTCAAATCGATTGATCCGTGCGGCCGTGCGCCCAAAAACATGGACGTATCTATTTTTTCTAATGTATGCCAAAATATTCAGAAACCTGCAAAACGAGAACATGAGCAAAAAATTTCAATTTACATTTTTGTACAATTATAATAACTTACCCTACGGATAAAAAGTCGTAATGTCCTAATACGAAAACCTAACAGGGTTGAATTAATGCAGCAAATCTGACCACGTACATTTTTCATATTTTACATTAAGGATCATAATAGATCAGTCTTATTGAATTGAAGAGTTTGTATTAAGATGTGATAAAAAATATAAACTAGTTGTTAAAAGCATTATTCCTTAAGGCATCTTGCATGATCTTTTTGATTTGTGTGAATAATCGATTCAATCAATAATAATTGGATTTATAGATCACCTATTTATCTATCTGTCTGCTGGACTACTTATTTACCTATCTCAGTGTTAACCTGGGTACTTTTTCACCTGCCTAGGTGCCTATCTCTCTACTTTTTCACCTGTAGTTTATTTTACCTGCCTACCTGTTAATCTTTTTATCTTTCTATCTGTCTATTTTTTTTATTCTCATATCTTAACAGCAATCATAACCTTACGTCCTATGAGCTGTTAGTCTGAAACTTCTCTTTACTTCGTATTTTTAGATGGTAACCCAATAGTTAATCCATCCATATTTGATGATTTTATTACTAGAATTTATCTAATAGGGCTGACTTTTTATTGGTGCAGAAATGCCGGGTGAGGTCTATTTTCACTTGGAAACATATTGCTATCTATATTTCCAATTGAAAATCGTTGTCACTGCCGCCTGACAACAGGCTGCTCGAACCCGGAACCTCTGAATCAAGTCCCGTCGCGCTGTCTATTTGTCCCACCTGACTATTTGTCTATCTTTCTATCTGTCTACCTGTTTACCTGCCTATATATCTTTTGGTGTACGTGGCTACCTCTCTATCTTTCTATCAATAATTCTATTTGTACATGAATCAATAATAATGGTGCTGAAAGATTATTATTGCCAAGTGATTACATGTTTTTCTTTTCAACCTTTTTTATGCATCTTCGAAACCGCTGATCTTGCGATCTATTACACCGACAATAAAACTTTTTATAACACGTCTTATAAGATGAAAATGCGAAGAGGTCATAATTGCGTTTGAACTTATTTGAACTTTGAACAATTCTATATTCTTCAATTCATTCTGTATTTGATCAGCAATTCAGAACCACTGGATATAATACTATTATTAAAAAAGTCGGGCGAAATCTAAAAACAACGAACAATTATAATCAAACAAACTAAATATGAAACGCATAAAATACGAACATAATTTACTAGAACTTCAATTCCGGTCTAACCCATTATCGAACAGGTAAGTAATGTCTTAAACCGGTCTTATTACGAAGGTGAAAGTAGATTGAAAAAAGGGTGTACCTGTACAATGCATCGAATAAGGCTATGTGTTTCCAATGACTACATTCATCCTACTATTTCATTTGTTATTATCAATTATTAGAATAAATCACTTGTAAGTTAAAGTATTAATCATTAATAATTAATGTTACCTACCTAGGCCTGTGTTACATTAATAACACAGGCCTACAAAAAAAATTTCTTGTTTGGTGCATCAAATGTTAGAGCTGATTCTTATAGTATTTTTTGCGCTTCATATCTTGAAAACTAAAGCTCATAGAAAAAAACCTTTTCTTTGTTGGCCTGTGTAATTAACGCGTAACATTTGGTTTTATAGAGTTTTCATGAAGAGTTAATCAAGCCGAATTATACGATCTCAAATCTGTTGATACTATAATATATTATTGAATGTTTCATATTCTGATTGCTTCTTAGAGAAAATAAATCTTATAATTAAGGTTTGAACATTTGAAATAGTAACAATAATAAATGAAGTAACAAGTTTATCGACTGATATTAATTAATCCATCCATGTGATTAATTTTAGCTTAGAAATATTAATTTTCTCCTACTAAAATCCAGAAACAAAATCACAAGTAAAAATCGTATTATTTTACAAGAAAAATATTTCTATAATTTATGCACAAATATTTATACTAGGTTCAATTTCCAGTTGTTTGAGATCACACAAGAACAATGAAAGCCTTCAACACATGCTTTAAAAGTTTATTTTATGATCTTAAAATAAATTAGCGCTGGGTAAACCAAAATTTGTTACACCATTCATCAAAATAGCATTTTTATTTTTAATCACATTAGAAAAATTCTTTAGCAACCGCATTTCATGATCATCTAGCAGTGAAGATAAGAGGAGGTTCTGGGCTCCAACATTGTAATTTTTAACGAATGAATTTTCAATTTTATAAACTTATTTTATTAACGAACACATGTGCCGATTTTACGTGTGGTTAAAATTATTTATTTCATTTTGGAACGGTATTTTTAAGCGACTTTTTAATCTACCCTTCTGTCGCGATTATTTTTCATTTGCACCCGTGAATTTCTTAATATGATAACATATAGTAATAAATAAATATAATTCTATGATAAATTATCATTGATAATTTAGAATAAACAAATTCAGTAAATATTTTTTTTCTGATAAAATACCAAAATATATTGAGGAATTTAATTAACTTTATCACACTCTTTTGTTCTCGGTCTGTCGAAAATTGTTTGATTATGACGTGTTTTTATAAGCGTTTTAAATTAAACCAGATTAAAAATTAGAGACTAAATACATAATGCTTGAAAAAATTAAAAGATTAAAATTAAAGACAATGGAATGAAAGAATGGATTTCATTCAATTCAATTAAAAAGAAACATATGTTGTTACCTATGTCACAAAGCCAAGGCCGAGTGATGTCTTCAGCCCACGTTATTCTGCATTGTTATTGAAATCAAAACAAAACGTTATTTGATATATAGGTAAAATAATAACATAGAACATTAAATAATATCTGTTGTGAACAAAATGCACTGACGATTCTTCATTATTTATCTTGTTTGCTAACAGTACATCTCTAAGGAATTTTTCAAGTTAATGGAATTAAATTGTGAACTTCCACGATATTAAGAAAATATATTAAAAATGATTAAGACCAATAATTTTATTTCTGTTTTAATATGTCCACATTTTTTATATTAACCATTTCTATAATTTATTAAATCGATTTGATCAATGTATTATATGAATTTAAATATTTTACTAATTACATCATTTTAAGAAGTGACATTAACTTCCAATGGATGATCACTTATAAAACAATGATTTTGATTTATAGAGATCATGAACAAATTCATTCATGTCTATCAATATTAGTTAATAAAATGCCTACCGTGCGACGTGTCTTTCCATATGTGGGAGACTAGAAACAAAGGTCAAGTAATGAGATGCTTAAGGTTATTTTGGTGATCTAATACCTATGATGGTCAACCTAGGAAAATAAATAACAATAATTATACAAGATATGATGATAATGAAGTGATCAGGTAGGGTTTTATTCAAGAATAAAAAAATTGATGAAGAAATTAAAATGTTGCTAAAGAATTTTTATGATCTTGTACATTTTTATCTAAACCAACAATGGCTGCACCCTTCGGTGTAGTTCTTGGTTTAATTTGCTTGAAATGAAACTTCAGTGAATGTAGATCATAAACAAATGAATAACAAAAAATTAATATATAATTAATTTGGAAATGGAAAGTGTAATTTTATGAGTATCCTACATGAAAAATTAATGTAAGCTACATACTAATATGGAACTTGTAAGTGTACACTTCTAATTATTTCTATTATCCCATAAGCACTTATATATGCGTGCATATTTATTGTAACTTAATATCAGCCTTGAAATATTTAACTAGTTGGTATTGGTATTTTGCCTTGAGGCAAGTTACATGAACTTCCCGATATAACTAAATAATCGACTTAATCAATTAAAAATTAATTTATGAGTGATTAAATTTATTCCGAGTGGATTTATTACATAATAATTGAAAATTCTAGAAGCAAATTTTCACAAATCAATAATTATTATAATCGAACCAGTTTCCGTAGGACTTTAATGGTTTAGTATGTTCATTAAGATCAAGTACTCCATTGTTATACCAAATAAATAATCTAATTTTAATTTTAACAAACGTGAAAAAACTACTAATTTTCTCAAATTTTGATGAAATTTTAAAATTGAACTACTTGTCGTAAGACCGTAATATTTCAGTAAGTTCTATAAGACCATGGTATATATCGCCAAAAATAGTTCCATGGCTTAAATTTTTTTTCAACAGTTAATTACAAGAAAACGGCTCGGTAAAATTTCACCTAAAACTAATCAGTATCATTCCCAACTAATATCTTTCGAACAGTTTTTAATTTTTTAAAA
This sequence comes from Ctenocephalides felis, assembly GCF_003426905.1. Lineage (NCBI taxonomy): Eukaryota > Metazoa > Arthropoda > Insecta > Siphonaptera > Pulicidae > Ctenocephalides > Ctenocephalides felis. The sequence goes on along the minus strand of NW_020537758.1, from coordinate 41,005,956 downwards.
TCGATTTGGTAGTATGAGCTTAAATGTGGACGAAAAGTTTAACACTTTTTTCCAAATTACAAAGAAACGGCTCGGACGATCGTCGCACAAAACTGTCAAACGATAATCCTCATCGAGATAAATCAAATGATTTTTAAATTTCTGAAATCGGTCCAGGGGTTTTTGAGCAGTCGATGAAAGTTCTAATTTTGACAAATGCCGAAAAAACGATACTGCTTTTAGCAAACTTTGACGAATTTTTAAAGCTAAACGAGTTGTCGTAGGGCCGTAATATTTTAGTATGATCTAGAAGACTATGGTATCAACCGTCAAAAAAATAATAATAAAAATCGACGAAAAAACATTTTTTAACAGTTTATTACAAGGAAACGGCCCGCTCGATCTCTACCAAAAACTAATCAGCACGATTCCAAACCAATATCTTCCGAACGGTTTTTGACATTTCAAAATCGATTCAGAATTGCGGACTAAAACGTGGACGAAAAATTTTTCACTTTTCTGCGATTTATAAAGAAACGGCTAGGCTGATCGTTCACAAAACTGACAAACAATCGGTTCAGCCGTTTTTGAAAAAAATTGTTAACACACACGCACACACACACATACTTTTTCCAAATTTGGTCTCATTCGATTCAGAATGGCTTATTGAAACGTCGAGAAAACATAAAATAAGCAAATCGGATTTTTTGAAGAAAACATAAACTTTTTCCTCGGAAAGTTAATAAAGTAATTTATTTTATTATTATACTTTCAGATTATGGGCAACGTTTGCCAGAAGCGGGATACAGCTACACCTGATTCGAAAAATCCAGTAGATAAAATATTTAGCAGACTGCAAGTAATTATATTCACATACCAGATGATTTTGTTTTAAGTTTTAAATGTACTCAATTATATTTTTTCAGTTATGTCCTCATGGTTTGAATCGCAATGATAACATACGAGCAGATAAACAAACGAATATGTGAGTATTTTTACAGCTTGATAAGTTATTAAGATTAGAAAATCCTATAATAAATTTAGTTTTTGCCAATTTTTCCGTCACATTTTCAGAAGGGCAATTGAACTGATTTTTATATTTCTTAGTATAAACATTTTTATTGGTTCATTAATTGTCACAAATTGGTAATTACATATGAGTGAAAAAATCTGCGATTGTGTGATTTAACCACTCAGAAAAATATATAACTTGTAAAACTATGGTTAATTTATATTGATTATATATATATATATAAATATATATATATATATATATATATATATATATAACATAGTTTATAAGCCAGTACAGTTTAATTATTTTTTTTTTGTAGCTATCAGGTGCCAACATGGCCAACGAACGATCAGACGCCCACCGTAACACCCCGGCGTAATTCCGTCGCAAAAATAAATACACGTGCCACTCCGCTTAGTCCGGAGTGGACAGATGTGCCCCTTAAGACTCCTGAAATCATCCAGAAAACAATGGCGACTCTTCAGCAATCCACCGAGCCTGATGCTGCTCCTGTACCTCCCCCACGAAAACGAAGGCGTGGTATTAAACAAATTCTAGATCGTATGAACTCAGAAGACAATTTAAAACCAGTTGAGGAAGCAATAATTGTTCCCAAAAAAGAAATAACGCACATTTGCGATCCTACGAGGCATCCACATCATTATCACAAAACAAATGGTGGGCCTAGAAAAGCATATTCAACAGTTATACCTCCAATTTATAATGACTTGGATGTAAAAAAAGAAATGTCTAAAAACCTTAGGCGCGGTTCGATACCTAGAAATGCTTCCTTACCTGGTGAAAACAACCTTTCTCTATCGCAAGCGACAGCTCAGCGGTTGGAAAGTTACATGACACGATGTAGAAGTTTTGGTTCCTTATTGCCTCAACAAATTATGGATAAAATTAAAAACACACCTTCATCTAGCGCAGCAAACGATCAATCTGATGCGGAAAGTGAAGATTCATGGGGAGGTTTGGATGATTGGGACTTGGGAGTAATAGAACATGACGGAATTGACGATGGTCTTTTCCAACCAATTTCCAGACTACCATCTAAGAAACGTTCTTCGACCGATGTTAAGTTTTCAGTTGGAGATAAAAATCCGTTACCATTAAATGCAAATAAAGATAAAATTAAAAGTTCAGACACAGCAGTTAGTACTGCGGCACCAAAACAATCTAATGGCCGCAAGAGCGGTGTTAACCTACAAGCAATTTTAAACCCCTCATCAATTAATACTATTTCTGAGTCTGTTGAACGGAAAACTTCAGAAAACGAAGATGTCAAACAAGCACCTTTGGCCCGACGGGAGAGCATTGAAGATATAGTCGACTGGTTCGACAAAGATTCGGATAATGAACTTTCAAAAAAATCATTTTCTGAAGAGAATCCCAAGAAAACTGATTATGATAAATTTTCTTCAAACATTTTGTATGATGGCGTAACAAATCCGTTTCGTATATACTACGAAGATTCATCCTTCAGTTCTGACGCTTTCTTCACCTCAAAATTCTTAGAAAATGAAAAAATGGCCAATAACATAAATGACAATGATTCACCAAATATGTCCGAATCATTAGACCAGAAGGCTATGGATTTTGTGATTGTCAATGACGATAAAATTAATCCAGATAAATTAAAAAATTCAGATGATGACAAAATCCCATCTAAACAAATCGAAGAAGACTGTCCCACGATTGTCGAAGAATCTATTGAGTCAAGTAGCATAACAACAAAAGATTCCCAAACAAATAATTCTGAAGATGATAATATTGGTCATTCGAGTTTGCTGAAATTTTTTAAAAATGATTCAAACACAATCGAAGATCCTGATAGGCCCGATCGAAATAATGCTAAAGTAGATATATCAGGTTTCCATTAAAAATAGATATTATTTATATCTAAAGTTTGTATGCGCTTAATAGTAATTAACATTTATCTGGACCAAATTGTAAATTAATTACGAATTTATTTAATATTATAAATATAGATACAATAATTTTGAAATGAATTAAAAATATTAACTTGTAGCATTGTTAAATAATATGATGTTAAACATGAAAAAATAACACACTATAAAATAAATAAATATATTTCATCATAATTTCTTTTAAATTTCATTTTTCTATATTGTATAAATAATTATATATTATTATTATATAATATTTATTATGTATCAATTTTGTTTTCTCATGAAGTAGTGAACTTCTTGAACTTATTTGAACTAGTTCAATTATGGTTTGTTAAATTACTTATTAAATAAGAGAGTATGTTATAACTATATAAAATATTTGAGAATTGTTATTGATATTAATATGTATATAAAATTTAACAGAATTTATTGTAAAGAATATTAATTAAATATAAACAGAATATAAATGCCTCTGTATTGAACTATTGTGAGATCTGTTTTATATAAAAACGATTTACTTTTCAATTTGTTAATATTCAAATATAGTTTAAAAATGGGTTCATTATTCAAAACACCCGAACAAACTTTTGTACCTGTAAATATCAAACCAAGCTATCTATTATTGTACCGGAAATAAACATTTACCTGAGTAAAATAAAAGATTCACTATTTGTTGTCACATCGCAGTGCCTAATTCAGATAATTTTTCAATACACAGTTTGAAACTACCTTATGTCAAACTCTCAAAGTTTATTTGGGGAGTTAAAAGTTCTACATAATTCTGCGCTAATATACAAATAGGTTTATAATTTTCAAACAAAATTAACTTTTTTTATTTCACTCAAAAGTTTTTACCCAAAAAATACTAGGAATCAACCCATGAAAGTAACAAGAGAATATAGAATATGTTTTAATAGAAATATTTTAAAATAACAAAATATAATTTATATAATATAATGTTACTGTAATTATCTGGTGATCAAAACTTACTGTAAGTTAATTTAAAATAAACGATTAGATTTTAAATTAAATTTGATCAAGTTGTATTGAGCGCCATCCCACGGTGCGTGTATACACCAGATGTCAATGACATGTATCTATGTATCCACTCTTCTTTTATCTATGTGTGTATCTATGGTAATAAATGGTTCTAAACTCCACTTGTGCCAACCGTAACAATACCAACTTTATAAGCAAAACATAATGGCGATTTGTCTTTACTAGCTTGATTTATTCTGAAAAACATCATTGTGTTTTGTGATTTTGACAGAGAAGTTTATTTCTCGGAAATTGTGGAGAGTAGAATGTGTTACGTTATATAGCTGTGCGATAAGATACTTTTTTATTAATTATTTTATATTAAATAGTGTTTCAAGTAAAATTATGACGCAGTTTTTACCCGCTAATTTATTAGCTCTTTTTGCTCCTCGGGAGCCTATTAAACATTTACCTCCGGCTTGTAAGTTACCTCATGAAAAGAAGAATAAGGGCTATGTTGGGATAGCACAATTCGTTAAAGAATTTGAGGTATGTGAAATATACTACTCCTTCATTTTTAGTGCATACTGATTCAATTTTTTCCCATGTAGGATCCAAAAGAGACTCCACCTCCCACTCGTGTTGAAACCAAAGAAGAGAGATTGGAAAGGAGAAGACGTGAAAGGGCTGAGCAAGTTGCCTATAAGTTAGAACAGGAGATAGCTGTCTGGGATCCAACATCCTCGGAAAGTGCTACAGTAGATCCATTCAAAACATTATTCGTAGCTAGAATTGTAAGTGAATATTATTTGTTCATTATAACATAATTACAATAAGGATTTTCTTTAATGAATTAATGATACAAGCATATATTTCTTCACAGAATTATGATACTACAGAATCCAAATTGAGAAGAGAGTTTGAAGGTTATGGACCTATTAAAAAGGTATATTTACTCAACTTCCAAATTTTATTTAGATTATTATATTGATTTTTAATTAAGAATTGTTTTTATTTAATTAAAGAAAACATTTGCTTGCATGTTTTTTATGCAACTAATATGATTGATCACTTCGTAAAGGTTATCTAAATATTTAGTGTTTCTTTTTTCTTTTAACATTGAAGTGATGTTTTAAATGATAATTATTACTGAATTGAAGAGCTTATTTTCATATTGCACAAAATTTCATATTATGCTTTGTTTTTTTGCTATAATAAATTATTTAATAATATTTTGTGCTTTCAGATCGTTGTCATTCACAATGCAATCAACGGTAAACCCCGTGGTTATTCATTTATTGAATATGAACATGAGAGAGACATGCACTGTAAGTACCAATTTAAGTAGTGCTTTGGTCTTTTTAGAAAGACTTTAAAAATAAATTACAGTGCATAGGTTACAAAAGCTTTTTGATTTTGAAATGGCCAAATTTAATATTTTATAGCCAGCAAAGAATGTAATTAATCTATAATTTTTTAGTGGTTTCTCAAAAATATCTCGTATAATTAGCCCTTGATGTTATTCTGTCAATGTGATTCGATATTAATGCGATTTTTCTGTTTTTGGTACAGAATTTGGTGTTTGACAATACACACTGCCGCTTTTGTCACTATATTGCTGGCTATTAATAGGTTTGTATGTGTGGTAAGAAAGCCCTGCATACAAAAAATATGTATTCTATTTATTTGGAGTGTCCAGAGGATTCTTTCAATTTTGTGGGGCAGGTTAATAAACATTAGTTTATTAGAATAATGTTTTTTACAAATATTGTTCTAATGTTTTCGATTTATTCAATATTTATTATTCTAACATTAATACATTCAGTAAGCAATATTCCCATTATTTTGCAATACCATCATACTTTACATTTACTATATGTAGCAATACTTTAGTAATATGATTGCGCGTATGGTTCAAATCCAAAACGGTAAAGTAGTTTTAAAAGCGCACCAGGTAATAAACATGTTATCGCAAATGGACACGTCTAGTGTAGCTCCATCCAAGAAATCTCTACTTTCATCTAGTTTGATTCAATTTTTAAATCCATATCTCGTAAGTAACATTTTTTATTGGTAGGTATTGCATTTATTATTATATACTGAAACTGCACATATAATGTATTTTTATTTTTTTGTGAAAAATACATCAGTACTCCATATTTTAATAAAAAATGCGGTTTTAAAAAATTTTATTTCAATTTTTGATTATCAGTCATGGGCATTGGGTATCTTCTACTATATTTATCGTGGACTTGAATTTTTCCAAAATTATTCTTCTCAGTTGAGTATCTGGAAACAATGGCAGCTATTTTGTAGGTGTTTTTTCTTTTGCTAAAATTATTTTTTACAGGACTTCAAACTACTATCATGGGTTTGTACAAAGCTTTTGAGCTCTTTCACTTTTTAATACATTTTCTAAAATTTCAGCTGCTTACAAACATGCAGATGGTAAAAAAATTGATGGAAGAAGGGTATTAGTCGATGTGGAAAGAGCAAGGACTGTGAAGGGTTGGTTGCCAAGAAGATTAGGTAAGTTAATTAATAAATCACTTGTAAATTTTATAAATAGTGATTTGTTTTTCAATTGGACTCAACACAATTCTATATTTTTTTAATGAATTGAATGATTTTGAAATCAGGTGGTGGACTTGGTGGAACAAGACGTGGTGGTCCAGAAGTAAACATCAAACACTCTGGTCGAGAGGACAATGAACGAGAGAGAGAGCGATATCGCTTGGAAAGAGAAAGAGAAGAGAGAGGCGACATCAGAAGAGACAGAGATAGAGGAGATAGGGATCGGGAACGAGAGAGAGACAGGGGTCTTGGTAGGTCTACTATAAGTCATATTTTCAATAGTTTTATAAATGTGTTGCCTAACAATTTTACACATTTTACTTTGCTAGAATTAAAATTGATGCTGACCATATTGGAAATTGAAGTCTTTTAAACGGTATAACATAACCATAACCATAACATAACCCTGGTACTTTGTGTTGGATTAAATTAGTTTAATTGTTTATTATTTAAGATATTCAAAATTGCATCTTAAACTTCTCCTAATCGATATCGTGAGAACCGAATTGTATGTATTCATCTTTACTTTCCCAATTGTTGTTATAAAGTTATTTTTTTACGAATTTTAAAAATATTGTGGAAAGATTAGTAAAATATACAAAGAAATTATATATTAACTACTTGGTTTGGTATTTAGCCTTGAGGCAAATTACATGAACTTCCCGATATGTGTAAATAATCGACTTGATCAAAAAAATGTGTAAATAATATACTTCATCAATCCTACTTTAAAAAAAAAACGATAATAATTTTAGCAAAGTTTGACGAATTTTTAAAATTAAACTACTTGTTGTAAGGCCGTAGCATTACAGTAAGTTCTATAAGACCATGATGTATATCGCCAAAAAAAGTTCCATGAAAATCGGCTTCAATTTTTTTTTCAACAGTTCATTACAAGAAAACGGCTCGGTAGATTTTCACCTAAAATTAATCAGCATCATTCCCAACTAATATCTTTCGAACAGTTTTTGATTTTTAAAATCGGTTCGGTAGGATGAGCTTAAATGTGGACGAAAATTTAACACTTTTTTTTCAACATTCAATTACAAGAAAACGGCTCGGTAGATTTTCACCTAAAATTAATCAGCATCATTCCCAACTAATATCTTTCGAACAGTTTTTGATTTTTTAAAATCGGTTCGGTAGGATGGGCGTAAATGTGGACGAAAATTTAACACTTTTTTTCAACAGTTAATTGCAAGAAAACGGCTCGGTAGATTTTCACCTAAAACTAATCAGCACCATTCCCAACTAATATCTTTCGAACAGTTTTTGATTTTTTAAAATCGGTTCGGTAGGATGGGCGTAAATGTGGACGAAAATTTAACACTTTTTTTCAACAGTTAATTGCAAGAAAACGGCTCGGTAGATTTTCACCTAAAACTAATCAGCACCATTCTCAACTAATATCTTTCGAACAGTTTTTGATTTTTTAAAATCGGTTCGGTAGGATGGGCGTAAATGTGGACGAAAATTTAACACTTTTTTTCAACAGTTAATTGCAAGAAAACGGCTCGGTAGATTTTTACCTAAAACTAATCAGCACCATTCCCAACTAATATCTTTCGAACAGTTTTTGATTTTTTAAAATCGGTTCGGCAGGATGGGCGTAAATGTGGACGAAAAGTTTAACACTTTTTTCCAAATTACAAAGAAACGGTTCGGCCGATCGTCGCACAAAACTGAGAAACGATAATCCTCATCGAGTTACATCAAATGCTTTTTAAATATCTGAAATCGGTTCAGGCGTTTTTGAGAAAACGTCGATGAAAATTCTAATTTTGACAAATGCCAAAAAGACCATACTGATTTTTGCAAACTTTGACGAATTTTTAAAGCTGAACCAGTTGTCGTAGGGCCGTAATATTTTAGTATGACCTAGAAAACTATGGTATCTATCGTCAAAAAAATAATCATAAAAATCGTCGAATTTTTTTTTTTTAAAACTTTATTACAAGAAAACGGCCCGGCCGATCTTTACCAAAAACTAATCAGCACGATTCCCAACCAATATCTATCGAACGGTTTTTGAATTTTCAGAATCGATTCAGAATTGCGGGCTAAAACGTGGACGAAAAATTTTTCACTTTTCTGCAATTTACAAAGAAACGGCCCGGCCGATCGCCGCACAAAACTCAGAGACGATAGTCCTCATCGAGATACATCAAATGGCTTTTAAATTTTTGAAATCGGTCCAGCCGTTTTGGAGAAAACGTCGATTTACGGCAAAAAATCTGTTCACACACACACACACACACACACATACACACACACACACACACACACACACACACATACTTTTTCCAAATTTGGTCTCATTCGATTCAGAATGGCTCGAAACGTCGAGAAAACATAAAATTAGCGATTCGGATTTTTTGATGAAAACATAAACTTCTCCTTCGGGAAGTTAAAAAAAAACTATATTGATAATTTATTATCCGAATCTTGTGTTGGCACCCCCCAAGGCGTGCGCTCGTATTTTTCGCATGAATCGCATTAAACGTAGGACCGGCCCTGATTAATATTCGATTTCATATTTTAAGTGAATTAATCTTTTTATATGTGTATCATTCAATCTGCCATACATATATTGTCTCTTATATTATTTTAATTTCTGGCACATCTCATCTGCTTTTTGGCATAATCATAAATTTATTATACATATTCTAATATCTTATATTTCGTTTAAGTTCATAAGTAAATTGAAATTTTTGGCAGATGATTTCTACATATCATTATTTTCATTTGTTTTCAATGCAAACAATGACATGTAGTTATTTGCAATTTTTTCTATTTATTTCTACAATATTGCACATACATCCCAGTACTTTATAATCACATACATCCTAGCAAATTTCCTTAACAAAAGATTTATCAAAATACGAACAATCATTTAGGAGTGTACAGTGAGTGCTTTATATAATAGCAATAAAGCTCAAATTGTTTCTACGTTTTAGTTAGAAAACGTTTGTATATAAAAAAGAAAAGGGCTGTTTTTAGGGTTTTCCCGGCAATTATTCAATTTTTTCTTGCCGGAAGAACCATCCTTGGACTTCAATGAACATGTTAAAAAAAGAATTGGCCAAATTGGTCGCGGCGTTGTTGAGTTATGCGCTTACCAACACATTTTGCGATTCATTTTTATATATAAGATATTAATTTGGCTTTTATCATCCTTTATACTGAGCTTTGATCAATTTTAAAATATAGTGATACAGTAGCTCATATAATTCCAGTTAGAGTAATAACTACTTGACTATCATATAATGAAATGCAATTAATAATTTGCATTACTAATCAATATTGCAGTTTGGTCAATCTTAGTCAATATTGTCTGTTATTTTAGATAGTTCTAAATGTAATATTTTGTAGATTTTTTATATATATATATATATTTAAAAAGCAAACAAATTCCATTTCTAGATTGTAAACCGTATTCTTTTAACCTCAGGTGCTGCTGGTGGCCTGGGCTCATTTGATCGCGATCGACGTAGATCGCGCAGCCGAGACCGTCCGAAACGACGCAGCCGCAGCAGAAGCCGCGATAGGTCTGATCGTAAACGCAGACCAAGGAGCAAAGAGGCTGATGACACGGATGTGGAAAGAGTCCGAGATAGAGAGAGAAGGTGGAATATTGATTTATTTATTTATATAAGCCACTACAAATCTTGCATTTTCAATGAATTTGATTTGATGTATTTTTATTTGCAGAGATAAAGAACGTGACCGATCTGACAGAGATCGCAAAAGGAGACGCAGCAGGAGCCGTGATCGAGAAGGGCGCGAGAAAGACCGGTCAGACCGCAAGCGTGATAAAAGGGATCGCGAACGAGCTGAACGTAAAGAGCGCAAAGTTCGAGTCGGTGACTTTGGTGATGTTGAAGTTAAAGTCAAGGATGAACCTCTTGATGGTAATTAGCATATTTATTTCATTTTACTGACAAAAACTATTTATTTCGCCTATTACACAACTTCTATTGCAATATTTTTGATTACTTTTATCACAACATTATAATCACTGCCAATGGAATATTATAATGTTCACAATATTGCCACATGAAAATATGAAGCCTCAGGGCCAACAGTCTTGTAGGCTTGACTGTATGGTAGTATGCGCTTCGTACATTGACTTACATTGGGATTAGTTTTATAATAATAATGATCGAAATTATAAACTTAAGTTTTTATTTTTACAGATTATCCTGATTATACACAGTACACCACAACTTACAATGAAAATGCTGTAAAATATGAAGATGAAAATGAAGAAAAATATAAAATTCCAGAAAATAATGGCAATAGTACCAGTGGATACACACAAGAAGAGGGAGAATATGATGAATCAAATGACTATTAAATTAATATTGAATTTGCTCTTTGTTGGATTAATTTCTGACGTTTTATAATATAGTTATAGCAATAATTGACAAATCTTAAAATCTTCATTTGTAAATAATTTTTTTTAAATATTTAAATAATTACAGTTTTTAGTAACCATTAAATTTAATATAATTTACATTATCTGATAAATGTATTATGGAATAAAATAATTTTAAATTATCTAAATTTTTTCCACCAAAATTCCTATTCTTTCCTATTCTTGTCTTCATTTATTAATTTTCAGAAACAAACTTGATGTTTTAATGCCATAATAACAATAAAAGTTTCTCAGAGTTTTCTAAATGTCAGGTAAGTGATAACATATTTATGAATATTATTAATATAAAATAATTAACATATTTCTATTTACAGATAATGTAGGTAAAAAATCAGTTATCAAACATTGTTTGAACATATTTATAGTTTTCCATAATAAAACTATGACATCGAGTTGCAACCGGACTTTCTTTACAAAAATAACTAATCAGACTATGCCACGTACTAAGGTGATTTATAAAATATGTATGTGTTATATTTTAGTACATAATTGTTAAAAATTCTAAAACATAAATGATGATTTAAAGGCGAATATGAATTTGCAGCGTTGTAGTTTTAACTTGGTTGAGTATTTTTAAAAATATTCCTAAGTTAAAACTCCGCCGGCATATCTGTTTCTATATTATTTCTGATCTCAAATATATTAAGTGTTCACTAGACATATATTAAATAATTTTTTTAAACTATTATTTTTATTTATTTGATATAATTTATAATCTATATATATGATTTTTATTTCTAGATAACATTTTTACCTAGCAAGTTTGTGCTAAGTTATTGAATACTTTCTAAACCTTATCACACCACAATCTAGGATCTGCTTTATATATTCATAATTAAGGTAATTTACACATATTGCAATTTATTGGATTAAAAATATTTATTATAACCTTATTTTCAAAATTATGGAATAACATTTGAAATAAATGATGACTTAAAGGCGAATATGAAAGTGCTGCGTTGTAGCTTTAACTTGGTTGAGTATTTTTAAAAATATTTCTAAGTTAAAACTCCGGTGGCATATCTGTTTCTATATTATTTCTGATCTCAAATATATTAAGTGTTTACTAGAAATATATTAAATAAATTTTTTATACTATTATTTTTATTTATTTGATATAATTTATAATCTATATATATGATTTTTATTTCTAGATAACATTTTTACCTAGCAAGTTTGTGCTAAGTTATTGAATACTTTCTAAACCTTATCACACCACAATCTAGGATCTGCTTTATATATTCATAATTAAGGTAATTTACACATATTGCAATTTATTGGATTAAAAATATTTATTATAACCTTATTTTCAAAATTATGGAATAACATTTGAAATAAATGATGACTTAAAGGCGAATATGAAAGTGCTGCGTTGTAGCTTTAACTTGGTTGAGTATTTTTAAAAATATTTCTAAGTTAAAACTCCGGTGGCATATCTGTTTCTATATTATTTCTGATCTCAAATATATTAAGTGTTTACTAGAAATATATTAAATAAATTTTTTATACTATTATTTTTATTTATTTGATATAATTTATAATCTATATATATGATTTTTATTTTCAGATAACATTTTTACCTAGCAAGTTTGTGATAAGTTATTGAATACTTTCTAAGCCTTATCACACCACAATCTAGGATCTGCTTTATATATTCATAATTAAGGTAATTTACACATATTGCAATTTATTGGATTAAAAATATTTATTATAACCTTATTTTCAAAATTATGGAATAACATTTGAAATAAATGATGACTTAAAGGCGAATATGAAAGTGCTGCGTTGTAGCTTTAACTTGGTTGAGTATTTTTAAAAATATTCCTAAGTTAAAACTCCGGTGGCATATCTGTTTCTATATTATTTCTGATCTCAAATATATTAAGTGTTTACTAGAAATATATTAAGTAAATTTTTTATACTATTATTTTTATTTATTTGATATAATTTATAATCTATATATATGATTTTTATTTTCAGATAACATTTTTACCTAGCAAGTTTGTGATAAGTTATTGAATACTTTCTAAGCCTTATCACACCACAATCTAGGATCTGCTTTATATATTCATAATTAAGGTAATTTACACATATTGCAATTTATTGGATTAAAAATATTTATTATAACCTTATTTTCAAATTTATGGAATAACATTTGAAATAAATGATGACTTAAAGGCGAATATGAAAGTGCTGCGTTGTAGCTTTAACTTGGTTGAGTATTTTCAAGAATATTCCTATGTTAAAACTCCGCTGGCATATTTGTTTCTATATTATTTCTGATCTCAAAACTTATATGTATATTAATAATTAACCTAATCTAAATTACGCACATTGTTTAAAATTTATCCTTTTTTTTTTCTTTGCTTTATATAGTTTATAATCTGTATCTTTAATTTTTTATTTGCAGGTAATAATATTGTACTAGAATATTCAATGTTGCTGACTTAAGAAGTTATTGAATGAAAAAGAATATATTCTGGAGATAGTTGAGGTAATTGATGCACATCTTTCAGTTTATTGAATTAATAAATATTTTCATCATGAATTGAATTTTTAATAATATTTAATTATGACACAAGATGAAATAACTTATAATATATACTAAATAATATATATTATTAGAATTATATAATTATTTTTAATTCTTGCTATAAATGTTAACATCTTTGGATTGCTGTGTTAATATAGTCTTCTTAATTGCATTTTGACTATTTTCTGCCATTATAACGGATTCTTGGAGGTAAGCTTCCATGAGGCTTGTTCTTAAACGACTCAAAGTGGGTATACCCTTACCTCGGGTCGAATATTGTGAAGGTGGACTCGGGTTATTCGTGGTCAAACTTGATTGTTTCATTTCCATGCCTTGATTTGCAGAATTTTAACTTATTTTCACTGCCAAATTCGATTGATACACTCAATCTGATTATAAGAGGAAAGAAATTGTATGTAGTTTTAGAACATATTAATCATTGTGGTCTATTTAATGAACGTATACTCACTTTCAGATCTAATTTTTCTTTTTTTTTTCACCTTGTATTTTAAATTGAAACCTATGGCAAAATAAAACAAGTGGAAAATGACACTGATGAAAAGTGTTTTTTTTTTTTTTTTTTCAATGTTATAACAACATCTAGAAACATCTAATTTTTTTTTTGTTTTTAAACCAGGCGCAACTTTCCAATGATGATTTTCATTTATATTTGTTGTAATAAATAAATCATCACAAATGATCTTTTTTAATATGCGTGAACATAAAAAACAGTTATTGGGGAGAATATTAAAGACCAATGTTCAACTATATAGCTACAAAATATGTAGCTTTGAGTTGTCTTTATTGCTTCGCTTTTGGTGCCTTGTAAAATTTATTTCAATATTGTCATTTTGCAAATTTCTTTATTCTATTTTAATTTTTTCAATTTTTATTGAATTATGTTTGATTTTTTCATAATATATTTTTCAACCTATGTATTATATATGTAGAAATAATTTAAGTTCTTCTAAATAAATTTATTTCATTAAATTTAAAGTTCCTTATAGATATTCTCAACTTTGTTTTTGAGTAGATACTATTTGCTGCTAAATTAAATAGTGATGACACTTTCCTCATAAATCAAATTTCGAAATCTACAGATAAAAAAAAAATAATTCATGTCTAGACATTGATCTTTATAATTTCATAATTAATAATATAATTGTAGTGAGATGAACAGAATTATGAGGTTCAAATGCAAATGTAAATAAAACTCATTCTTCAATTTTATGAAAAATGTAATAGATATATCATATATAACATTTGTATATTTTCTATAAGTAAAATTAAATATGTACAAATGCATATAAATAACATTTTAGCTTTTTGTTTGCTATCGAGTATAAAAAATTTATAAACAAATTTTGCCATCACAAATGCATATATATATATATATATATATATATATATATATATATATATATATATATATATATTGAGGAATGTTTCTATAAATGCTGATATTTATAAAATCAACCATGTTGCATATTCAAATCCCTCATCATAATTTCTATTTGACTTAAACTTAATTTTTTGTTATGTTCTCGAAGCAACCGCTGCAACCAATGCAGCCCCCCGGCCACTTCCATCCTGTGACAGCATTAGATCAAACTGTTGAAAATATGAAACTTATGATATTTCAATACATTTTAGGAATTAGGGGTAAGTTGAAGCCACTTTTATTAACTTTCTAGTTTATGATAATTTTAAAATAAAAGAGGAAATTTTTAACTTAATAATTT
The DNA here is from genome assembly GCF_003426905.1 of Ctenocephalides felis. Lineage (NCBI taxonomy): Eukaryota > Metazoa > Arthropoda > Insecta > Siphonaptera > Pulicidae > Ctenocephalides > Ctenocephalides felis. The sequence goes on along the minus strand of NW_020537758.1, from coordinate 40,990,781 downwards.
GGTTAAACAATTCCCTTGGTAATTGTCAATATTCTTGATCCATTTGTTATAATTATTTTCTAAGTCTAAATCATTAAAAATTATAAACATGATGCATTGTCTTTACCTGGATCCCTTCTGGTAACAATTCACCAATCTTGTTCGTCATAAGATCCCTAAAATGCGGATGGTACCTATAAACACCGCCATCTATGCCCACAATGACGTTTGTTTCACCTGTTCTGCAAATAAGGGTTGATACAGCCGCCGAGACCAAATCGGCTGCTCTTCGGGATACCAATTCACAAATTTCTCGCACGCATTTACAATCCTCATTGGTTGCAAAAGATAGACCTTAAAAGAAGCATAATTTTCATTTCATTGGAAAATAGATTATCATCATCATCAATCATACTGCAATTCAACATATAAATTGAAATAATATTGTACCTAATTCATCCAAAATTTCCCTGCAATTGGCATATTGGCCTGGACCATCTGCTTCTATCTCCGAAACATATTTTGTAAAAAAATTGCCCCTTTTCATAAGCATACTGGATAATTTGCCATCAAATAAAAGACCTTCTTTAGCAAATCTTACAATGGCTAATCTTGCTAGTTCACCCATGTACATGCCTGAGATCATTTTTTCAAATCTGGGAAAAACAATTATAGTTAAATAAAATAAATTCTAAGAATGACGATGGATTAGAAAAACAGCTGAACCGATTTTAAAAATTTAAAAGAAATAAAACTCGGTAAAACGTTGATTGCTTTCTTGTTGATTGTTTCTTGTTGATTTAGTTTCTAGAAAGTATTTGCAAATCTTTATTTGCTTAGAGGAAACACTTATTACTAAAGGTTTTAATCAATTTTCCTTACAATTGTTTGCCAGGGTTGATGGAATGCTCATCGACGTCAATGTCGTATTGCGACCTGACATCATCTAGGACGCCGTTGTCTCCAAATGCGCCCCATTCAGTATTTATTAGAACTCTATCGCCGCTTGAGTCGCCTTCAAACAATTCGGCTTTGCTTAAATTTTCTACATAACAGGCGTTGGTACCAGTACCTAAATGTAAGTAAATTATGAAAAATATGTTTTTTTGAAATGTATATCCAAGTTGCATGCGTTGAGGTAAAAACCATTATATAAACTTTAGATTTTCTTTGAGATTTAAGATGTTGAAGCATATTTTTAAATGTTTATGTATATCCAACTTATAACTCGTACATAAATTTTTCATTTCCAAATTTCTGAACTAAGCCTCCCTTTTCCTAAAAATGATGTAATTTTTGCTTTTATAAATATTCTTCCTTCTTCAAGAACTTCGTATTATTAACCCTTTCCACTCGCGAATTCCGAGATGTATATATATATATATGAATTTGAAAGACTGATTATAAATGAAAAATTAAATCTCTTTGGGAAAAAGAGGATTTCATAAAAATAGAATCATAAATTATAATAGCTATAGAAAAACTTAAACTATATAATGCTATAGAAAAACTTAAACTATGTAATAATATATATAACAAATGTATTCTGATTGGATAATAGATATTAATTTGGAAATATAAAAAAACAACACTCTTTTTTGCACTAATTTATTAAATAATAATTTTCACAAACGTTTCGAGACTAGGTTTGTCTCATCATCAGTGTGTTATAATTTAAAATTTAAAATATGGAAATATAAATTAGCATTTTGTGTTATCCATTACAAGTCCCTCGATTCACAGGACACCGACGACCGTTGGTGTGGCAGAGGACAGTGTATCGAGCGACTTGTAATGGATAACACAAAATGCTAATTTAGATTTCCATATTTTAAATTTTAAATTATAACACACTGATGATGAGTCAAACCTAGTCTCGAAACGTTTGTGAAAATTATTGTTTAATAAGTTAGTGCAAAAAAGAGTGCTGTTTGTTCATATTTCCAAATTAATATAAATATATATATATATATATATATATATATATATATATATAAATGACATGCATTGAACCCATTATGTGACGTATGACCACAACATGATATGTTTAATTATGTTGCTCTCCCCCTCATCTAGAGTTAGTATTATAGAATTGGTTTTAAAAAAGGAAGCCTATGATTTATGTTTTATTGACAAGTAATAACTATTCTAGATGAGAGGGAAGGCTAAATGATAATTTGCTTTGGACGTACCGACAATGAGCCCAATTCTGCAATTGGTATTTTTCCAAGCGCACGACATCAGTGTTCCGGTCGTGTCGTTCAGAATGGCACACACATCGATTTTAATGTCCTAATGTAAAAGTAACAACTTTTCAATATTCTTAATATTCGGAAGCATTTCGACATTAATTGAATCAAATAAACATAATAATATCTATCGCTCAATGTAAGGATTTAGCAACGCGCAAATGAGTTAAACTAACATTGTTTAATTAATAAAAATAAAAACGTTGGCTTTTTATTTGTATCAAAAATGATTTAGTGATTTTTTAGTGGTGGATTATTATATTTCTAATCAAATGAACCCATGCAAAGGACTCTCTTGCTTTTATTATAGAAGTAATTTAAGTTTTTTAAATATGATTTGAATAATTAAACGCCGATGCAAATTGAATGCTTAAGCCACATTATGTTATGTTCTCTTCACATAATTGATAAAAGATAGCGTTAACAGATGATTAATGCAAGATAGTGTAAGCCCCGACGTGCCGTTTTAGATTACATAAAAACTAAGATAATCAAGTTGTATCCGGCACGATTCTCAACTTTGTTCGATCCTTGTTTCTGATTCATACAGAGACTACCATCAAGGAATTATCCAATTTCGATAACCTCATCACCTTTGTTTTGTCTATGTTGATTTTCATGTCATATTTAAGTCTTGCTGTAACAGACCATTTTCATATTTCGGAATAATTACTTTGTCGCACCATAAAAGCATTGTTTCTTGAATGATTTTTTAAATAGTTACTTTTCTTATATGATTTAATTCTTTGTAAATCAACACTGTGTTAATATTCCCCTTGTTAGAAAACAAAATTATGCCACTGGCAAATATAAAAAGTATTTGACTTCAATCGCCATCAATCTCTTCTTGATCTTTTATCAAATATGCAAAGATATTTATCGAACCATAGCATGCGAATAGTGGCCAAAAACGATGTTAATGAAATCTTAAAGTATTTAGTTTGATTTAATGATTTCTTCAAACTTCTTACCGATGATCAAACCGACCCTACAATTCTTATTTCGGTGCGCGCATGACATTAATGTTCCCGTAGAATCGTTTAAAATTGCCACCACACGAATGTTTGATATCTGAAATTTTTTAATAACGTTTAATTATCTATATATTTCAAGACGAATTACTATAGATTGTGGAAATAAGACTGCCGTTAATACGAATGGCATTTGATAACATCGTTTTAGACTTTTTTCTAATTTGAATAATCTATTCTCCACGGAGATCAATCTTGAGTAATTATGACTCAAATCGAAATAACCGCATAAGAAATCACTTATAAAAATTATTTTGTTAGATTAATAAGTCAGCAACCTTTCTCACATTATTCAAAAATTAAATTTTCGTTACTACATTTATCAATCATATCAACAGTATTCTTACCCCGCGTCTCTTTATAGCCTCTTTGAGAAGGGTAACTACATCTTGCCCTACAACTCCTGAACAATTGAAACCTTTCGTCCATCTAACCAATAAGCCTTTAGTCAAACTGATTTGTTTTAATGGGAAACTAAATGTGAAACCGAGAGGTAGTGTCTCTTCTTCAACTTTGTGCTCCTGCAATTTAGATATTAATAGTATTTCAACATACACAATTTTCACTTAACTCAGATTAAGTTGATATGTTTTCAGAAAGTATATAATTCTTTCTACCAACCTTAATAAATTTGGCTAAACAATCAGCTATGTGATCAAATAGCTGATCTCCTGATCCCGTCATTATTGATTCTGAAATTGCATAGATTTTGGACGCCATTTGAAATTCACGGTTTTCTCCCAAGGTTATCAGAAGCACTCGGAAATTGGTACCACCTAAATCTAAAGCCAGAAATTTGCCTCTCTCTGAAAGTCAAAAGATTGTTAATAAAGCAAAACCCATTTGTAGAATTTAGGTGAAAGTTTATGTTTACCTTCGCCGTTTGGCAAGTTCTGGACGTAAGTGATGAAGCATTTCACGATTGCCGAGTCATGATGTTTTCGAGAGAGACCTTTCTGAATTTCGGTGTCTAATCGAACCATTATTTCTTTAAGTTTTTCATTTGATAGGACGAGCTCGTTACATCGCTCCCTAATCTGCAAATAAAAACAAACAGATATAAAGACTTCGATTACAGAATGAATGAATTATAATTCATTCTATAATCGAAGGCTTCTATAAATTCTATAGAATGGGCTCAAAGAAATGTGATATTAGAAAAAAATATAGAACATCAAAAGGACACTCATGTCATCAACAAGCATGCCTGTTGCATGCTGCCTTATTAGAAGTAATAACAAAAACTATGAGGATGTAGTCAAGTGAAATCATTGGATTAATTTTCAATTGAAATCCATTATTTTGGAATCAATTAGCGATTGTGTGCAGGATGTAATTAATATTAAGTAAATGTGATATCTATTTGTTTGTGAACAGTTATCTCATTTCTTGGTAAGAGTATATGATTGTGTACATAAATACCGCTTATGTCGAGTTTGTACATGATGATTTCTGGAAAACTGTCTGCGATTTTATAAAATACTACAGTAAACATTATATCAGGCAATTGATTAGCAGATACTATGTTTATTTGAAATAAAATATATATATATATATATATATATATATAAAATATCGTATTATAGTTCTTAAAATTTGTATGTGCACTCTTTGGTGTACAACGTCTCTAGAAATTACGTCAAGATCTATAATAATAAGAGGTGTTTTTTTATATATGGTCATTACCTCGTAAACATATTAGTTATAATTACAAATTCTTCAAAAATTGAATGAAATTTGATGTCATTAACCAATAACATTACAATAAGGTGATTTGTTATTTACGTAAATTTTGTTATATGAATCACATTTTTTTCAAATTAGTACAATAAATTACACTAAAGTAATAACAAGTTTTAAAAAAAAGTGGTTCTTAAAGACTTAATTAAAGCAAATGATTCACATTTATTTAGTTAAAAGCCTTTCTGTTCTACATAACGACTAAAATTAACAATTTCATCTTTTTTCGTCTGTGTGCCTCTTAATTGCTTTAGAGCCAAATTACATCTAATGACACAATGACCTATATACAATTCGATGAAGAAAGGTGTATATCCAATGACATACTAATTTATTTTTAAATACCATCGATTAATATGTATATATAGCACGAAAATAATATCTTACACGATCATATAAGACCTTTTTTTTTTAAATGGTCCAAGTAATTTAGTTACGAGAACGCTTGTTTGAAGGTCGCGTCAGTTCGATTAGATCGATATTGGCAAAACTCGAGTTGCACACGAGGTCATGGAATAATAAATGTAATCGCGTATCATTGGCACAGATCTAGTTTTAACAATAACAATAATATGTTATTTTAAAACATCATTATTATGTTCTACTGGCCAATGTTCAAAATTGGCCAAGTAATTTTAGTCTTTACTGGATAATGAGATCAAAGACCTAAGTACTAAGAAACAAGCAATAGTGATCAGGAAAAACAGTAATGAGTGGTAATGAAGTCTTTCAATTAAAGAAAGTTTTACAATGGATTATTATTATCTATTATATTTTTGGAATTAATTTTACACTATATTTATCTATACTTTCAAGTGGAACTCGATGTCACCATAACCATCAACATAAAAGACAGATTTAGCATGTGTCAGTTAGCATAATTTATATTCTAAATCATCAGTATTTATCTCCATGATCACGGTTTTTCCGATAATTGTAATACAATACCAATGCACATGCAATGACTAAGATCAGTATTTTTGAATTACAAATATAATTTATAATACGTAAAATAATTAATGCAATTGTTTTGTCATAACAAGCAAAAAGTTTTTTGAATCATTCAAATCGGATGCTTAGTTCTGAAAACTGTAATTTTTTGTACATTGAGCTCTGTATCTTCAAAATGGCTGGATCTGCCTTTGCCAAAACTAATCAGCACATCTCTCTATCAATAGGAATTGAATGCTTTTTGAACCATTCAAATCGGTTGATCCGTGCGCCCAAAAAACATGAACGAAAAAACGGGGAAATACAAAACACATACACCCACATCCATTTTTTCTGAGGTATGCCAAAATGTTCAGAAACCCTGAAACGTGAAGATATGCAAAAATTTTCATTTTCGATTTTCGGCCCATTATTATATTTTTCATAATAATCAAGTATTAATTGATGTTGCATTTATAATGTTTCAATAGTTTAAGGGTATTAGAACCTATTAAAAGTAAAATTTGAATTAATCAAATTATTTTATTTATTTCATATATCTAATTTTAAGATTAATATTTTTTTTCAGGTTTATCGTTAATACCTAATTTATGCGGATGTTAAATATTTATTAACAAGAGTAAAAAGGTTGCCGAACGCTGCCTGACGTGACGGACACGAAACGATTCATACAAATCCGAGCTTAAAAGTCACTTTTACTTTCAACGCAAATTTTCGGTATGTGGGCATTTAACTGTCTTATTTCATAACTGTTTATAATTTTCATTAGATTATTAATGAAAAACTTGCACTTTTCGTATTTCGCGGATCCATTAAGTTTTAGAATAGACAGTCCTGTCACGTACATTTTCCTATATATGTATTTGCAAGTATGAATGTATTATGTATGTATGTATGTATGTATGCATTTATATATATATATATATATATATATATATATATAATTCATAATGCCGTGCACATGGCGTGAGACGAGCCCCCAAAACGTAGCGCTCTGCAATTGGTCCATTTGTGCTTTAGACTTCGCGTAGACGGAAAATCGATTATTTGTATACTACGAAACTACGTGACGTAGCGCACGTGCTATGCCCCTCAAATGAAGTTCGATTTTTCATAAAAAATACGCAAAAAATTAAATTCGCAGAACTGTAAGTCATATAATCACTGTACAACATACAGTAAAATCCCGTTTTAGACGATTTTCTGGGACTGGGACAAAAAAGTTTCTTAGGCGGGTATTATGCGGGATAAGGGCAATATGTTTCAAAATTCAAGGACCGGCGTAAAGTGGCGTATTATGCGAGAAATCATATGAAGCATAATGGTCTTAACGAGGATCCACTGTACATTATAACTTCCTTACTTGTGCATGTGATGTCAGAAGTAAATAAGTTGATTTTTTTTCCTAAATTATTTTCAATGTTTTATTTTTAACTTCCCGTAGGGTAAGTTATCGTAATCGTCTAAAAATCGAAATTGAAAATTTTTATATTTCTCGACGTTTTGAAGGTTTCTGAACGTTTTGGCATACCTCAGAAAAAATGGATGTGTGTGTATGTATGTATGTATGTAAGGATACAATTATTCGTCCACGTTTTCGGTCGCACGGATCAACCGATTTGAATGGTCCAAAAAACATTCGATTCCTATTGATAGGGAGATGTGCTGATTAGTTTTTGGCAAAGGCAGGTCCAGCCGTTACGGAGATACGGAGCAAAGAGTGCAGAAAATAAAAATCGAGTTTTTGAGTGAACGGAGCATCCGATTTGAATGAACTAAAAAACATTCAATTAGTAATGATTGGGAGAAGTGATTATTAGTTTTTGGCAATGGCAGGCCCAGTCATTTCAAAGATACAGAGCTAAATGTGCAAAAAATGGCAGTTTTTGAAAGAACTAAGCGTCCAATTTAAATGAATCAAAGAACTTTCAGCTTGTTTTAACAAAATAATTGATTTTGGAAAATAAATTTTGTATCATTTTTTTTTTTAGTTTTTTTTTGTATATAGAAAATAATTCAGATTTTATTTTAATTTTGACTATAGTTCTAATATACCTACTTTAAATAAATAATTTCAACTTTGCAATTCAGTTTATATAATTCTTATAAATATTAGACAATGTTAGAATTTTTATAATAATCTATTTGAAAACAATCAGTATTCCTCGAACATTTCGTTACGGTGCGGGAAGTTCCAGCAATTTGCCTTAAGGCACGATGCCATACACCCCACTAGTTTTTTATACATAATATTATAATTATTCACGAATGATAACAAAATCAATTGATAGTGACCAGTGAGTGCATTCATCATTATTAGCAAATACTTTAAAAATCTAAAACTAATTAATATTTTCATAGAACATTAGGTTATCTCTAAAATTTTGGCAAAGCTCGTGCTCTGCGAAGAGTTTAAAATTTTAATCATTTGTGAAAATTTATGAAATGCTTACGATTTCGTTGAAAAAAAGTGAAATGTTTACGATAATAAGAGCGATAATTAGTGAATTAAACTCTTAGTGAGGATATGGCTTTTATTATTAGAGAAAATTTATACTTATTCAAGATAAAGTGAAATCCACTTAAAAATAATTATCAAATCAATTGAATGTCCATACTTCACTACTGTCATGTGATTAACGATTAAAAAACTCATCAAAATCAAAACTTTCATAAATATCTAGTCGGGCATCAAGTTTGCAGACCTGCCTCTGCGTCCACTATCTTTATTATTTTCATTACAATTGATAACTTATCATATATAACGAATAAGCAATATTTGCTTATGATAAATATTATATAAATAACTATTTTTCTAACTCCGTATATTATAAATATTAATTATGATAAAACTGAGGGAAAATGTGTGTTTGATAAATAAATTTTCTACTAATTGATTAACATAATATTCTGTGTATAATTCCGCATTTGTCATTTGATCTGTATGATGTAATTTTCTAATCTTTTTCCATAAAACAATATAGATAAGAAGGTGAGTTCGTAGATACATGTACCAAGAAATCTGCAATTCGTCAAAGATAAGCATATTATCACAATTTTTCGCAAAAAATGAACATTGAACTTCCACTAAAACAATAACGTACTTGAGTTTTATCAACGTATGATAAGTGATTGTACAACTTGTGCGTCAATTGGATGCATTAGATAAAATAAAAGTCTTAGGGATTATAAAGTATTATATAATATAAATCGTATATTATAATTATGCGCAATTCTTTATCTTTGTCGAATGGAAATATATGCCAAATATTGGCTTTTCACGAATCTTTAAAAATGTATCGTTTAAATGTCGATTCATTATACTATTAAGCATAAAAATTCCCCAAGCAATCATGAACGAATTCATTATACGTCATATTGAATAATCTGGAATCAAATTATTATTTTGCACTAAAAATGAGGTTTTTCTTTCTAATGACGTTATATCTATTTTCTGTTATAACCATATATTTTAATTATTCGCAGCTAATTAAAGGACATTTTCTCTAGAAATCATATTGTGGATTAAATAACGGATTTCGCTACGCTTGATATACCTGAGCTGGGAATTTAATCTGGAACCCTGGTGAGTTTATGTAAAATCTGTTTAAAAGAGCAAGTAGTTAGAACATTTGAAAAATTTGGAAATCATATCAAGATGTAATTTACCATAGCATATCTATTTCACTGATACCTCTATTAACAAATTTGTTTATACTCATCTAAACAACTTTATAACAAATAAATATAAGATAAGGTTAGAAACGTGGATATAGCAAAGCAATACCTAGTCCCGCATTCGACTACAACCTCGACCAGCTCGATATTAGGCAGCAGTACTATTTCCATTGGAGGTTATAGATCTCAAATGTAATCTCAAGCAAATTTTACCTTTCGTGGGCATTGCAGCAACATATATATGCCAACACTATTAGATATATGCACATTAAAAACACAGAGTGGTTAGCCGCTGGGTTGCTATTTCGTGAAAAATACAATGTGCGCAATAGCAAACACGTGGTTCTGGTCGCTATTAAAATTTATATAAAAATGAATGTACTAACATTAAAAAAAACTTGTTTTTTTATTTATTATCGGCAGTATTCATTCCGTAACGATTTGATTACAATCGCGAACATAAACTTATCAATACACTTCTTAATACTTTACAGTTTTATCAATAGGTCAAAGTTTAACAAGATCGCAATCATGCAGAACTTTGCGTCTATTACGTTTGTTGTTTTTTTTTTATTATCGCCCAAACAATTACGTCTTTGAGTTTAATGTGTAGAAATATTGAGGCTAGGAATTCATCATTTCTTTTAAATATAATATGATATAATATAATATAAATATAATTTCAATAACAAATCGAACATCGTTTATCTAATCTGGCAAGGTTTGGTATGAAAATAATAAAATGAAGCTTAAAAGTTTCTTTTATGTTTCATATTAAAGACTTATGTTACGTTACTAAGAGTTACGTTATTAAGAGTACGTTACTACGTTATTAAGAGTTTCCGATTATTTTCAGAAAATTCGTACTGTTCTGAAACCAGTCATTATAATAAGAATTTATATAGACTCGAAATTTTGTTTTGCTGTTTTTTATACAAACGTTAGTACAACGTTTTCAAAATTTTCATCAATATTAAAAAAAAATCTAGTTTGATTTGTGATAATACTATTAGTTTATAATATACTTGACACATTTTGTCTAAAGGTGATATCACCAACTAAGGAGCTATAGAAAAAAAGTAGTATTCATTGGATTAATTAAAAGTATATGATTTTTTTAACAGAGACCAGAACTACCTGTTCTATAAGCTGTAAGGGCAATCTGGTGGTCAACAGCTGTTTTTATGTTCATCTAATAGGGTAAGCATAAAGGTGCTGTAGCAATTTCTCAGAAATTGCCTTACCCATTTACACTTGAAATCATATTGTGAAAATTTGATATTAGACTGCTTGATATTCAGCTGGCGAAGTTCTAGATGTATAAAACATATGTGTAACATATTAAGACGACCAAACATTCACTTTTAATTATTAACTTCCCGTAGGGTAGTTATAGTAATGGGCCGAAAATCGAAAATGAAAATGTTTGCATTTCTCGACGTTTTGAAGTTTTCTGAACATCTTGGCATACCTCAGAAAAAATGGATGTGTGTGTGTGCGTGTGTGTTTTGTATGTCCGCAGTTTTTTGTCCACGTTTTCGGGCGCACGGATCAACCGATTTGAATGGTTTAAAAAACATTCGATTCCTATTAGATAGAGAGATGTGCTGATTAGTTTTTGGCAAAGGCAGGTCCAGCCGTTACGGAGATATGGAGCAAAGAATGCAGAAAATAGAAATACAGTTTTTGAGAGAAAACATTCAGTTTTTGGCAAAGATAGGCCCAGCGGTTTCGGAGATACAGAGCTAAATGTTAAAAAATGGCAGTTTTTGAGAGAACTAAACGTCCGATTTAAATGATTCAAAGAACTTTCTGCTTATTTCAACAAAATAATTGCTTTTGGAAAAAAAAAATTTGTTTCTAATTTTTTTTTTCAAAAAATATTTTTGTAATTTTGGATTAAAAATTTAAAAATTGCCCAGACTAAGCACAGTCTAAGCGCCACTCTGGTACAAATGCTTACCCAAGTGCGTTGTGAAAATTAGGCAACTATTTTTTTTTTTTTTTTTGAAATTGAATTCGAAATGAAATGACGATTGTTAATATTCTGGAGATAAATTGATTTATGATTTACATTTGATTTGCTCAGATATAACAAGATAGCAAAAATAATGAAAGTTACAGTATTTGTAATAATATATTTGAAAACGTTTAAAATTTCTCGAATATTTCATTACGGTACGAGAAGTTCCAGCAATTTGACTTAAGGCACGATGCCATGCACCCCACTAGTAAAATAATAAATATATAATATTAATCATAGTATTATATACAATATTTAATGAGTAATTCATTTCAAACTGAAATTTCCTCAAAAATCAAAGATCTATATTTTTTATATATTATTGAAATGTTTTTTTGCCTATATTGTTATTACCTGATAATCATTACATAGGTTTTTTGTTATAAATTGTGTTTACAGTAATAAATTTAAAAAAAATTGTTTAATATGAATTTGTTTATAAATAAAATTACGGATATTATATATATATATATATAATATATATATATATATATATATATATATATATAGATAATATTTTAGACTATATATGACCTTGATAAAAAAAAATATTCATATAATGTAAAGAATACTTACACGCATAATGCAATACAATATATATATATATATATATATATATATATATATATATATATATTCATATTCATGTGATATGAATGCCATACTTTATTTATTTAATCATTTATAAATAAATAAATGCGAAACTGTACTCACTATATTGCTGGCCATTCTCATGTTTGCAGTTTCCACTAACACACAACTCTATTATATAAAATCAATCACAATATATCTATATTTTTCTATTTAACAAAAATTACACATTTATCTGGTTATTTTCATCTATCCACAATATTGTAAATATATTTAAGAAATATTTTGCTAGAAAACCTAACCTCACTTCCATGCACACTCGTGTCGTATTGTAGTATACTTATTTACCACGATAACTTCTAATAAACTTCAGGTATAAAATTGGTATTATTATGTTATATATAACGGTTTAAACTGGTATGTTATTTTAACTATATAAGTTATTTAACGCGTATAGAAAGCCGTTCTTACTACGTCGAATACATTCGGCGAATGAAACTGAACAAGTTAGCGTTCTCTACAATATGATAAAGATCAGGTGGGGCTTTGTCTGTGTATTTATATACGCTTCGCTTGCCTATATATGCTTTAACTGGGGCGCATAACAATTTTAATGATTCGCAATCAAATTTTTTAATTATATATTTTTTTATCACTGAAACTTTCCTTACCGTAACTTATTTTTTTTAAATTACATTTAGAATTTTATATTTTTTTAAAAACTTTATAGAAATTAGATTTTTGAAAATTTTGAAATTTTTTATTTATATGAAAAAGACTTATATGAAAAATTGGACTGTTTCTTTTGAAAATTTGATTTTTCATAAATTTTTCAAAAAAATCAAAATCAAAATTAAAATTAAAAAAATCTAATTTTTTATAACGTCCAATTTTTTTAAAATTTCAAGAAAAATCAAATTTTCAAAAAAAAATCAAAATAAAAAAAATCTAAGCAATTGCGCTTAAGTTGCAGCACATCCGCGCAGCCGCGTTGCAGTCTAACGGTTAAACCAACAATTTCCAAAATGCATAGCTGGTTGATTTTGACATGTTTTACGATAAAATGTTGTTCGCCGACTTCCTCCTGGTGCTTTTCTGTCAGAACAGACAATACAATCCCTTTTTCTTTCACTCGCATTTAGAATATGCCACTGATTAGTCAGTATATTTGGTCATTTTTTGCTGCCATAATGGTTTATTTTTTCTATTATATTGTCTAATAATTCATTTATAAAATATAAAGTAAAATAATCTATTGGATGTCTTATATTGCTTGATATTTGTAGTCGGGGTGTTTGTTAATGTATGTCAAACTCGATTATTGAAGGAGAATCGGCACATTTGCTAATGTCTTCCTGCTCTTCATTTATTTTGTCGAACTTCTTCTTTTTGTTGGTTGGATAATATCATCATCACATTCATCACTATCATTGGCGCGAATAGTAATTTCGTAAAATTTGTCTGTATGAATGTCTATTTGAAACTCATCTTCACTACTGCTTAACTCACAAAATTCACCAGTCGTTTTGCCATATTTAAAAGCTCTCGGTCGTTTTAAATATTTAAAAAAAGGCCATATAGCAAAGAAAAAGGCTAAAAATACTACTAAAATGACTTAAAATTATTTTCAAAATACAATACTGTTTTTTGCTATATGTGATTTATTCAACTTTTCGATGCAAACTGAGTCATTGTTTCTAAAATAGCCTGTGTTTCACAGAGTATGTTTGTCCACTGAGGTGGACAGCCGTCCTCAAAGTGTTAATAAAATTTCTATATTATATCTGATAATTTGATGTTCATATGTCTAATGATTATTTTTTACCACTAAATATCTTTTTACTTTTCTGTTGGATCTCCGAAACCGCCGGAACTGCCTTCCCAAAAATTTAATCACTTTTTCACTTTGTCAATACAAATATGTTTTTGAATCATTCAAATCGAAGACTCCGTTCTCTCAAAAACTGAATAATCGTTTTTGCCTTTTTTTGCACCGTATCTCCGAAACGGCTGTATCTGCCTTAGTCAAAAACTAATCAACACGATTTTCCATTAATACAAATCGAATGAATTATACAAATCGGTTGATCCGTGTTCCCAAAATCGGCCACTAAATTTTGTATCCGCACATACACACATCAATTTTTTCTAGGGTACGCCAAAATATTCATTTTTGTTTTTTTGCGATTACTAACTATAACTCAAGCTTCAAGAAGTTGAGATTATATTAATAACTTCCTAAACGAGAAGTTTATGTTTTCGACAGATACTCCGACTTGGTTTTCTCGACGTTGATTTGATTTAGATTATTCTTTCCATTAATTTTTTCTTTCAAATCAATCAATATTTACTGCACCTTTTCTTATCTGTAAATAATACTTGATTCAATATCATACTAAACTAAGTATGTAACATAAATGTTATTGTCCCTATAAATTTGCATTGACATAATACTAATGTAATATATATAATACGAATAATTTTAATTTTATCAATTATTAATTAGTAATGGCACTTAGGATTTAAAAGAAAACCATTACTTACAAAGAGCATATAAATATTTTTCGACCCATTTATGATGTAAATATTGAATTATTAATAACAACTGCACTTATAATAACTATTATTAACACAAAAGAAAATATACTAATATATTTTTCAAAGAAAATCATCTAAAAACTAATTTCTTTGTATAAATAACACACCTTTTGTTTGAACAATAACAAAAATTACTTCACTCTTTTGAAATATTTCTGATTTTGAATAATAATAATAAAGTAAGAAAAAACGCATAAAATTGGAACTATTCTACTTGATTATTAAACATTTATTTAATTAATTAACTATTTTGAAACACATTTAAAAATAAACCTGTCACAACAGACATTTTTAATCTAAAAACAACTGTCAAGTTTGACGTTTAACAATTCTAACCTCAAAACAATATAATTTAAATTTAATGTTTAAAGTGATTAATTCATCTATTAAAAAGTGTTTTGGACTTGAATAAGTATTACAATGTAAGCAAAAAATATATTTAATTAGAATTATGCTAACAGTTTGTCAAAATATTTATGAATAAGCCTAAACCACTTTTAATATATAAAACATTATTGGGCACTTACTTAAAACATATTTTCACACTTTAACTTTAAATCTATTTAAATTTGTGATTTGTAAATTTATTATTATTATAAAGAAACTTGTCCAAGCAAGTCTCAGCACAGACTGAATAATTTATTTTAATAATTCTTACCCAAAAATTAAACATAGGTTATAAAATATATATTTATAGACTGGTAACATAGTTGTATAATAATAATAAACCAATAAATAATTTTCAATATTTGTGTGTATTCTATTTTTAAAAATATACATCTATATATAATATATATATATTATATATATTATATATAAATAAATTTAATTTAATTTAAAAAACCCTTCAGCATCATTAATAATGTTGTAATTATTCTTTATTATTTTCATCAATATTTTTATTACTGCACATATAAAATATATAAAATTTATACATATATAAAATATTTGCACTGTATACTACAATATAATAAAATTTTTCAAACACTTTTTTACAATCTCAATAAATAAATAAATAAATAAACATATATCTACTACCCAGTTCTTTTCCTCTTACCGCCAATTTTACCCATCTCTTCTTCAATTTTTTTATACAATCCAAATGGTGCTGTATATGAAACCTGTATAAATTTTTACTCATCTCTACAGGATCAATAAAATTATCATCCATGAATTGCAATTTATGCTTCGTAAACAAATGCATTTAAAAACCCTTCAGCATCATTAATAATGTTGTAAATTATTTCTTTATTATTTTCATCAATATTGGTTTATATTACTGCATCAACATTAAAAATATATAAAAAAATTTATACATATATAAAATATTTGCACTGTGTATACTACAATATAATAAAAATTTTCAAACACTTTTTTACAATCTCAATAAATAAATAAATAAATAAACATATATCTACTACCCAGTTCTTTTCCTCTTACCGCCAATTTTACCCATCTCTTCCTTCAATTTTTTATACAATCCAAATGGTGCTGTATATGAAACCTGTATAAATTTTTACTCATCTCTACAGGATCAATAAAATTATCATCCATGAATTGCAATTATGCTTCGTAAACAAATGCATTTTTTGAAAAGGCTTCAAAGCTGCAATTGCTAAAGCTGCTAAACTATCTGCAGCCTTTTTGTTGTTGGCTTTACCATCTTTTGACGATTAGAAAGAACTTCTTCAGGTTTACTTTTTAAAAGAATATCATTTGATAGTGATATGTAGGGATCGTTTGGACCAGGTTGTTGGTGGTTGAAGTATGATGTAAGGGAATCTAAATTAAGATCGCTCGAGCTGCTGATTTTTACCAGGACGTCTGGTACTTTGACATCTTCTTGCTTAACTGGTTCAGCAATTGAGTTTTCTCTTCAGCAATTTCATTTAACAAAACATCACTTTGTAACTCCTTCTGATCATCATTACAATGTATTGAAGTCTCAGACAGTCTTGGGAATACTTTTGGTCTTCTACATAACCGTCCATAAGTTTTCAATTTAAAACTTTCACCTTTGGTAGAACTTTTTAGACGAATCGGTTTAACCAATTTGATCAAATGTTACAAAGCTTGTGCAGTTGACCGATCTTCATAGTTAACAATGTGTACACCAACTTTTCTCCAACGTTTCTTTAACAGAATACATTGCTGATGGTATTATTGTTATTATGTTTTTATTCATATAACGCCTGAAACAAATAAAATCACATTGTTTATATATATATATATATATATATATATATATATATATATATATATATATATATTAGGGTGACCCATATATGTATTTGTTCTAAAAGTTGAAAATTGGTAAATGCAGTTGTGTAGAGAATTGTATGAGCTTTTTATCTTTATAAAACAAAGTTTGTGTGCTGTAACAAGTTTTTGCGCAATTCAAACAAATGTGAGAAAATGTATAACCATTTTCATTTATGATTGCAATTTTATTAAAGTTTGACGACTTTTTTCGTCATGTTTTTGTTCCAAAAGTTGAAAATCGTTATATACAGTTATGTAGAGAATTTTATAAACGTTTCATTCATATAAAATACAATTAATGTGTTTTAATAAGTTTTTGCACATTTTAAACAGATGCC
Organism: Ctenocephalides felis; assembly: GCF_003426905.1. Taxonomy (NCBI): domain Eukaryota; kingdom Metazoa; phylum Arthropoda; class Insecta; order Siphonaptera; family Pulicidae; genus Ctenocephalides; species Ctenocephalides felis. Next base: position 40,973,341 of record NW_020537758.1, on the reverse strand, counting down.
ACAAAATGTATAAAACATTTGTTTTGCTGAGTGTACGAATTCAAAGTTTGATGATTTTTTTCGTAATATTTTCATTCCAAAAGTTGAAAATCGTTATATGCACTTATATAGAGAATTTATATAAGCTTTTTATCTATATAATATAAAATTTATGTGTTTGACAAGTTTTTGCGCAATTCAAACAAATGTGAGAAAATGTATAACCATTTTCATTAATGTTTGCAATTTTATTAAACTTTTGACGACTTTTTCCGTCATGTTTTTGTTCCAAAAGTTGAAAATCGTTATATGCAGTTATGTAGAGAATTTATAAGCTTTTCATACATGTAAAATAAAATGTATGTGCTTGAACAAGTTTTTGCACAATTTAAATAAATGTCGAAAAATGTGCTCGCAAATCAATTCTTATCGATTAAGCTGAACCACCATTGTTGATATAATTCTGGAATGGATAATAAATTAATACACAAAAGTATTATTTAGTGATTGTAATATTTACTTATGTGTTCAATTTCTTTTTCGGAAAATTTCTCTCGGGGACCTCGTAAAATAAATATTTTTGCTGCTGATAAACTTCTCTCGTATATTCGTCCTTGTTACTGAGGAGATAAATTTCATATATTAATTCGAGTATATTAACAAATTTATAGAATGTGTTCTGCGACCAATCACAATGCTCGAAAATGACGTATGTTATTAGTTAATATTGTTCGTTCGTTTTTTTTTCGTTTCCTTCGCCCCTTTCGCGTAGGTTATAAATAGGAGTGCGCGAAGGAATTCGTGGCAGTCGTCGGCCGCGGCCGGCGCCAGCGTCACCTAGGGTGGCGCTGAAAGCCCCGGGGCGCCAGACCGGCAGCTCCCTTTGGAGCTGGAGTGGTCAGGGGAAACTGCGGGACTGCGGCGAAGTCGATTCAAATTGTATTTTTATGGTGTCGAAATTAGATTTTACTACCGTGTCCGGAGTCTCCGTGGCACGAAGTCTCCGAGGCACGGAGTCCCCGTGGCACGAAGTCCCCATGACCCGAAGTCTCCGTGACACGGAGTCCCCGTGGCACGGAGTCCCCGAGGCACGGAGTTTCCGTGGCACGGAGTCTTCGTGCCTCGGAGCCTCCGCGGCCGGGAGTCTCCGGCGGATGCCCCGGGGTTCCTGACCACTCCAGCTCCAAAGGGAGCTGCCGGTCTGGCGCCCCGGGGGCTTTCAGCGCCACCCGAGGTGACGGTATTTGCGCACTCCTATTTATAACCTACGCGAAAAGGGCGAAAGGAAACGAAAGGAAACGAAAACAAACGAAATTAATTAGCCAATTTTCGAGCATTGTTATTGGTCGCAGAACAGCATTCTACAAATTTGTTAATATACTCGCGAATTAATGTATGAAATTTATTTCCTCAGTAACAAGGACGAAATGAACGAGAGAAATTTAACAAGAGCAAAAATATTCATTTTAGGAGGTCCACGAGAGAAATTTTCCGAAAAAGATATTGAACATATAAAAGTAAGTATCACAATTACTAAATGAAGAGTACTTTTGTGTATTAATTTATTATATAATTCCAGAATGGTGGTTCAGCTTAATCGACAAGAATTGATTTGCAAGCACCTTTTTCGACATTTATTTAAATTGTGCAAAAACTTGTTCAAGCGCATACATTTTATTTTACATGTATGAAAAGCTTATAAAATTCTCTACATAACTGCATATAACGATTTTCAACTTTTGGAACAAAAACATGACGGAGAAAGTCGTCAAACTTTGAACTCGTATAACTCAAATGCTTGGAAAAACTTGTTACAGCACATAAATTTTGCTTTATATCATTAAAAAGCTTATAAAACTCTCTACATAACTGCATACAACGATTTTCAACTTTTGGAACAAAAACATGACGAAAGATTTTGTTAAAATTAATTTAGAAGCATTTGAGCCCTTGGGAGAAAAGAAATTCGAAATTGTCCATATTAAGGACCACCCTAATACATACATACATACATACATATATATATATATATATATATATATAATATTATTCATATTTCTATTACCTGTGACATCATCGATGTTCACACAAAATGCTTTATTGACAACTCTTAAAACAGCATCTCTAGAAGTTGTAAAATATGAATCAGCATTTTGGATTCTCAAAAAAGCATTTCTGGAACACCCAGTGTATACAGGGTATCCTCGACAGGCTATTTCAAATAGCAAATCTTCCATTCCAAAAGTATCCATGCTAATAACTATTTTCATGTTTGAATAATTCCTAAAATCAAAATTTTAATTACAAATTTGTTAGAAACATTTCAGTTTATATTTTCAATATATTTGGATATTTATTTTATCTTTGACTATTTCTTATACAATATATAAGAATAAATACTTGTAAAATACAAAATTGTAAATATTGAAAAGAATGTATGGATAAAATGAATAATTCAATATTTAAGCATTTCTTAATTAATTTATCATATTAAATCAATTAGTCAGTCAATTATTCGTTTTTTTTATACAGTTGAGACTTTTAAATAATTTGTTATTAACATTAGTATTAAATTACGAAGATATTTTTTATTTATGTATCAAATAGCGTTTTGAGGTACTTTTTTATACAATTTTAAACTACTTAAATTGTTACAAGTAATCATCAAACAAGTATATCAAAGTATATCAAATTTTAGTGTTTAATATCAATAGTATATATTTATATCAAACATGTTTTTCATAAATAAATAAAAAAATTATAATAAATTCAAATAAATATTTAAATCAATTCTCATTAATTTATTTTATCAATGTATTTAAGAATATCCCTTCATGTTTTAAAATAACGAATGGCCTTATGTTATTATAATGATATATTATAACACACTGTATAGTTGTAATTGTTTTTTTTAAATGTGATAAAAATATCTATTTATTTTCAAGTGTATATAAAAGTTTTTACTAAAATTTAGTAAATTTCATCTATTGTTTACTAATATAAATAAATTAAAGTGTCTAGAACAAAATTTTCAAGTTGTTTGATAAAATGTGGACAGACACAATTTCGCAGTTAAAAGCAGTTAAAAATTATACCAAATTTTAGTAGCTAATAAGATTGAAGACCACAATTCCAATTAATTTTCACTAAATTTTATTTTGTACCTGATGATACTTTCAATCTTATCAGCAGCATTTTGCACATTAAAATCAACAGGAACATCAATAATAGAACTGTCACAAATTAAAGTATCAATCTGTTCTTTCTCCCCTAAATCTTTGATGTATGAACTGTTTAAAATATTGGACGTTATGCACAATTTTCCAGTGTATAAATAATCATGATCACTACCTTCAAAAGAAATAAATAAATATATATATATATATATATATTTAATTTATATATATATATATATATATATATAAATTTATTATTATTATCACTTATATGTAAAATGATACATCACAGTTCCAGTCAAACTCTGAGTATCGATCGCTGTGACATAAAGCTTCTATATGTGAGTGGTCGTAGTAAATCCTTATTTATCTAACAAATAGTTAATATTTATAGTACATATTAATATTAATCAATATTAATTATTAATTAATTGTTATATATATTATGATTTACTTTGGTGAAACATGCAACTGCTCTTAAATTTGGTTCCGATGAAAATTGGATATGGCGTTGTACTGTTGATGGCCGAGCTAATGTCTGGTGATATTTTACTTAAGAAGTAAACTGTTTTGGGAGACTGGAAAAAAATAAATATGTATTATATAATATATATATATATATATATATATATATATATATATATATATAATTTTGTGATAAGAGTGGAACGAATATTAAATGTTAAATATGAACAAAACAACACTTTGATAATTACAGACGTTTTTCATTACTGAGTCAAGCATTGCAAAGATTAAGTATATTAGTAAAATTGTATCTTTAAATATTGTGAGATGTCGATTAAAATTTCGAATAAGACTAATTAAACTCTATTTGTAGTTCCATATCAATTCATATCATTCCATATCAATTTGACTGATACATACCGAAAAGCATATCATAGTATACAGGTATTATAAATATAAATAATTTTTTCGATGTTACTCTAAACATTAATATTGTTATTAATTCTCTACATGGTGACGTCTTTAAGACAAAATAAATTTCACATAAAATATTTAAATTTTTATAATTCTATTGTTTTCACGTAGTGTAAATTATAGTAAGCACAAAAATTGTAAATGAAATTGTTTACATTTTGGGATACTTTAGAAAAAATGTATGTATGAATGTGTTTGTGCGCTTACAAGGTTTTGTCGACGATTTGAGTCGTATCAGCCGATTTAAATTATTTATGAAATATTTGATACATATTGTCGGGAATCCTGATCATTTTTTAGCAAATACAGCTTCCAGGCTCGAATATGCGCAAAGTACATTTTTAATATTTTGTCATGTTTATACAATTAATACTTAAGTATTGAATATTTACCACTTGGTTATTCCTTAGGATATGTATTAAATTTAAAAAATACAAACAAGGATTTGTTGCTAGTAAAATCGGCAATTTACTATAGTACCGCGCTCACATGCACCTTGCAATATTATTCCTAATTCATACACAAGAATTCATGAAGTATTTGCAATTTATGAACAAAATATATTTGTTTATATTATTATAAACAAATTCTATTTTAAACATTTTAAAAATGCATAATATACAAATTTTGTCCTGAAAGTGAATCAAAAAAATAATTAAGTACTAAAATTTAAATCAAGGGCAAAGCAAAAACATTTGGTTTTATTTTTTTATAAAATACAAAGAATGAAATGATATTTTGTAAGTCAAAAAGTTAAAATATAATAAATATGTTAAAATATTTAGGTTAAATTTGGTACGTCGATAGTTTTGGTGTCTAAACATACTAAGTTAAAATACTAGAGGCATATTAAATCTGGTGTAATTACAAAAATTATATAAGGTTTGCGCAAACTGTTTTTAAAATTATTTATTTCCATATACGCATAAGTATATTTTATTGAGTATGCTTTAATAATTTTACAAATTTCTGAAAATATTTTTAAATATTTTACTTCGACTGATAACTTTCATGTTAATAACAATAATGTCTATAAAAAATTTATTTGATGCATGCAACATTATTTTATTAATATGTTACACGTATCACAAATTTCTTGTAGACTATATGTAATAATTATTGTTATTAACATAAAATTTAGAAGTTAATGTAAATTATGTAAAAATATATTTTGAAATTTGTAAAATTAATAAAACATCATTAATTTTATTTACTCGTGCATATATAATACATAAGTAACTTTAGAGAGTGTGCATACTGTAATTTTTATAATTAAGGTACTTCTCATAGTCCTTAAATATTTTACCTCGGTGAGGTTGGACACCATTGACATCATGCCAGGTTGGTCCTGGAATGAAATTGATGGCAACTTTGTTCACAATACTGCACTGCTTTTCTACAAATTCTTAATGTTATCTATTGCAGGGCTTCTTAAACTTTTTTGTATAGCGACCCCCCTCAAGCTTAGGAAATTTTAAACGACCCCCTCCTCCAAATAATAAAATATATTGGAAACGTTGACATAAAACTATATATATATATATATATATATATATATATTTAATACAAAAAATAAACTTTTGTAACAAATTCTTTATAAGAAAACATAAAACTATATCTACATATTCAATAGAAAAAATAAACTTTTGTAACATTTTTTTATGAAAACCTATTTCTAACATCAATCAATATTAATGTGATGAATGTGATTGTTTATTTTTACACAAATAATTAAATCTAGGCTCAATTTAAGTTAGTGCAGATCATAATAAATTTTCAACGTTTATTAAAGTTATTGGAAACGTATTTTGATTTTATTTAAGTTGATGTAGAAAAGGCTGATTCACATAAATATGTTGCACAAAATGGCAGTAATTTGTTTATTGCCATTTCCGACAGTAGGGAATATTCTGATTTGATTTCAATCCAAAATTCATGCACACGCACTTGAGAAAATCTGAGTCGCAAGGTAGTATCACTTGCTAATTCGGTAAATTCTTCTTGTGCTTTTAAGTTTAAAAAATTAAATTCTTCCATTTCAATTGAAAATGGATTGCAAATAGCATAGTTTGAGAAGCCATAAATTATCGTGAAAATAGTCGACCTAATTTTAAAATTTTGTTTATAATGATTGAAACCTTTGCGACCCCATTTTAGTAGTCTCGCGACCCCCCTGGGGGTCGCGACCCCCACTTTAAGAAGCCCTGATCTATTGGGTTTCAATGTTTCTTCGTCGGGATCACCAATATATACACCAGTGGCTATCCACACACAAAATTAATGTATTATAAATATATCAATTTATTTTTTCTTTATTATTACAAACTTAATTACGTACTTTGTTATTCTGGTACTGGTTCTTCAGTGCTTATCCCTTGTCCAACTAGTGGCAATATTGACAAAAGTTCTTCGGTGTTAAATCCGTCCTCCATGATAGGTATGATCTTGTCCCTCGACTTCCAGAAATAAAAGTGACGATTCTAGACTCCAAGTCAGGTTTTATATGCTCCAAAACAAAGGAGTGGGGATTATTTTTTGTTCAATATTTTGCCGTCGCGCTGAAATTTTTGGCGTCACTATATGCAGTGCGTTTAATGCGTCGAAAGTGTAAGATTGTTAGTATCAAATGTTACTCGCCTAGTGTCCAAAGATTTTAAAATACTTTAATTTAATTTTATTTTTTTTTTATTTTTTAGGACGATTTGGACGTCGACGACAATGATGTTGGAGCATAGAAACGTTTGGCCGAACAGAACCGAGTTGCCATCTCTGACACCGATATCAAGGAACAAGTTGATACTATCATGTTTTCGATAAATATATATGACGATAGAGTGTACCAACTTGCAGAAAATTAAAAATCAAATTTTTATAAAATATTGTTTTTAATTTTCAGGGACACGATACGCTGCAGGCAGCAGCTTCTTCTTGTCTTTGATGGGAATCCATCAACACATCCAGGTAAATATAAATAAATAAATAAATATATATATATATATATATATATATATATATAAAATTTTCTATTTAGGATCGTGTTATCCAAGAACTGGACGAAATATTTGGAGACAGTGACAGACCAGCAACATTCCAAGACACTTTAGAAATTAAATATTTGGAAAGATGTTTGATGGAGATTTTGAGGATGTACTTACCAGTACCCAACATTGCCAGACAGATTAAGAAAGACTTAAAATTAGGTAAAAGAGTAAAGTATTATAGGCTCACGAAAAGTGTAAAATGATACGTACAATGATTTTTACTTGAAAGATTATGTAAGAAAAAAACTCTCCTGACATAGACGTTTAAATAAAAATTCTGCGATTGCTAGATAGTGTTCTAAAATTTGCTCCTTTAGATTAGTCGTGAAAAGTTGTGTTTTTTTGTGTACCCACATGCTTAAGTTCAAAATACGATGTAACCGTCACTTAAGGTTTTTTCTAAACTGATAGACATTTTGGTTTTGAAATTTGTACCATCAGTTGAGTTGTGAAAAATGAAGTTTCCAGAGTACCCACAAGTCATGGTTCAAAACAGGTTTATTGGATATGACAACAAATTCTGGCATGAATGATGGCACGCATACTGTGTCGAAACGTGCACAATAAATAGCTATTTATTTATTCCCATTTATTTTGACTATTTGGTTGCAAATAAACATTTCAACAATATATATTCTTTTTTTATATTTTAGATTCTGGTCGGAACATACAAAATGCACAGGATGCCGGAACACTTCCCGAATCCGGACGTGTTCGATCCGGACAACTTTCTTCCGGAGCGAACTGTCAATAGGCACTATTACGCCTTCGTACTGTTCTCGGCTGACCAAGGAGTTGTGTAGGCGAGTACATATAACAGCTCTTGTAAATCGTTTGTGCAAAATAAATGAAACATTCGAAAAACTTGTCCAAAATTAAATTACCTTCAACATTGTCTAACACCACGACATACTACAACAAATCGGAATACTCTAAAACTTAGCCTAACCGTATATTTTCTTTTCTTCCAGGTCGCAAATACGCAATGTCGACGATCCTTCATAATTTCCTTCATAACTTCATAGTCTTCGTAATTAATCGAAAAGTACATCAGGCTTCAGGCCGACATCATCCTGAAACGAGCCGAAGGATTCAAGGTGCGCCTGACACCCCGGAAACCCGGAAGTTCCGTCAGGACATTGAAGGCGTAACCGGAACAAAAAGACAAGAATAGACATCGGAAGTGTGTATTGGACGATGAAGTTGATACAAGCATATAAATATATATACAATATGAAAAATTTGAAAAAATGTTATGCACGACGTTTCGAAAGTGCCATTATCAGACACAAACTTTTGTAAAAACAACTTTTTGTAATAAAACACTTGAAGTGAATTATGCACTTTATGCAAAAAAATCAAATAATGTAAATGTGTATATATGCTTTTTATTACTTTTATTTATTCAATCATGAATTTTTTGTTATTATTGCGGATTTAAATAATTTTATTATCATATACATTTTTGCATGTAAGTAATCAATGGCGAGAGGGATGTTAGAAATATTTTGTATATTTTATTTAATTAGTAATTATTATTTTTATATAATTTGTGTAATTATGATGAAATAAATTTATGTGCGTATTAAAATTTACAAATGTTGTTTTCTTAATTAACTTTATGATACAAACAATTCAGATAATAAAAATAGAAAAAAAAAAACTATGCTCCTGCTAATAGGTTGATACTAAAAACTGTGTTACCAGTCTATATAAATATATATTCTGTGCTCTATGTTTAATTTTTGTGGTAAATATTTTTGAAATATATCAACAGTCTGTGCTGTCAAGTACTTGGTTGAACAAGTGACTTCTTAGACAATATAATAACAATTATTCATATCATAAATTTAAATAGAATTTAAGTTGAAGTGTGTTTTTTGCGAAAATATGATTTAGGTAAGTACAAAATAATATTTGATATTTTAATTTTAAGGGACTGTGGTTCGTGTTTATGTATTTATAAATATTTTGGCAAACTGTTGGGCATAATTCGAAACAAATATTTGTTTCAACACATTATGATATTCATTCAAGTCCAAAACAATGATTAATACATGATGAATTTGTTACTTTAAACGTCAAAAGTGAATTAGATTGTTAAAGGTTAAACGCAAACGTCAAACGTCAAAATTGACAGTTGTTTTCGGGTTGAAAATGTCTGTTGTGACAGGTTTATTTCCAAATGTGTTTTCAAATGCTTGGTGAAAAAATCCGTGGATAGATATCTTTAAATTAATCAAGTAGAACAGGTCGCATTTAGTTTATTTTTTCTTACTTTTTCAAAACTGCTTAAAGTCAGAAATATTTCAAAAGAGTGTGTTTTTTATACAAGGAATTACGTTTTTGAATGTTTTCTTTGAAAACAAATATTTGTGTATTAATTGTCGTGTTAATAATATTTATTAAAAGTGCAGTTGTTATCAATATTTCAATATTTATGTCATAAAAGGGTCAAAATTCTTAAATGCTCTTTGTAAGTAATGTTTTTTCTTTTGAATCATATGTACCATTTTCAATTAAATAAGAAAATTGTTTTTTCTCTCATATACATCTCTCATCAGAAACTCCTGTCTGACTGAGATATGAAAATAATATATAAATAAAAAAAATTAATTAATTAATTTAATTGATAAAATAAAAATTATTTGTTTAAAAAATTTGCACAAAATTAAATTACCAACATTTTTTTTAATATTGGGATACTTTAAAATATCATTCAAAAGCAGAATAATGATTTTAGCGACCTAACAGTATAATTATGCTGTATCAAACAAATTTTATTCAATTGCAATCAATATGCGAGTTTGGAACATTTTTTTACATTTTGTCAAATATTTTGGAAATTTTATTCTGGACACTTTTATATGTTTATTTTAGTATAAACTAGATAATATTTGCTAGAATTTAATGTATATTGTTAAATTCACTTTTATATTAAAATTTTGAATAATTTGTAGTTGAAGCGCAGATTTGAGTTTGATAATTGGCTATATGTGAATTTTGGATGTTTTTTTACATTTTGTGAAATAATTTTAAAACTATGTTCAGAACATGTTTATTTGTTAATACTAGTATAAACTATATGAAATTTACTAACACATAGTATAAATTGTGTTATATACTTGCATATCAAAATTTTGAACAATTTTCGTTGAAACGCAAATTTAAACGTAATATGCAGATTTGGGACTTTCTTTTACTTTTCTTCAAATAACTTTTAATTTTCTTTTCGGAGATTTGTTTGCACTTTAATTTGTTTACATTAGTAAAAACTATATCAAATTCACTAGAATCTAGTACAAACTAGTACATAGAGTTGGATACTAAAATTTCGTGTAATTTTTACCAAACAACTTGAAAATTTTGTTCTAGGCATTTTAATTTATTTATATTGGTAAAAAATAGATAAAATTTAGATTTATAAATCATAAACCATATTAAAAGCAAAGACTGCTATTCATGCTTTTGTTATAAGTACAGTGATGATATCAAATTATTCGATTATAATAAATGATTTATTTGAAGTTGAATCGATGAATACTATCCATGGATTGTTTTAAGAGCTTTTTTTTAAACTTTGGAAATGATATCAAGTTATTCGATTAACATAAATGATGTAACTATTCGGCTGTACTTACCCACAAATTATTCGAATGTTTTTATTTTTTCACTAAGTTTTTGTGGTTTTATTTTCAAATAAAATATTCAAAGCTTACTTATTGTTACTAGTCTGGTATTAAGTAACAAATAATCTTATTTTAAATGTATATCTTTAGAATAAATATTTATTCTTTTCACAGGTACTTATGCACTTATAGGAACAGGAACCATAAAATCTGGGTCTCCCCTATACTAAAAGAAATTTATGATCAAGAACTTATTGGACAAAATTTTTGGATGATTTTTTATTAAGCCAAGGACGAAATTATCCTGTTTGATGAACTTTCAGGGCGTGTACTGGAAAACAACAAAAATTTTAGTTGCAACATCGGAATTTTAGCAAAAAAATAGATTTGTTTTCGCTATTTTGGATTTTTTTTGACTGATTCCAAAAGATTTTCGGACGCTGATTTTAAAAATGCTATCTATTTTCAGATAAACCCACATACACCCCGCAAAAATCAAAATCTTTGGTTGCAAAATCGATTTTTTTTTTAAAAAAATCGTCTTTTTTCCGCGATTTTCAAAATGTGATGATTGGAAAATGATTGGTTTTGATTGATTTTGGGATGCTGATTTCGAAAATATTATCCGTTTTTGGATAAATCTACATACACCCCCCGAAAATCGAAATCTTTGGTTGCAAAATCAAAATTTTACTAATGAAATGAAAACTTTTTTTCGCGATTTTCAAAATGTTTTGACCGATTCTGATAGTTTTCGAGGCGCTGATACCGAATATGAAATAAGTTTTTCGAAAAAAAAATTCTTCTGCCCTTGGTACCAAATTGAAGTTTGAAAAATTGCCAACTTTGAAGCTGATTTTAACTATGAAGACGATGATAAATTTGTATTTTTTTTGGTTTGGTATAAAGATTGTACTTTAGTCTACACAAAGCATTAATTAAAATTATTAATTTCATTCATTAAGTGCCTTAAAATTGCATTTGAAAGTCACGATTTTGGCCAATTTTGGCTGCTCCTGATAGACTGTCTTTTTATCGGAAAAATAATAAGATTTTTAAATTACACCAAAGTAGGTTTGGTTTACTGCTAACCAGGCGTAAATGTGAATTTATTAAAAATTATCCTCCACTTTTTCTTATCTATATATATATATATATATATATATATATATATATATACGCGTATATATATATATGCGTGCATATATATATATATATATATATATATATATATATATGCGTATATATATTTATTTATTTATATATATATATATATATATATATATATATATATATATTATGTAGAATTTTGTAATACTGACACTCAATAAATTTAATTCTATCTATATGTCTTATTTATTTACACAGTTTGAAAAATTATTGGTTCCAAATATTTTTTTCAGTCAAATGGGGTTTGAACTGGCGAACTTCGAATTGATATTCTGGCCCAAACCGTATCTTTACGACCTCGGCCATTCGCACATTTGGCATACCACATTTTTAGGAAACTTATATCTTTCAGTTTGAAAATAACACTTTATATTTTTACAAAAGACTACAGTTTTGTGTAACCAATTGGCCGAGATCGTTAAGTTGTCACTACGGTTGCTCATTGTTTCTCGGTTCAAATCCCCAAGATGGTTGAAAAATCGAATGTATAGTTTTTCATGATTATCAAATATTAGTTCAAAATATTAAATTCAGGTGTCGCATTTCGACCTTGACACTTAGTATATTTCTGAAAAACAAAAAACTCAAGTTTCGCACTTGACTGTAAGAGAGATACATAAAGAGAAAAAAAAAAAACAGAAAAAAAAGGTAGAGGAAGAACTGGGGAAAGAGAGGGGTAGAGGCAGATGATGAATAAGAGAGATGTGTATGATACATATTCTTTATTAAAATTCAATATTAATACAATATAGGAATAAAAATAACTTTTATCATCAATAACTTAAATAGCCGAGTGGTTTAAGGGACCGCATACTCGGTGAAATCACTCTGGAGGCACAAGGTGAGATGGATCGAATCCGGCTGAAGGCGACGACGAGCAACTCTGAAGCAGAAAAAATGGAGCGGTGCTGGTGGCTGGCTGTTGGCGAGCGCAAAGGGTCCTGAAACGAACACACGAAGTGATGGTCAACCTGAGGTCCGTGATGCGAGAGGTTACACGCAGAGGGACACATTGCGGAAGATGCATGCCGAACCCAAAAATCTACCCCAAAAACCACAATATGCGAAAAAAACACCAAAAAAGAAAAAAAAATGTGAAAAAAAGCGGAAAAAAAGGAAAAAAAAAGGAGGAAGAGGGGAGGAGGAGGAGGAAGGAGGGGGTGGAGAGCCTTAAAAAAACCCCCCTAAGTCCCAGGTCAATTTTTCTCTTTTCTGTTCAGCGTTGAAACTTTTTTATGTTTTTTAGTGTTCCCTCACACCAATTCCCAAAACCAACACTCGAATGAAATGAAGTCCACGTTGAAATTTTCACAACGAGAAAAAATTACTGGGACTTAGTTAAATTTTTTAACTTTGTCCCAATAAAATTTTCTCGTTGTGAAATATTCAATGTGAGCCTCATTCATTCGAATGTTGGCTTTGGGATAATACAGCATGCATAAATAACTCGTCTGTCTTAATTGAAAAGGTTTCAGAAAATTTGGACTTAGAAAAAAAAAATATCTGAAAGGACTTAGAAATAAAAAATTATTCGAAAGAATTATAATCAGAAAATTTGGACTTAGAAATAAAAAATATCTGAAATGACTTAGAAAAAAAAAATTATTCGAAAGAATTATAATCAGAAAATTTCGACTTAAAAAAAAAAAATTATTTGAGAGAATTATTTAATTAATCGATGAAATGAAATGATATTAATCGAATCAAAATTGTTTATACGACTTGATAAAACATGTGAAACCTTTACAATTAATCGAGACAAAAACAAATTTAGTTGACTTGAATAATATACAAATTATTTGAAAAAGCCATAAAAGAAATTCAATAAAACTTGTAAAATGAAATAATGAAAAATGTTCGAAAACTTGAACATTAAAAACTTCAAAACTGTATAAAGCTGATTGTTATCCTTTAGAAATCAAGTTAAATAATTTTTACAACTTGAATCGAATAATAAACTTGTAATCAAACTTAAATTTTGCCTAATCATTCAAGTCAACTCTTTGAAACTTTGATTGTATGTCTTGATCAAAATTGTTTTTAGCAACAAAAGAATAAAAATCTATCATTTAGCTATGAAGCGATATAATTGAATAAATTTAAAAGAAAACTACAGTAAAAGACTTTTAAAGCTGCATATAATTATTAATTTGGTAAGTCGTATTAAATATTTGAAAGAATTTGATCAAAACCAACAATCGTGTTATCCATAAATAAGAATGTTCATGCAGTCAATATCGCTTGGGGAAAACACATGATTCTTGACACTGGAAATGTCAAATACAAATACAAATATTTTTTCTGTATAATAATGAACAAGAGGGGTAATAAAAAAGAGATTTTTGTAACAAAGTAAATTTGCAACTTTTAATTTGTAACAAAATACCAATTTAGGAGTTACCTGAGGTAAGGTGCTAGGGCCCCTTCAACAAATAAGTAATCAAAGCATACAAAAAGCTGTATTGGTTAACTAATCATTTAGCAACAAAAATTTAATATATAAGAATTCTGAATTCCACACAAAATAGTTTTATTTATAAAATAAAAGAATTTCTGAACCTATTTCTGATTTCTGAGAAGTACAAACTTTTTTCTTTTATATTGATTTAAAACATTCATAAAAGGCACTTGTATAAATAAATAAAAAAAACTGAATCAACATGTTTTCCCCATAGCAAATTAAATAAGAACAACGTCTTTTACACATATGTCTGCCAAATTATTTTAAAATCTTTTATTAGCATAATAGTTGTTGATGACTTAAGAAAAAACAAATTGTATTCTATGTATTAAAAATTAATAAAGTGCACCTTATTAAAAAAATTATATTGACTCAATTATTATAATAAAAACAATATTTTCAGCAGATATATGTATACAACTATATTAATAATGCACGAGCCAGAAAATATTCCACTAAAATGTATACAGGCTGCTTTATAAATAATATCGGATAACAAATGGACAAGTTCTCTAAGTACCTTTCAATTAATTTCATTCAATATGAAAAACAAGCATAAAATATATTATTATTGAAAAAAATTATTATTACGAGCAGAAAAAGTAGCATGTAATACAATCTGCGTCAGTAATTGTAAACGCCTACTAATTTATTTCTATTGAAATTATAGTTTCACTAAAGATGATAAACAATATTGTGTTGAAGTAAAGATTTTCCAAATTATTTGACTGCTTTAAATTCAAAATTAAGAAAAACTTAATGCATATATATATATATATATATATATATATATAAAAGTTAAATATTGAATATTTAAAATATTATAAGTGTATAAGATGTAATATGATAAATGCCTGTATATATCAGAAATATATTCTTTGACTCGCTTTGTATAAAACATGCTTTGCACTTACATCGTTAGATATCCTCTACAGCAGCTCCCAGGGCACATAGTCATTACTCGAACCACCTCTGGAGCAACTGCCAGAAATCTCAAGTACTCGATACAAACTCACTACTTTAAAACCACTACATAACTTTGTCTTTTACATGACATATTGCAATTGTCCGAGTAAAGTCTTTACATAATACACAACACACGATTTATGTTAGAAACTTTCGTGAATTTAGAAATCGATAATAACAGATATGAGTTGGAAGTGATAAAGTATAACCTACAAAAGCACATTTATAAATGATACATTTTATAATTGCATATATATATAAATAAAGGATACATTGACGCTGTAAATAAAATGTTTAATTATAAAATTGATTCAAAATATTATATCCTTATCAAACTATTCAAGGTTAACCTAGGCACTTTCTAGCACATATATAAATGATACATTTTATAATTGCATATATATAAATAAAGGATACATTGGCGCTGTAAATCTATTGTTTAATTATAAAACTGATTCAAAATGGAGATACTTATAAAGCTATTTCAAGGCACTTCCACACATATCCATTTTTTCGGCTTTTAATTAACGTTTCACGATAAATTTATTATATCAAAATCATCTACTAAATTAATTACAGGTTTTGATGCATAAATTAATTAAAACTAATCAAGGATTTAATTAAAAACCCCTGATTAATTAACCCGACCGCATGTTAATTCACGAAAATCTATTTGACAACTGACGCAAATGAAGTTAACAACATGTGTCAAAATATTTGTCGGAATTGTATAATTTAGAGCGCGAAATTCAAACTTTAAATTTAAACTTTGTAAAATTCACTTATATTTATTATTTGCAATCATTTAATTCTGTTGAAATTTGTAGATTGTAAATCGTTTAATTTTGTAGAAATCTGCTAAAGTATTATAAAAATTTGTATATTACTTAATTTTATCACATGAAAACTATTAAAATAATAAGTTATTTATTAATTAGTTTATTTAACTAATAAAATAATTTTTAATTTGTTTGTGATATTAATAATTACCTATTTCAATAAAATAAAAGTTCGCTATGGAGATAAAAGAGGTGCAATTCTCTTATAATAAAACTCATTTTTGTATACTGTTTTTATCATATACTACTTATTTCAATGTCCAGAAATACATGTACATAAGCAAATATACTTATGCACAAAAACAGTGTTTTAACATGCGCCCACTACATTAAATAGTCTTTGTGTAAGACTCTATGTTAATATAGCAGTTACATGATTATAATTACATTCAAATATGTTTTCATCATTTGACATGATTTAAATCATATACTCACTTGGAAGAACGATGTCATTGAAAAATTTGAAAGAAATTCTTTTGATAACATTCTTCCAAGTATATAAACTTTTTAAAGCTTCACAACCGTAAGTTGCGAACAAACATCTTTCATAATATACTTTGTTTGTTTGACATTTATAATATTACAGATATATATATATATATTCCAAAGCACTTACATTCGAATGCAATACATATTTTTACTTAGAACATAATAACGTCTATATAATTATACATATGAGAGTATTTTAGGTATGAACGCGAAACGTAAATTGTAACTTTATCTCAGTTGCACTAACATTGTTTCACTTTAACATTTTTACCCGACATTTATAATCTCGATATCCAAATATTTGCAAGCAGAATGTGTAGATCCTGAGCCCGTGGATGAACACATTCGCTTTATAACATTTGCAAAGCTCAACTTCTGAAGAAAATTGATAATACTTCTACCATAATTTTACAATTTACGCGATCTCAAGAGAAATTCATCAAACTTATTCATTTATACATATATATTTTTTAAATATGTTAAAAAAGATATTTGATATATCTTTTGCAGGTATACTGCGTTTCGTGTTTTGTTGATTATTTTCTTGTTTATTCAAGAACATATTGGCAATGATTTATTTAAAAAGAAAGAAAATATTTGTTCTATAAAGTTTTTTTAACAATTTTTTATATGAATTCCATTTGGATTTTTATAATATTAAAGATATATATTTTGTTTTTGCATTATTTCATTATTTTCCATCACATCAGAGACTAATCTCATTTTGTACTTTACTTGGAGTATCAAAGTCACTTTTATATTGTTAGTACAAAAGAAACTCATTCTTATAGCCATTTTAGGACTAATCAACC
Organism: Ctenocephalides felis; assembly: GCF_003426905.1. NCBI lineage: Eukaryota > Metazoa > Arthropoda > Insecta > Siphonaptera > Pulicidae > Ctenocephalides > Ctenocephalides felis. The sequence goes on along the minus strand of NW_020537758.1, from coordinate 40,955,840 downwards.
TTTAAACACCCATTATATTTGAACATTGAATATTTTACAATACATCAATTTAATTAATTGCGACTGCAAAATCAGATAACTTTCTAGGTGAAAGTTTCGACAGAGGTACATACAATGAAAAGTGTATCATTGTGTAAATTAATAGGCCTGAATCTCTACCACTTACCATAAAATTCTATTTCGACAAATGGTAGAGGGAAGGTTGACGTCCATTATTGTAAATAGTTTACACACTTCGTTGTTGTTGAACCCTGTACAGTAGCATTATAGCAATTTTTGTAATCAAAATTCATGAAGATAAGTATATTGAACTCGATATGATTAGTATTATTTTTCTTATTCTACTGTAATGCAAAAATAGAGGGTTACAAAATTATTGATTCTTTGGTTCAACATTTTTGTTTTTTAGGAATGGTGTTTTCCGCCACAAAGTCCGCAGCTTATTCCAATTAGATGACACGCCTTCAATGGTGGGTAACACCAGAGACATGGTACCAGGAAGGATAGTAACGTCAAGCCTAACCATCTGTTAAGAATTATGAAGAAATTAATTGTGCAATCTAAATAATGTGCATATAGAACTGATACGAACTAATAATAAAATCACTAATTTTTGCATAATATCACTCTAATTGAAATTGTATGTAGATAAAGCATAGCATAGCAAATGAAGTGTGTTCTTCTATGAAAAATGAAACCTAAATTTGTAAATTTAGAGAAGCTTATTCATTTTTATATGCTCATTTTACAAGTGTTAGTTCAATTATGCTCACCTCTGATTAGTATAATTGTATTATAATCAAGTAGAAAGAGGCATAATTACCACCAGTTATTTACCAATATATAGATTAACCGAACATTCATTTAATATAAGATTTGATTTAATTTAATTTAATAAGAAATTTAAGATCATTTAAGAACATATGAGCAGACGCTATAAAATGGGAAGAAAATATTTTGAAAAAATGAATAATAAAAATTTAATTGTTAGTATAATAAATTCAAACTAATCTAACTTATACTAATTGATAGATAAGGTTGATATCGTGAAATAATAGGGTATTTAGAGTGAAAAATAAATCAAAATTATATATCCATCTGTTAATTCGACAAGATTTCCAACTTTTAAAATAAAACTTATACATTAATAAATAGCATCAAATTTACATGAAAAAATGTGGATAAAATCACATTTCAGAGATGAACGGTTATTAGAGCCATACAAGAGTTGGAATACGACGTATAAGACTTAGGTTTACTGGATTTATAGGCAGTATTTTTTTCGAATTAAATGTATTTACTAGCATGAATTAAATGAACTAATTAATACTTATATATTTTTTTAATTTACCTTTTTCCACATCCATTTTCCTTGTGATTGCAATCACAGGGATGAGCAAAATCACCTTCACTGTCAGACATGCAGTGGTACAGCATACAACTGCAAATACAAAAATAATTTTAACTCAAGCCAAATTGCTGGAACTTCCCATACAGTTATTAAATCATTCAACAAAAACTGACCAATAAATATATATTATAAATATTATAAGTTTCATTATTCGTACTTTATAGACAAAATGTAAGTGCTTATATATTATTACATAAACTAGTGGTGTATGGCATCATTCCTTAAGGCAAATTCCTAAAACTTTGCATACCAGAATTGAATATTCGAGAAAAAAACAGTAATCAATGAATATTGATCAATGATTAATAACAATTGTTTTAAATATTTCCTAATAGATAATTATAATCACTATCTATTTTATTGTTCATATAGTATACAGTGTAAAAATTATATTATTATTGGATTCAACACTCTAAATTTACTGTTTCAAATATAAGAAATTAATTAAAATAATAAATCATGCCTTATTTGTTCAGTTTCTTTAAAGTTTTATATGTACTTGAGAGCTTGAAGTATCTAATAACACGTTTTGCAATAAAACTTTTTTTTAAACAGTGTCCTCAATTATTGATTAAAATATAATAACCTGGCACATCTGATGCCGGAGATAGCTTCGATACTAGATTTCCAGCAATCAGGGGCGTATTCGCAATCACCTCTCTCATTTGACTCTTCTGTGAATAATTCGTGACAATGCCTGAAAATCAGAAGTAACCATAGAAATTGTAAAAATAAAAGTAATAGTAAAAATATTGAAATTACTGTCTTGAAGTAAAGCATTTTTTATAGAAATATAAATTGATTGTAAAAATTGAATGTTGTATTTTGAGCCCAAATGCCGTAATTCAAACATACCAATGTATAGTAAAAAAATGTAATATCCAATCTTTTAGTTCATATGTATTTGTTGAAACTTTCAATTAAAATAATTACTGAAAAAATGGTGTTTGAAGCAAAAAAATGCTTTATGAATTAATGTTTTCTTGTGCTGATATTAGTAAAAATGTTAGATTCTGCTCAACACCCAGCATACTACTACTATATGTTATTTAAATAAATTTTAGAAATATTTACATTATTCAAAATATGCATTAACAATTAAAACAATTTCATCAGATGAAAAAATTTTATATGTGAGGAATACTCGATTTAAATCTATTTATATATTTTTTGGAAACCCGGGACAATCCGAACAAAAGATCTAAAACCAGGGGCCTTAGAAAAACCTGGGACCAAAGGTGGTTATCCAGGACTGTCCCGGCCAAACCGGTACATATAGTCAACTTACAATTAGGTCTCAGATGTACAACTTTTATATATGAAATAATAGTAGTGAATAAACTTTTAAAGCATTCTGAATAATAACTTTTAATAAAAAAATGTTAATTTTTACCTGCATCTCATTTTGTGCGTGATGGGCTTCCTAATGGAAGAGAATGGCATCGAACAGTCCATAGGTGGGCGTTTTTTCAATGAACATGATGATTCACGACGTATATTGAAGTTCTAATAAATAAAAAATAATCCATTATTAATTTATGTAAGAAAATATTATTTTTAACTTTTAGACTATATTAATATACTTTACAAATAATTTCAACTCTGCAATAGTTTATATAATATTTATAAATATTAGCAACGGTTACAATATTTATAATAATCTATTTGAAATCCTTCAGTAATCTCGAACATTTCGTTACGGTACGGGAAGTTCCAATAAACGATGCCACCCACCCCACTAGTTTACATCATATATTAATTAATGCAAAAAAAAAAATTATATACCGTGACTTCCATCAGAACTTGACCTGGAGTCGCTTGGATCCAGAGGCAAATTCACCGCCTTGAAATTAAATATGTTGATTATAATATTAAATTTATTTGTTTATAGTTAATATTTTATGTTGATTAAAATATTAAATTTATTTGTTTAGTTGATATTTTATTTCTTACCATGAACACTTCATCTTCCCCATGATCTTTATCATATTTTCGAAGAGAATTTGATATACCACATGTGTCCACCACACCTGCAATATAAAAAATATTATTCCAACCATCAAATTACACTAGCACATAAATATTTATTTATACCATGATATTATGTATTTAATAATAATAATTTTATGATATAGAAAATTGATGTATGATACGTAAAAATCTGAACAAATATTTTCTAACTATTTATTGCTCTTATTCTAATTTTTTCGCAATATTTAAATTGTATGAACAGACCAAATATTAAAAACCATGAATTAGACACAAATGAATCTGTTTATTTTGATTTGATTTTATTGTAGATTGATGGGTTTTATTAAAGCCATTTAATTAATATCTAAGAAATCACCGAAGTCCAAATTCCAGGACCTTTACACCTATTTTGTTAATTTTGTTACATGTCTTCTATTTTTACCAAACACCTTACTCTTTTTTTGTTTATGCAATTTTTCAAAATATGTATGTTATATTAAAAATAATGATTCATGTATATTAAGTATAGACTATCAAGTATATTAGGCTATCGGTAAATGTTATAATATGTAAACATATATTTCTCAAGCAATGAAATGCAAATATGTATTATGTGGATGATCATATCAAATAATATCTTGCAACTTACCATGGAAGTAGCCAGTTGTGTGAAAGCAAAAACAAACTGAATTAGATAAAATAATTCTCAAAAATTAATTAGATTAAATATTTTACTTACAAGCATGCAAGAATGAACAAATTTCAGTTTGCCATTGGATAATTTCATGGTAAAATCGGTTTATCTGATTTTATGATCATTCTCATGTTAATTAAATAAAATACTGTCATGTATAATTTAGTAAAAAACTGTATCGTAATACTTTGGATGCTTATAAAATAATATAGATTAATAAATAATTTAGTAAAGTTAATAAATATGCTAGTAAAATACCGTATTGTAATACCTTGGACGCTTATAAAATAATATATATTTTTGTAGACTATGGACATAGATTTTTTTGTGTATATGTGAAGTATATAGTTGTGAATGTTTTTCTCCAGTATCATTTCAGAGCTTGGTTCAAAGGTCACTTTGCACATTAAAAAGAGAATTTAAAATTTTTGATCGTTTTTTTTTCAATTTTAAACAAATTTATGCGCAGAACTTGCTATATAAAATAATTGCTAATCAAGTTATCTTCATAAAAATTTATAATATTTAATTTATTTATATAATAATTTTATTTATAATAAAGTAATCAGCGCCTAGACCAGTTGTTGACGCGATTGACTAACAACAAAATATTTTCTTCTGATTATAAAACGAAGTATTTCAGATTAAGATAAAATATATGATTAGTAAAAAAAATCTATCATTTATTTTTTGATATTAATTTATTTATACTTACCATTGAGCAGTTCCTCCACAGCAAACCTAACATTCTTGTCAAAGTCGGTGGCGTCGCTGGCCGTTTCAAAGGAAAGCCCATATCTCTTCTGATCAGTTTTCCAATGATGAAATGTTGGCATGATTTTGTGATATTCCAGATCTCTTCGTATTGGACAATTTAGAGTTTCCTGTAAAAATCAATAAGTACAGTGGGAATAAAAATTTATAATAATTTTTGCATAAGAAATATAATTTCTAAATTCAACTGATTCATAAAACAATATGAAGCAATTAATTATCATTTGTAGAAGCTATTTTTTTTACCTTCATTTAATTTAATGTTAATGATATATATGTTCATAATTACTTGGAATAATTTTTATTTTAACTATATTTTATTATTAAATGTATTTATCCTAATAGATGTTCTTGAATGAATAAATAAATTATTTAAATTTCTTTAAGTTTAAAGAAAACATTTCCAATACATATTTCACACGTTTTATTATATTTAAAAAACAAGGAGTTGATAATTAATTTAAAGTAATCGATTATTTTAATTTATAAAAATATAAACTGTTACATTTATATGCTCAAAAAACCTTATTTAGATTGGAAAATTCTAAGATACTACATACAATTTGTTGCTGAGTTATTTCTATTTGGAACTTCAAAATTTAAAAGTAATTCTTTGGAACTATTCAAAATAAAAATCTTCAAATTTCAGAAAATGCAAAAAATGAGAACTTTCTATTTAACAATTGATTACATTGATCGATTATTAGTTTATAGAAGCTATTATATTATAATAACTATTCATTATCAGTTATTTTTAACTCTTGACCGATTTTCAATGTATTTCCTCATCAATGATGAAAGCAACTAATAGTTGACAAAAATTAAAAACAAATATTTGAAATTTGAATAGAATATTACTATCAACTTTTAGAATAAAGAAAAATCTAAGTTAACCCTCTGTCGGTCGGAGTGGTCTGGCCAGACTTTTTTCGACTTCAATTTAAAAAAAAAATACTTCTTGTAATCCTATCGACTTAAAATTTCTTGACTTTTCCTAAAATTTCATTAGCTGTCGATCAATGAAAAAATCAGGACGAAAAAATGTACAAAAAGATAATTATAAGAATATTAACTTTTTTATACTTCAAACGGTCGGAGTGGTCTGTATAGACCACCCATACATTTTGTATGAAATATACGCTTTTTGATATATGTAAACCAGTATTTTGTCTTTTTTCTGGTATTTTCTATTCAAACTACGTTTTATATATTCTTTGCTATGTGTTGTAATATGAATATTAGTATTTTCACGACGAGAGTTCCTTGAAAACCCACCAAACTTATGGGTCATCCCAAACATTGAAAATCGGATGAGTAATGCATACACTATCAACAATTTTTCTACCCGTACTGCGTTCGAAACTTGAATTTTACAGCTCATTTCAAAGGCGACGCACCTCATTTCGTTTTCATTTGAATTTCACATTCATTACGAAGGCGCCGGAAAAGAATAAATATTGTTCACCAACAGAAAAATTAACAAAAAAAGCAACGATTTTTTTATATTCTTTGATTTTTTTTTATATAATATAATATAGTATAATATATAATATTTTTATTATAAGCAAGCTCAACACATGCAAAAATCAAAACTATAAATATTTACTACTAATAATCGTTAATATATAGGACACCAAAAACTCATTTATCCCATATAAATGCATGTAAAATGAATGATGGTCCAGTCTGGTCCAGGTAAATGAGTATCCAATCGACGGAGGGTTAACTAAGACAAAATTCGAAAAAGAAAGAAGAAAAATTTAATACAAGAAAAAAAATATTCACAAAGTTTGTTTCAATGATTATGATGTGTTGTGTTACATATTTCTGCTTAAAAAAGTCGTTATATAAACACTATTTTGGTGTTCAAACCTATCGCCTGTCATAACTGTCCTTAGGGTTTGGGCGGTTGTAAAATTCGTCCTTTTTGGTATGATTTGATTTTATGACTATTGAAGGGCAGTATTTCAGTATTTCCACGCAGACAAATGTCTAAATTACCATTTAATTTTTATTTCTCCCAACTAACTGGTGAATTAACAAAATCATGTCTGATCAAAAAAGTGGCACAACCGAACCCAGTTTCCGTTACGTTACGTGTATTATAATTAGAGAATCAGTTCTTTAAAAACAGTGATGAATTTGGGCACTAAAGACCCTCTATTGAGTTCGAAAAACCCTAAAACCACATTTGTTCTGCGTTTATTTCTCTGTTTGATTTATTGAAGAACCAATGATTGTTGTGAAACACTTCAATTGCAATATTAATTATGTTTTTATTTTTAGTATAACTACAAATTGTATTCGTATTTATAATATATTCAAAAATTTTAATGTATCGATCTAATAAATTTGAATGTACAGGGTCCGGCACTCGAAGTGTAACCAATTGAAAGAGCCATAAATTCAGTTTGGAAAATCAATTTTGCTCGATTCAAAGTACAAAATGTGTAAAAATAATACAAAATTTAAGAACAATTCACTTTTGCTCGACATGACCACCTTTTGCTTTGACTATGGCCTTTAGACGGTCCAAAAACAAATCGCATTTGGCCGAACGTGATTTGCAGGTATTTTGGTCCATTGGCGGACAACGGCTTTTTTTAGCACCTCGAGACTGATGCACCCTTTAGTTCGGACCTTGCTCTCCGAAATGGCCCAAAGAGAAAAATCCATAAGATTTGCGTGTGGTGAATTTGAGAGCCATTGTGCGAACGTTTTGAAGTTCGGAACGGTGTTTTTCAGCCATTCTTGGTTCACTCGAGCTTTATGATACGGTGCCGAGTCCTGTTGAAACGTCCATGGTCTGCCACCAAAATGTTGATCTGCCCATGGCTTCAAAGCAACCTTCAGAATACTTTCCCGATGATATCGCACATTTACCTTGACGCCAGGCTTGATGAAAACGATTGGAGATCGCCCATCTGCGGTTACAGCGGCCCAAACCATTATCTGTGGCTGGTGTTGCCTCCTGGTGGCCAGTCGATGGCTCAAATTCTTGTCTGAACGTTCAGTCAAGTAAACCCTATTGTTTTGAGAGTTTAAGAATTGCTTAATTATGAAAATTTTCTCGTCGGAAAACACAATGTTCGGAAATTTACCACTCTCGGCCAGGCGAAGCAACTCCTTAGCTCTCTGAAGTCTCACTTGCTGCTGCTTCGACGTAAGATCATGTGCCTTTTGGATCTTATAAGGCTTGACCTTGAGATCATTTTTCAGTATGCGGCGGATGCTACGGTCAGATGTATTAAGTTCTTCTGCCATTTAATTGGCACTTCGTCGGGGATTTTGCTCGAGTCGCTTTCTCACTTTTTTGACCATCTCATGTGACATTGCAGTCTTTTGGTGACCACCTCCATGACGTTTTGCGATGCTACCAGTTTCATTGTAACGAGTTATGGTGCGATAAGCGAAAACTTTACTCACTTTAAGGTGTTTGGGCCCTCGAACAATCGCTGGTTGTGATTTTCCAGCTAAATATAATGTAATCACACTGTTACGTTTGAAATCCATTACTGATTTCTTTTTTTCGCGTTCACTGTCGACTAAATACTTTCGTACGCTTATAAACAATAGACTAAACTATCATTTAGCTAACTTACTGACAGTTGGTACACGTGCATCAGCTACGCGAGCTGTTTGAAATTGGTTACACTTCGAGTTGCCGTTGGCCCTGTAATGATTTAATTTGTGATGATTTTTGACAGACAGACAGACAAAAGTATTTATTGCAATATTTCGAATACATTTTACATTGTTGCTTTTTGTACATATTTGTCTAGCCGTGGGTACTTTATATAACATATGATTTTAATATATATAATAAATATTGATTACAAAGTGTATACAATATGCTCCTTATTTAACCGCTATGGGTCGATCAGTATATAGTTTGGCATAGCGTGATTGCCATACCAAACTACGTCTCTAGTATATTGGCCGAGACCCGCGATGTTAGTATTAGGATGACCCACATTTTTGATAAAAATGTTCGATGAGCTTTTTATATGGTCGAGTATTGTTGGTACGTCAGTCGGTTTATGTATGTACAGTAGAATTCGCTTAGTATGACATCGAAGGGGCGCCAAAATCTCGTCATACTAACCGGTCGTCATACTAAGCATACTGAAGAAAAACGTTTTAATATGTGAATATGTTACAGTAATTAATGTTTCAGTAATTTAAAAGAAAAGCCTATATATACATTTTAATTAAAAATAAAAATGACACATATTAAAATTTAATATAAAATAAAATTGACGTAGGATAAGGCGGGGCACAAATGTCCAATTCGACTTTCAGTAATTATACTGTCTAAACCCAATAAACAACCTTGCAACACATAACATACATCAAACAAGCATCTATCGAACTATGTACAGAAAAAAATAAGCATAATTCCTAATTATATAAATATTATTTTTTTACTATTTTTTTTTAAATTTGGTATCTGATCCATTTTACCTCACATACGGGGTAAAGTGGAACAACCAGAGGGCAAACAGATGCAATTTCTTCTATTAAATTTTAAAGGGATTTTACGCTACATTATTGAACCAATGCAAAATATTAATTCTGTGGGTTGACTTGTTACAAAGATAACACAGCATATTACATTGATTTGCTATTGGTCAGAAATATTCATTAGATGAGTCGGAATAACAATTTATTTAATTAATCTCTTGTGAAATTGCTTTTTTTTTAAAAACTTTACTATTTTATTGCTTACACCTTTGCCAAAGTAAAGGTTCAGTTGGCCCTTTTTATTGCAGTTATGTGCCGCTTATCTTCTGATAGCAAAGTCATAAGAATAAAGGTGATGGTTGGTTATGAATTTATACATTTTTTGCCCTCTACTATCAAATATTTTTGTTAAAAAAATATAATTTTACTTTTATTAATAATTGGTCTACCCTATCCATAAACATACAAATGTGATTTTTTAATGTAAGTAATCAGTAATTTTTGATTGATTTCTTTACATAATTTTATTGTAAAAACAGTCCCTATTGCTATTGTGCATAAAAGACTAGCAATTGCTTTCGTAGACTTGGCCACATCATGTAAAATTATGTCGGTCATTATAATTGGACATAATTTTTTGCAAAAGTGGGTCAACCGACTAGACAGCTGTTTTTTTAAGGAATTTTATATGGAAACCAAACTTCCTAGTGCGATTACGTCATAATAAGCGGTTGCCAATATATCCGGCGTCATACTAATCGGATTCTACTGTATTTTGAAGAGTAGTAATGTCTAGTCAGCGGGTTCTTTATTTTGTTAAGTACTAGTCGTGGTGTCTTTGATAATTTTTGATTAGATTTCTGTTGTTTTTATATCATAACTAGCAATCCCGACGAACTCCGTTTCGCCACCAGATGGTTTCGTGAGAAAAAAGGAGAAATTTTTTGTTTGTTTTATATTTCAAAAGGAAAAATTTGATTTTATTATACAACAGTAACAAATTTATTTTGATTACAAAAATGAAGTGTTTTTTAGTTGAACTTCCCTAAGTAAATGAAAGTGAATCCGCAAATTATCCGTTTCATGGAAGTGATCTTTGGTAAACCACATTTTTTGTTTTTTGGTCTGACGTTAACACAAACAAAGCGGATGGCTTTCCAACTCGTGAACAGGCAACGTATAACTGCCCATGTGAAAAACAATGATTTTCTAAATAATCTATTTGAAATTTATCCCGCAAACACTAAGCGATTGGCCTTGCGACATGTTATTGCGAACGCGACGGATATTGCAATCGTTTGAAGTCAAACGGAAGACCAGTCAGAATCATTGGTATGTCACCAAATCGCCAGCAATTTTTGATTGAATGGTGAAATTCAGGGCCAGGTACATCATTATTCTTTGCGGCAAGAATTGCTCGTTGACTTAACCAAGCATAATTCTGATAATTCTCACTAATGTCATTACTCGAATTTTTAATTACGGTGCGTGAAGTTTCAGCAATTTGCATTAAGGCACAATGCACAACTTTTTTTTAGCTATAAACCTTGCGGAGCCCGAGACCTTTCCAACGAATGCAAAATTGTCGAAATCGGTTCGTGCGTTCTGGAGTTATTTCGTCAGGAAGGAAAACCCGACTTATTTTTATATATAAAGAAGATATGGGATGCTTTGATTTGGCGTACTGCAACAAATATATAATGCCCAAAAAATTTGTATTGACTTTACTTACTTTGTTGTCGATGGTGCATGATCCAACGATCCTGTATTCATAATCGGACAGATTAACATAGTTGTCCGCCTGTTCGTTGCAATGTATCGGTTCTACGCTGGCGAATCTTCCCTCGAGCGGGTTGTCGGTAGTGGACGAAACGGGCGCCGCGGTCGTCGACGGCTGCTTCGTGATAGCGGTCTGGTTCGGTTTTCGCTTACGCTTGATGACGGAAACGGCCGAGAGGCCTTTGTCGGCGGTCCAGTGGTCGTTCTCATTGTACATCACCTGCGCGAAAACACGTACCAGAACCCTGGAATAAAATTGAATCAGAATTAATTTAGTAAAGAACCACACTACTAGGAGTTACAATTGAAAGATAAAAGTTATTGTGACCGATTCAGTTTTCATATAAAGTCGTACTAAAAACTATCAAATGTTATGTGGTTGATGACCAGTCAGGTGTTTTAGACAAAAAACCTAACCTAGAAAACACACAAATATAAAGAAACGATGTTATAATAACTGCTTCTTTTTGATATGGCTTGATAATAATCGGGACGGGGGGGGGGTGTCATTTTTAAAATAACTAATGTTATCTAAGGATACAATTTAGTACGACAATGAAAAACAGTTTTTTATATGATTTTTTTTTAAATTCAGAATTGCGGACTTTTAGTGAGAACTTTATTATTGCATTATATGTAATACTTTTTTTCTATGCTATCATATTATACCTTATATATTTCTATTTTATTTTCTTCATAATTAAATTGAAAAAATCATAAATAATAATATAATATAATATAATTAATAATATAATTGTAGTGAGACGAACAGAATTATGAGGTTCAAATGCAAATGTAAATAAAACTCATTCTTCAATTTTATGAAAAATGTAATAGATATATCATATATAACATTTGTATATTTTCTATAAGTAAAATTAAATATGTACAAATGCATATAAATAACATTTTAGCTTTTAGTTTGCTATCGAGCATAAAAAATTTATAAACAAATTTTGCCATCACAAATGCATATATATATATATATATATATATATATATATATATATTTATATTTATTTCACCATCTGAAGAAAAACCTCTCGCTTTATATATATATATATATATATATATATATATATATATTGAGGAATGTTTCTATAAATGCTGATATTTATAAAATCAACCATGTTGCATATTCATATCCCTCATCATAATTTCTATTTGACTTAAACTTAATTTTTTGTTATGTTCTCGAAGCAACCGCCGCAACCAATGCAGCACCCCGACCACTTCCATCCTGTGACAGCATTAGATCAAACTGTTGAAAATATGAAACTTATGATATTTCAATACATTTTAGGAATTAGGGGTAAGTTAAAGCCACTTTTATTAACTTTCTAGTTTATGATAATTTTAAAATAAAAGAGGAAATTTTTAACTTAATAATTTGGTTAAACAATTCCCTTAGTAATTGTCAATATTCTTGATCCATTTGTTATAATTATTTTCTAAGTCTCAATAAAAATTATAAACATGATGCATTGTCTTTACCTGGATCCCTTCTGGTAACAATTCACCAATCTTGTTCATCATAAGATCCCTAAAATGCGGATGGTACCTATAAACACCGCCATCTATGCCAACAATGACGTTTGTTTCACCTGTTCTGCAAATAAGGGTTGATACAGCCGCCGAGACCAAATCGGCAGCTCTTCGGGATACCAATTCACAAATTTCTCGTACGCATTTACAATCCTCATTGCTTGCAAAAGATAGACCTTAAAACAAGCATAATTTTCATTTCATTGGAAAATAGATTATCATCATCATCAATCACACTGCAATTCAAAATATGAATTGAAATATTATACCTAATTCATCCAAAATTTCTCTGCAATTGGCATATTGGCCTGGACCATCTGCTTCTATCTCCGAAACATATTTTGTAAAAAAATTGCCCCTTTTCATAAGCATACTGGATAATTTGCCATCAAATAAAAGACCTTCTTTAGCAAATCTTACAATGGCTAATCTTGCTAGTTCACCCATGTACATGCCTGAGATCATTTTTTCAAATCTGGGAAAAACAATTATAGTTAAATAAAATAAATTCTAAGAATGACGATGGATTAGAAAAACAGCTGAACCGATTTTAAAAATTTAAAAGAAATAAAACTCGGTAAAACGTTGATTGCTTTCTTGTTGATTGTTTCTTGTTGATTTAGTTTCTAGAAAGTATTTGCAAATCTTTATTTGCTTAGAGGAAACACTTATTACTAAAGGTTTTAATCAATTTTCCTTACAATTGTTTGCCAGGGTTGATGGAATGCTCATCGACGTCAATGTCGTATTGCGATCTGACATCATCTAGGACGCCGTTGTCTCCAAATGCGCCCCATTCAGTATTTATTAGAACTCTATCGCCGCTTGAGTCGCCTTCAAACAATTCGGCTTTGCTTAAATTTTCTACATAACAGGCGTTGGTACCAGTACCTAAATGTAAGTAAATTATGAAAAATATGTTTTTTGAAATGTATATCCAAGTTGCATGCGTTGAGGTAAAAACCATTATATAAACTTTAGATTTTCTGTTCGACGTTGAAGCATATTTTTAAATGTTTTTAATTTATATTTAACTTAACTCATACATAAATTTTTCATTTCCAAATTTCTGAACTAAGCCTCCCTTTTCCTAAAAATGATGTAATTTTTCTTTTATAAATAGTATTCTTCTTTCTTCAAGAACTTCGTATTATTAACCCTTTCCACTCGCGAATTCCGAGATTTATGTGAATTTGAAAGACTGATTATAAATGAAAAATTAAATCTCTTTGGGAAAAAGAGGATTTCAGAAAAGTAGAATCATAAATTATAATAGCTATAGAAAAACTTAAACTATGCAATATTATATATATATATATATATATATATATAACAAATGTATGCTGAGTGGATAATAGATATTAATTTGGAAATATGAACAAACAACACTCTTTTTTGCACTAATTTATTAAATAATAATTTTCACAAACGTTTTGAGACTAGGTTTGTCTCATCATCAGTGTGTTATAATTTAAAATTTAAAATATGGAAATATAAATTAGCATTTTGTGTTATCCATTACAAGTCCCTCGATTCACAGGACACCGACGACCGTTGGTGTGGCAGAGGACAGTGTATCGAGCGACTTGTAATGGATAACACAAAATGCTAATTTAGATTTCCATATTTTAAATTTTAAATTATAACACACTGATGATGAGTCAAACCTAGTCTCGAAACGTTTGTGAAAATTATTGTTTAATAAGTTAGTGCAAAAAAGAGTGCTGTTTGTTCATATTTCCAAATTAATATAAATATATATATATATATATATATATATATATATATATATAAATGACATGCATTGAACCCATTATGTGACGTATGACCACAACATGATATGTTTAATTATGTTGCTCTCCCCCTCATCTAGAGTTAGTATTATAGAATTGGTTTTAAAAAAGGAAGCCTATGATTTATGTTTTATTGACAAGTAATAACTATTCTAGATGAGAGGGAAGGCTAAATGATAATTTGCTTTGGACGTACCGACAATGAGCCCAATTCTGCAATTGGTATTTTTCCAAGCGCACGACATCAGTGTTCCGGTCGTGTCGTTCAGAATGGCACACACATCGATTTTAATGTCCTAATGTAAAAGTAACAACTTTTCAATATTCTTAATATTCGGAAGCATTTCGACATTAATTGAATCAAATAAACATAATAATATCTATCGCTCAATGTAAGGATTTAGCAACGCGCAAATGAGTTAAACTAACATTGTTTAATTAATAAAAATAAAAACGTTGGCTTTTTATTTGTATCAAAAATGATTTAGTGATTTTTTAGTGGTGGATTATTATATTTCTAATCAAATGAACCCATGCAAAGGACTCTCTTGCTTTTATTATAGAAGTAATTTAAGTTTTTTAAATATGATTTGAATAATTAAACGCCGATGCAAATTGAATGCTTAAGCCACATTATGTTATGTTCTCTTCACATAATTGATAAAAGATAGCGTTAACAGATGATTAATGCAAGATAGTGTAAGCCCCGACGTGCCGTTTTAGATTACATAAAAACTAAGATAATCAAGTTGTATCCGGCACGATTCTCAACTTTGTTCGATCCTTGTTTCTGATTCATACAGAGACTACCATCAAGGAATTATCCAATTTCGATAACCTCATCACCTTTGTTTTGTCTATGTTGATTTTCATGTCATATTTAAGTCTTGCTGTAACAGACCATTTTCATATTTCGGAATAATTACTTTGTCGCACCATAAAAGCATTGTTTCTTGAATGATTTTTTAAATAGTTACTTTTCTTATATGATTTAATTCTTTGTAAATCAACACTGTGTTTATATTCCCCTTGTTAGAAAACAAAATTATGCCACTGGCAAATATAAAAAGTATTTGACTTCAATCGCCATCAATCTCTTCTTGATCTTTTATCAAATATGCAAAGATATTTATCGAACCATAGCATGCGAATAGTGGCCAAAAACGATGTTAATGAAATCTTAAAGTATTTAGTTTGATTTAATGATTTCTTCAAACTTCTTACCGATGATCAAACCGACCCTACAATTCTTATTTCGGTGCGCGCATGACATTAATGTTCCCGTAGAATCGTTTAAAATTGCCACCACACGAATGTTTGATATCTGAAATTTTTTAATAACGTTTAATTATTTATATATTTCAAGACGAATTACTATAGATTGTGGAAATAAGACTGCCGTTAATACGAATGGCATTTGATAACATCGTTTTAGACTTTTTTCTAATTTGAATAATCTATTCTCCACGGAGATCAATCTTGAGTAATTATGACTCAAATCGAAATAACCGCATAAGAAATCACTTATAAAAATTATTTTGTTAGATTAATAAGTCAGCAACCTTTCTCACATTATTCAAAAATTAAATTTTCGTTACTACATTTATATCATTTCAACAGTATTCTTACCCCGCGTCTCTTTATAGCTTCTTTGAGAAGGGTAACTACATCTTGCCCTACAACTCCTGAACAATTGAAACCTTTCGTCCATCTAACCAACAAGCCTTTAGTCAAACTGATTTGTTTAATGGGAAACTAAATGTGAAACCGAGAGGTAGTGTCTCTTCTTCAACTTTGTGCTCCTGCAATTTAAATATTACTAGTATTTCAACATACAATTTTCATTTAACTCAGATTAAATTGATAAGTTTTCAGAAAGTATATAATTCTTTCTACCAACCTTAATAAATTTCGCTAAACAATCAGCTATGTGATCAAATAGCTGATCTCCTGATCCCGTCATTATTGATTCTGAAATTGCATAGATTTTGGACGCCATTTGAAATTCACGGTTTTCTCCCAAGGTTATCAGAAGCACTCGGAAATTGGTACCACCTAAATCTAAAGCCAGAAATTTGCCTCTCTCTGAAAGTCATAAGATTGTTAATGAAGCAAACGCCATTTGTAGAATTTAGGTGAAAGTTTATGTTTACCTTCGCCGTTGGGCAAGTTTTGGACGTAAGTGATGAAGCATTTCACGATTGCCGAGTCGTGATGTTTTCGAGAGAGACCTTTCTGAATTTCGGTGTCTAATCGAACCATTATTTCTTTAAGTTTTTCATTTGATAGGACGAGCTCGTTACATCGCTCCCTAATCTGCAAATAAAAACATACAGATATAAAGTCTTCGATTACAGAATGAATGAATTATAATTCATTCTATAATCGAAGGCTTCTATAAATTCTATAGAATGGGCTCAAAGAAATGTGATATTAGAAAAAAATATAGAACATCAAAAGGACACTCATGTCATCAACAAGCATGCCTGTTGCATACTGCCTTATTAGAAGTAATAACAAAAACTATGAGGATGTAGTCAAGTGAAATCATTGGATTAATTTTAAATTGAAGTCCATTATTTTGGAATCAATTAGCGATTGTGTGGAGGATGTAATTAATATTAAGTAAATGTGATATCTATTTGTTTGTGAACAGTTATCTCATTTCTTGGTAAGAGTATATGATTGTGTACATAAATACCGCTTATGTCGAGTTTGTACATGGTGATTTCTGGAAAACTGTCTGCGATTTTATAAAATACAACAGTAAACATTATATCAGGTAACTGATTAGCAGATACTGTATATATATATATATATATATATATATAATATATATCTGTAGTTCTTAAAATTTGTATGGTGACTCTTTGGTGTACAATGTCTCCAGAAATTATGTTCAAGAGCTATAATAATAAGAGGTGTTTTTTCACATATGATCATTGTTTGCCTCATAAACTTATTAGTTATAATTACAAATTCTTCAAAAATTTAATGAAATTTGATGTCAATAGCCAAAAACATTACAATAAGATGATTTGTTATTTACGTAAAATTTGTTATATGATACACATTTTGTTTCAAATTAGTGCATTAAATTACATTAAAGTAATAACAAGTTTTTTAAAAGGTGTTTTTAGGCAAATGATTTACATTTATCATAGTTAAAAGCCTTTGTGTTCTACATAACGACGAAAATTAACAATTTCATCTTTTTTCGTCTGTCTGCCTCTTAATTGCTTTAGAGCCAAATTACATCTAATGACACAATGACCTATATACAATTCGATGAAGAAAGGTGTATATCCAATGTCATACTAATTCATTTTTAAATACCATCGATTAATATGTATATATATAGCACGAAAATAATATCTTACATGATCATATAAGACCATAATTTTTTTTTCAAATGGTCCAAGTAATTTAGTTATGAGAACGCTTGTTTGAAGGTCGCGTCAGTTCGATTAGATCGATATTGGCAAAACTCGAGTTGCACACGAGGTCATGGAATAATAAATGTAAACGCGTATCATTGGCACAGATCTAGTTTTAACAATAACAATAATATGTTATAAAACATCATTATTATGTGCTACTGGCCAATGTTCAAAATTGGCCAAGTAAATTTAGTCTTTACTGGATAATGAGATCAAAGACCTAAGTACTAAGAAACAAGCAATAGTGATCAGGAAAAACAGTAATGAGTGGTAATGAAGTCTTTCAATTAAAGAAAGTTTTACAATGGATTATTATTATCTATTATATTTTTGGAATTAATTTTACACTATATTTATCTATACTTTCAAGTGGAACTCGATGTCACCATAACCATCAACTAAAAGACAGATTTAGCATGTGTCAGTTAGCATAATTTATATTCTAAATCATCAGTATTTATCTCCATGATCACGGTTTTTCCGATAATTGTAATACAATACCAATGCACATGCAATGACTAAGATCAGTATTTTTGAATTACAAATATAATTTATAATACGTAAAATAATTAATGCAATTGTTTTGTCATAACAAGCAAAAAGTTTTTTGAATCATTCAAATCGGATGCTTAGTTCTGAAAACTGTAATTTTTTGTACATTGAGCTCTGTATCTTCAAAATGGCTGGATCTGCCTTTGCCAAAACTAATCAGCACATCTCTCTATCAATAGGAATTGAATGCTTTTTGAACCATTCAAATCGGTTGATCCGTGCGCCCAAAAAACATGAACGAAAAAACGGGGAAATACAAAACACATACACCCACATCCATTTTTTCTGAGGTATGCCAAAATGTTCAGAAACCCTGAAACGTGAAGATATGCAAAAATTTTCATTTTCGATTTTCGGCCCATTATTATATTTTTCATAATAATCAAGTATTAATTGATGTTGCATTTATAATGTTTCAATAGTTTAAGGGTATTAGAACCTATTAAAAGTAAAATTTGAATTAATCAAATTATTTTATTTATTTCATATATCTAATTTTAAGATTAATATTTTTTTTCAGGTTTATCGTTAATACCTAATTTATGCGGATGTTAAATATTTATTAACAAGAGTAAAAAGGTTGCCGAACGCTGCCTGACGTGACGGACACGAAACGATTCATATTTCATATTTCATACCAATCCGAGCTTAAAAGTCACTTTTACTTTCAACGCAAATTTTCGGTATGTGGGCATTTAACTGTCTTATTTCATAACTGTTTATAATTTTCATTAGATTATTAATGAAAAACTTACACTTTTCGTATTTCGCGGATCCATTAAGTTTTAGAATAGACAGTCCTGTCACGTACATTTTCCTATATATGTATTTGTATGTATGAATGTATTATGTATGTATGTATGTATGTATGTATGTATTTATTTATATATATATATATATATATATATATAATTCATAATGCCGTGCACATGGCGTGAGACGAGCCCCCAAAACGTAGCGCTCTGCAATTGGTCCATTCGTGCTTTAGACTTCGCGTAGACGGAAAATCGATTATTTGTATACTACGAAACTACGTGACGTAGCACACGTGCTATGCCCCTCAAATGGAGTTCGATATTTCATAAAAATACGCAAAAAATTTCATTCGCAGTTAGTCATATAATCACTATACAACATACAGTAAAATCCCGTTTTAGACGATTTTCTGGGACTGGGACAAAAACGTTTCTTAGGCGGGTATTATGCGGGATAAGGGCAATATGTTTCAAAATGCTAAGGACCGGCGTAAAGTGGCGTATTATGCGAGAAATCATATGAAGCATAATGGTCTTAACGAGGATCCACTGCACATTATAACTTCCTTACTTTTGCATGTAATGTCAGAAGTAAATAAGTTGATTTTTTTCCTAAATATAAATAAATCTCCGTGGCACGAAGGCCCCGTGGCACGGAGTCCCCGAGGCGCGAAGTCTCCGTGGCCGGGAGTCTCCGGCGGATGCCCCGGGGTTCCTGACCACTCCAGCTCCAAAGGGAGCTGCCGGTCTGGCGCCCCGGGGGCTTTCAGCGCCACCCTAGGTGACGCTGGCGCCGGCCGCGGCCGACGACTGCCACGTATTCCTTTGCGCACTCCTATTTATAACCTACGCGAAAAGGGCGAAAGGAAACGAAAGGAAACGAAAACAAACGAAATTAATTAGCCAATTTTCGAGCATTGTTATTGGTCGCAGAACAGCATTCTACAAATTTGTTAATATACTCGCGAATTAATGTATGAAATTTATCTCCTCAGTAACAAGACGAAATGAACGAGAGAAATTTAACAAGAGCAAAAATATTCATTTTAGGAGGTCCACGAGAGAAATTTTCCGAAAAAGATATTGAACATATAAAAGTAAGTATCACAATTACTAAATGAAGAGTACTTTTGTGTATTAATTTATTATAAATTCCAGTATGGTGGTTCAGCTTAATCGACAAGAATTGATTTGCAAGCACCTTTTTCGACATTTATTTAAATTGTGCAAAAACTTGTTCAAGCGCATACATTTTATTTTACATGTATGAAAAGCTTATAAAATTCTCTACATAACTGCATATAACGATTTTCAACTTTGGAACAAAAAACTGACGGAGAAAGTCGTCAAACTTTGAACTCGTATAACTCAAATGCTTGGAAAAACTTGTTACAGCACATAAATTTTGCTTTATATCATTAAAAAGCTTATAAAACTCTGTAACATAATGCATATAACGATTTCAACTTTTGGAACAAAAACATGACGAAAGATTTTGTTAAAATTAATTTAGAAGCATTTGAGCCCTTGGGAGAAAAGAAATTCGAAATTGTCCATATTAAGGACCACCCACATACATACATACATATATATATATATATAATATTATTCATATTTCTATTACCTGTGACAATCATCGATGTTCACACAAAATGCTTTATTGACAACTCTTAAAACAGCATCTCTAGAAGTTGTAAAATATGAATCAGCATTTTGGATTCTCAAAAAAGCATTTCTGGAACACCCAGTGTATACAGGGTATCCTCGACAGGCTATTTCAAATAGCAAATCTTCCATTCCAAAAGTATCCATGCTAATAACTATTTTCATGTTTGAATAATTCCTAAAATCAAAATTTTAATTACAAATTTGTTAGAAACATTTCAGTTTATATTTTCAATATATTTGGATATTTTATTTCATCTTTGACTATTTCTTATACAATATATAAGAATAAATACTTGTAAATACAAAATTGTAAATATTGAAAAGAATGTATGGATAAAATGAATAATTCAATATTTAAGCATTTCTTAATTAATTTATCATATTAAATCAATTAGTCAGTCAATATTCGTTTTTTTTTATACAGTTGAGACTTTTAATAATTTGTTATTAACATTAGTATTAAATTACGAAGATATTTTTTATTATGTATCAAATAGCATTTTGAGGTACTTTTTTATACAATTTTAAACTACTTAAATTGTTACAAGTAATCATCAAACAAGTATATCAAAGTATATCAAATTTTATGTTTAATATCAATAGTATATATTTATATCAAACATGTTTTTCATAAATAAATAAAAAATTATAATAAATTCAAATAAATATTTAAATCAATTCTCATTAATTTATTTTATCAATGTATTTAAGAATATCCCTCATTTTTTAAAATAACGAAATGCCTTATGTTATTATAATGATATATTATAACACACTGTATAGTTGTAATTGTTTTTTTTAAATGTGATAAAAATATCTATTTATTTTCAAGTGTATATAAAAGTTTTTACTAAAATTAGTAATTTCATCTATTGTTTACTAATATAATAAATTAAAGTGTCTAGAACAAAATTTTCAAGTTGTTTGAATAAAATGTGGGACAGACACAATTTCGCAGTTAAAAGCAGTTAAAAATTATACCAAATTTTAGTAGCTAATAAGATTGAAGACCACAATTCCCATTCACAAGATAAATTTTATTTTTTACCGATGATACTTTCAATCTTATCAGCAGCATTTTGCCTCACATTAAAATCAACAGGAACATCAATAATAGAACTGTCACAAATTAAAGTATCAATCTGTTCTTCTCCCCTAAATCTTTGATGTATGAACTGTTTAAAATATTGGACGTTATGCACAATTTTC
>NW_020537758.1:40915934-40932785 GCF_003426905.1 Ctenocephalides felis | reverse complement strand
TTTTTATATATAATTGTTCTGAAAGCACAAAAATGAATGAAGATCAAATTTCAATGTCACAATATGTATCTGGAAAGTAGCAGCGCGCGTTGAAAATGAATGAAAATGCTCATTCATTGATTTGTAACATGGAAACGATATTAAGGAATATGTGGGCAAACCCACTTCTGAGGATAGTTTTATGTGCAAAATCCTAAAATAATCTCATAATATTAGAAGCAGTATTAAAATTGAAACAGAATTTGAAATGAGTCCCTGGTTTTGCCAGACGTTGGCTTGAAAGTATGGCGCGAGTGAAAGTTTGATACATTTAATACGTCGAAGAAATTGATGATTAGAAAATTATTTTTGAGCAATTTTAGTACTTTAAACTTAATAATATTGGTTTGAATGATGTATTTTTTCATAAGTAGATAAAATAGTAGAAGTGATTTAACGGAATTTCAGCAACCGAACAACAATTTAAATTTGACTTGATGACAATGTTTTTGCAACAAATTGCATCATATTTTTGTTCCAGGATACATTGGCGCATTAAACACTAATATACAAAATTTTGCTCAATTGCTTGGTTCGCTTGGCGAAATATGCAGCATCTCAACTTCAAATTTGCAGCCACATATAATTTTGGTCAACATAATAATATTATTAACATCACAACAAGTAATACGACATAAACTTGGTTCCCACAATCAACAACCACCACCATCCATTTCATATCGTTACTTACTCAGACTCACGATCCTCCGTCATCGTCACTTTTAGTAAATATCCTATATCTGTTTCCGAACAACACAAACATCACCATTTTTGCAACAAATATACATCAAAGAAACTCAAAGTCCGAATAAAATTCAGGCGAAGTGAAAAAGACACTTGACTGCGTCAGGGCTGCCTGCCTTGCGAGTCGTCTAGCCCACCGGAGATGGACGCGTACACTCATCTGCGCCTGTGTCGGCTCCAGATCCAGGGGAGAATTGCCGGGGAAAACGATGGGCCACTTTTGATGGAGCTTCGAATAAGCTTCGTACCACGAAAGAGAATAATTAAATACTTATGAAAAGGCTTATTTAATTTGAAGTTTATATTTAGCAAAAATCGTTTTGACTTGCACAGAACAGATAAATTTTCAAATTTAATTTGCTACTTTCTAAAGTTTTTGCTATATAATTACCAAGATGAATAAATCTAAATGATCTTTATATTTTGATCACAAGTTTCAACAACTATATCTTATATATAATATTCTTCTGTAATTTTATATATATATTCTTCTGTAATTTTATATATAAAATTCTTCTGTAATTTTATATATATATAAAATTCTTCTGTAATGGTGTATGTAAATATGCTCCTCCTAAATGATTATTGGGATTTTAATAAATATTTCTGAAGTTTGTTAAGGGATTTTTTTTAGGATGTATGAGATTATAAAAATATACTAACATTATAGAAATAAATGGAAAAAATTGCAAAATAGATATGTATTAGTTTTAGTGTATATAATATTCTAAACTTTGTAGCAATAACAAAATTTATTTATAACGGTATAATAATTAAATTATGACTATGGTGAAGTGTAAATAATGTATTGGCATGAGAGTATTGCAGAATATTTGCAGACATTAATCTAATAAAATTAGAACGAGACATAAAATATTATTATGCAACATTCCATATATAAAATGTATAGTGAAAAACTAATGTATGATAAGAATTGTATATTTTGATCACAAGTTTCATCAACTATATCTTATATATAACATTCTTCTGTAAGGATTTTGATAAATGTTTCTGAAGTTTGTTAAGGGATTTTTTTAGAATGTATGAGATTATAAAAATGTAATAACATTGTAGAAATAAATGGAAAAAACAACATGCCATTGTTTGGCATTAAATATATTTTGAGAACTTTCATCTGCCAAAAATGTCGATTTACTTCAAACTTGAATTTAGATTAGGCGAATCTGGACAAAATTAGTATATAACATCCATGTTCATGATTATGAATAAGAAAAATGTAATATCTACAATATTATTGCCGAAAACCAGCTGAGATGTGCCAGAAATTGAAACAATATAAGATAAAATATATGTTAGGCAGATGAAATTATATAATTTAGTTCAATAAATAAAACAATACGTCCAAAATTGCATATATATTATATTTTTAAACTTGTGTGTTGTATTTTGCTTTACTTTACTAAATTATTTAATTAGAAAAGAATATTTCTACTTATTGAAAAAATGATATAGAATTTTGTTTTAAGTAGCAATCAGAATACAATACAATTCTATGAGCTATTTGGCTTATATCATTCACTCATGCATAAATTATTGTGATAAATATTATAATATATTATAACTCCAATAAGTGAAATCATCAATACTGTTCATATTTGCAAAAATAAGGTAGTGCTAATGGTTTTGAATATTATCATTAGGCAGCTTTTTTTTCAGCCTTCTTAAATTTGGTGTCTCAAGAAGCTGAGTGACTTTAGAGTTTGAATGAAGTTTTAGTTTATGAAAATTTTTGACACTGTTGACTTTTTTAACTATTTATAAATTCATTAAACGACTATATGATTATATTTTTAACTGCTCAATTTGATTTCAAATTTATAATAATCCTTTCCTTAATCTAATTTTTATAATAATGAATTAATAACATAATATTAGTGATTTGGAATGACTACTACAGAATATGAATACTAGTAATATTTCTTCAAAAACAAAAGATATAACTACCAATTTGTTGCAATGATAAACTGGGCTTGCATAACTTTCAGGTCACGTTCTAAATATTTTTATATTTTACCCAAATAAGTTTAACATTGAAATAATGTTTTTGTGATTTTTTTTCCTTAATCTAATTTATTTAATTTGTATTATCAATAAAGTTTCAGATTTTCATTTAATAATGAATTGTATTATTATCATAAAATATATACACAAAATACCTAATCACTAACATTTCTTTTATGTAATATATTATTGAATAAATAAATTCTTTCAAACAAACAAACAAATTAAACAAGTATCAATTTTTGGAAGATTTGACCCATACAATTAAAATAATTATAAATATGAATCAAATTAATTGTATAACGTTAAACGACTAATACCTAGACTTTTTAACCTGAAACAAATTTGTCATAGGCTGAAGCGCAAACACAATAGGCCTCTGTGACTTCACAGTCATTAGTACCAAAATATTTGTTTAAAATAAACAGACTTTTGTTTTGTATTTGCATATATAGACTTAGACTTATAATCACATGTTCTCTGGTTATCTCAGAATTGGTAAATTACTCATTGGAGTGATTTTTCAACTATCAATATAGTAAAATTTATCACAATAATTTATATATGTGTTTGAAAGTCTGTGTGTATGTTTGTGAGTGAATAATGTAAGCCAATATTGTACTGTAGTCTGATTGCTGCAGAAAAAAAAATAAAAAAATAAAAAAAATAAATCAGTGACTTTTTGTTACCATATTTTTTTATGTAAAACTAAAATTCTGCACATACAAATTTAAATTGTATTATTACCACTACTCATGAATGTAGACTTTTGTGGATCCATTACAAAACGAAGTTTTTTTCAACAAAATTTAAGTTTTTTATAAACAGCTTTGTTATTTATTGATAAGGTCCGTATGCCATGACTGACTGAGGTGAAAAAGACTCGGAACCTGAGGTACCTCGTATTTATATGGTTCCAGATAACGGTACAATGTTAACGTCCAGGTATGAATTTTAATCAGGGCTGAATTTTGTTGCTGAAAAGTCGCACAGGATTAAACATGACCTTGATAAACTGAAATGATGAAATTAGATTTGAAGAAACAAAAAGTATTTTAGTTGATAATGAGCAAACATATCGTTTTATTTTAATTTTGTTAATTTACATATACTGTCGACTGATTTTGAAAATGATTAGTTTTTTTAACATCATAAATTTTTTACTCTTTTTAACAATTTGTAACAACATAACAAATATGATATTTTAACGATATAATTGTCATCGAGATAAAAACAATGAAAAAGTAAAATATAATTATGAATCGGATATTTTAATTTTTCTAAGATCAAATTCTGTTTTGGATAACACGAGTTTATTCACTAGTTACTTGCATCTTGGATTATACTATTAGTGAAATCAAAAATAATTTCTCATACAAATTGCATGTTTATGAATGAAGCAAATTGGTATAAACATAGATACAAAAATGTTTCTATTTTGAATCAGCTCGCAGTTAGATAGGTACCGCACTTTCAATAGTAAAAGCTTCAATTTTGTTATGGATTATTAGAATATAGTATTATTGGAATCATATGGCAGATAGTACTAAGTACTAACTATAAGTACAATCTAAATGTGTTAATTGGAACAAGATGTAAGTAGCATTATGCCTTATGGCAAGTTGCATTAGCTTCCTGATATGTATACATAATCTTTGATATGCATCTTTTGATTTGATTTGATATGCATCTTTAAAATAAAATGTTCAACTGCTTATTCCGAAATAATTATAATATCTGTAATTGTTTAACTTAAATTAATTTAATTTCCAAAACATATATTTTATTTAAGTGTGGACATAAACTGTAATCAGTATCTACATACGAAACATGGCACGCTCATATAATTCGACATGGATTCTGATTCGAATCGCTTAAGCGCGCTACGAGATACATACTGAATTTTGAAGGATTTTCATAGTTCAACTACTTACCTATAATTGGGTCTATAATATTTTAGTATGCTGTTTCAGGTTATGAAATCTATAATCATCAAAATAGTCAAAAATTTCAGCATTTAGTTACAAAGAAATGGCCTAGCCGATCTTTACCAAAACTTAATCAACGCTATTCCTAACCATATCTTTCATTTTTTAGATTTTTAAAATCGGTTTAAGAATGTAGACTATAACACCAATGAAAAGTGTACACTTTCCTGCTAATTACAAAAAAAATAAAACAATTTCGTCGAAAATTTTATCATGAAATGGCCTGTCTGATCTTTACTAAAAACTAATCAACGCTATTCTCAACCACATCATTCAGTTTTAAGATTTTTAAAATCGGTTTAAGATTGTGGGCTATAACGTTGATGGATAGTTTTACACTTTTTTGATAATTACAGAAAAAACGGCTTGGCCAATCGTAGCACTAAGAAATATTAAATGTTTTCAAATAGATTATCATAAATAAATACTGTAACTGAGAAACGCTAGTTCTTATCAATTTACATAGAATAGCTTTAAAATTTTTGAAAATGGTCCAGCAATAAATTGAAAAAAACGTCGACAATAAATCAAAAATTGGATCACATATACACACGCACATACTTTTTAACTTCCCTTAGGATCAGTTATAGTAATCCCAAAAAAATCGAAAATGAAAATTTTTGCATATCTTTACGTTTTGAAGGTTTCTGCACATTTTGCCATACCTTAGAAAGAATGGATGTATATATATGTGTGTGTATGTGTGTGTGTGAGAGTGTGTGTGTATGTTTGGATATAATTTTTCGTCCACACTTTCGAGCACACGAATCCGATTTCATTGATTTAAAAAACATTCGATTCGTATTGATCAGGAGACGTGCTGATTAGTTTTTGGTGAAGACAGGTCTAGCCGTTCCGAAGATACGGGGCAAAAAGTGCCAAAAACGGTAACTCAGTTTTTAGGAGAACGGAGCGTCCGATTTTAATAATTCAAGAAACATTTTACTTGTATTGACTAGATGAAAAACTGAGTAAAGTTTTGGGAAGGCAGGTCCAGCGGTTTCAGAAGTCTAGTAAAGAGAGTAAAAAATGCGATTTGGCGGTAAAAAATGATCATTAGACATATGCAGATCAAATTATCAGATATGTTATGGAGATTGTAATAATATGTATTGATTTTATTTACATTTCTATGGGTTCCGTAACATAGTTTGTCTGTTGTACGGCGACGCAGCGTTTACGCGCTTCGATATTTCATCTCTATGCAGTTAAGGCAGTGCGATTGCTTTGAAAAAAAGTTCAAAGCTTTTAAAATATTTCAAAATAAAAAAAAAACATTTTTGTCAGGTTCTTTTTCCAAAAAAGTCATTTTTTTCAAAAATGTAAAATTTCTCAAAATTCTAATAGTTTCAAAGTATAAAAAATATAATGTTTTTTGAATTTGAAAAAATAATTTTTGATACAGGAAGTTCCAGCAATTTGCCTTAAGGCACAATACTATATACCACTAGTTCAAACTTGGTGTCAGATTCAGAATGGCTTGAATCGTCGAGAAATCATAGAAATAGCAAATCGGATTTTTTGCAAAAGCATAAACTTTTTCTTCGGGAAGTAGATGAACATGATTCAAGAGTCTTTTCTACTTATTTTCCGACCATCACTGAGTTTCTCATGAATGTATGCGATCCGGTCGGTGCGTGCGCTCAAGTTTCTCTCGTTGTCGGTCGTTAAAGCGCACGCGTCCGCCGACTTGTTCAATGAATTCCAGGAGCTTCTTTCGTTTAGCTCATGGGGGCAATTCGAGCTTTCGGTCTCCGGCGCCTGCGTAGCCCCTGCCGAGGTCTCTGCGCCTCTCCATTCAATGTCCTCCTGTCAGATCTCATCGCGTGCGACGCACTCCGGGTTGTTGCTTCGTAGGCATTGGGAACTATGCACACTTGGACGGTAATTTGGGACGTTTTCACATGATGGGGTGATAGGTTTACAATGAATATCATTAGATTTAGCCAGAATACAAAACAAAAAGCGTGAAAGTTCAGAAATATTTTTTTTACACTATGCACCCCCATTTAATAGTTTCTAATTTTTACGTCAAGTGATGCATGGCATCGCGCCTTAAGGCAAGTTGCTGGAACTTTTCGTACCAGAATTAAATATTCGAGGGAAAAAATCAGTAATCAATAAATATTGATCAATGATTAATAACAAATGTTAACAATTTCAAATAGATAATTATAATCATGTTACATTTCATGGTTCATAAAATATACAGTGAGGATCTTATCGCTAAAAACACTTGAAAATGTTTACATTAAAGAGGAATAGCCGAATGAATCCATCTGAGAACATATTTCTTA
This sequence comes from Ctenocephalides felis, assembly GCF_003426905.1. Lineage (NCBI taxonomy): Eukaryota > Metazoa > Arthropoda > Insecta > Siphonaptera > Pulicidae > Ctenocephalides > Ctenocephalides felis. Next base: position 40,925,695 of record NW_020537758.1, on the reverse strand, counting down.
CAAGTAGAATAAGGCATATGTAATATATACGTTTTTAAACTGAAATGTAAATTTGAAATTAATGTTTAAAGTATAAAACTTTGTATATGTTTGAAAATTTGGAAAAAAATTGAAAATTTAGAAGTTTGTTTGAATCATATAAGTAAACTTTAAAAATTATACATTTTGTTACAAAACTCAAAAAATTCTAACAAAATTAGTAGACATGTTCAAAAACTCTATGAAATATCTGATAATTTGATGTGCTATATGTGAGAATCAAAGGGGCCATGAGTTTGATATAGAAACAAATATTCATGTCATGACATTATATATAATTTTGAAATCATAATTTTTAATACATTTTTTATAAAACATAGAAATATCTTTTTACTAATTTACAAATGATCATTTTTGACCGCCATTTATCATTTTTTTTACATTTTTCTCTGTACCTCTGGGACATGCTTTTTCAAAAATTTAATCAATTCTTCATTTCGTTAATGCAAGTAAAATGTTTTTTGAATTATACAGAACGGGCACTCCGTTACCTCAAAAACTAAATTACGATTTTTGGAACTATTTGCCTTGTGTCTTCGAAACGGTTGGACATGTCTTTGCCAAAAACTAATCAGCACGTCTTCCCATCAGTCGGAACCAAATGTTTTTCGAATCATTCAAATCGGTTGGTTGATGCGCCCAAAATCGTAGACAAAAAATTGTACACATATTCATCAATATTTTCTAAGGCATGCCCCAAATTGTTCAAAAATTTTTGCAACGTAAAGATATGCAAAAATTCTCATTTTCGATTTTTTGCGATTACTATAACTTACCTTATGGAAAGTTAAAAAAAACATCAAGCTTCATTTAAACGATTCTAATCACAATCTATTCTTAAACAAACAAATTTGTAAGTAGTAAACAAATTATAAATTTATACAACTACAGAAATTATAAGTCTGTTTAAAAGACATCAGTTGGAAATCGTTATCGTTAACAGAAGTTGCTATTTTATTTCAACAGTTGAATATTTTATCTGAACAGCTGAAACTTAATTTTTACTATTTACAACTAGTTTAACTTAATTTTAAAGTAATTTAACTTGAACTTTATTTTTTGCGTTATTTTTTTAATCACGTCCATAATCATACTTACTTGTAAGTGAGTGTTCAGGTTCTGCCTTTTTGTCTAGATCCTTAATGAGATGATGAAATTGAATAAAAAGAAAATACTGTAAATAAAAGCCACGATTAAAATTACTAAAAGGTTTAAATAATACTACCAAATAAATTTTTCTGTATATTTATTTACATGAAACACTTGATAATTTATCACATGTATCTTCATAATATATTGAACGAACACATAGATATTATTTCGTTTTTCTTTGATTTTATTTTATGAATTTTTGAAAAATTCAATAAACTTCATTCACATTTATATGCATATAATATAATAAATACTATTAACCTTATCCTTAATTATATTGATAAGTTAAAGAATTCTTCTTTATGATATTTTTTTCAAAACTTGATAGCATTAAATATTAAGTACCATTGAGACTTCATAGAATATAATTCAAAACAAACAACTTATAATTAAATTGACTACATTAATTATATATTTTTTATCTGAGGCTACAATCACAAGCGATTTTTAAAAATAACTTAGGCTAAAACATTTGGAATATTTGATACCGAATATTTATCACAAAATGAGGTTTGTCATTTGCAGATAAAGCTCTCAACTCCTCATAAAATTTATAGAAAAATATTATTTGATTATTGTTTGAATCGATACATTTTTGTGGCAGTGTACCATTAATAAAAATTATCTATTTTGAATCAAATAGGTATATTCTAAATCGGTTTATTTCGTCTTCTGTAAAAATAGTTGAGAGCTTTACATTCGCCCAAAATGCATTTTGTAAGCAGGTCAAACATTACGTTTAATACACTATTCCTATATAATAGGATTATTTTAAAACATATATCAGCTCGATAATACCACAAGCATTATAGTATTAATTTCACCTATAAATATCTTATAACTAGATATATTGGAAACCTAGTTTTATAACATATGATAAATTTTGCTAATTATAGTTCAACAATAAATGCAATTTTCGATCGTCTCTATATAATTATGTAATACTTTGTATCAGTCAATAAGCATTAAATGCGATACAAAAACAAACACATGGCACAAAGAAATAAATTAAATTAATTTATTTTAATAAATAACAAATTGAATTAAATTTATTTAATTATAATTATTTAATCAACCTTCTCAAAAACTGACGCGATTGTTCTTTTACTTCTACTTTCAATTTGAATATATTTTTAATCATTGATAAAAATACATTTAGAAAATCTTCAACCGATGCCTTGAGAAAATATGTTGAAAATTATCATAAAAAAATTGTAATCATATAAAATAATTTTAAGAAATTTAGTACACAACATTTCAAAAGAAAAAATATTACTCAATTACTTGTATCTTGAGCTTTTTCATAAAATTAATTTATTATAGTTATATACATTTATTTGTCAGCAATAACTATCAAATATTGTGAAAAATTAGAATTGGTCGTAATTATAAAGAATATTTTTATATATTGAAACTGATGATTTTATAGCCAATTTTAACACATAAAATTGCAGTAATATGTATATATATATATATATATATATATATATATATTTACTATACTGAGCGCTTGTGAATATTTTAGATCTATATCATACTACAAAGATAATAATTATTATGCGCAAAACAGAACAAAAGATCGGCATATATTTTTTATTTTGAGATTCTATTAAATTTTTTACTATTATTAGAAAAACAGATCCTAATTGAATAATAAGATCATAATAAGATAATCCAATTACCTTGTCGACAAGACTTGTTGCGTATCGACTACATAACCGATGTTTGAAGGTTTATTAAGTTATAAATTTTTTTATATCAATAATACTAATTATTAAGGTCATTCGTTAAATGTAATAAACACGTAAAATATCAAGCAAATTATTTTTGAAAAAAAACTGAAAATATTTAGAAAATTTCGTTCGGGTAACAAAGTTCTGCTAATAAAGAAACAAATGCACTCATGAAGAAATTGTTGACCACATTGTTTTTTATTAAATAATACAGATAAATTTTATAAAAAATCTATAAATAAATTCTCAAAAAATATTAATATATTTCAACCCGTTTGTTAAATGTCTCAATATGAACAGAAAAAAAATATTTCTAATTCCTAAGCGATTAATATTATACTGGATCTATAAATGAAGTATAAATATTATGATGTAGATCAGAATATTCACTAATTTATATAAGTAAAACTAACCAAGGATAATAAAAAAAATGTTTTTAACAATTATTCTCTAAAATAATTGTGCTTTCTACAAAAAAGTCAATCATCGCGATATTAATGAACCAACTTGTTTTTTCTTTACTATATTTATTTCCTTCAGAATCAATTTACTTTATTTGCTCCATATATTAATATTAGAATATTCACTAATTTATATAAGTAAAACTAATCAAGGATAATAAAAAAAATGTTTTTAACAATTATTCTCCAAAATAATTGTGCTTTCTACAAAAAATTAATCCATCGCGATATTAATGAACTTGTTTACAATAAATATTTATTTCAATATCAATTTATTTCATTTGTTCCATTTATTATTAATAATAATCTTTCTTTCATCTACCATGATTTGTTTTACAAAAACTTCTAACAAAGCACACAATCAAAAAGCTATAACAAATATTGTCAAATCTTATATTAAGTATTTTACAAAATGACAACCTCATCGAACGACTTATGTTCAGATAAAAATATATTTCTTAATTATATTAATTTGAAAGATTCTTAAATTTGCATTTATAAAGAAAAAACTTGGATTTTGACTGGGAAAACAAACATAATACACGGCTCTTAGTAAAGTTTGGTTTCAACTTCTTTTATGTAACATTTAGGAACAATCACACAGATATTGACACTGAATTTTTCATAAATTACACGTATATACCCAACTACTATTTTATTAAAATATTTTTATGTCACGTCCCAGATTCGGAATAATCACGAAAAAATGGTAATCAGAAAAAAAAACATATATATACAGGGTAGGGCGGGGCTAGTTGAGAAAAATTTACTTAAAGGGATGTAGCTCCTCAATGAAAAGTCTCAATAAATTGCTATACGGCCTAATGGATTTGTTGTTTATCGCTTAACAAAAGTGTTAATACTATTTTTTGGTAATAAGTAAAATTTAAGAGCTACAACTGTTTGGTAAACGCAAAAAGTCAAGTATGTTCAATGTACACCATAGGTGAAGCAAGTAGAGCACTAAGAAAGTATAATGAAATCATAGGTTCAATGTCGATTAGTGATGAAATAAAATAAGTTTTTAAAAACCAGTTCTATATTTATAGTCTTTATTGACAGAGAAAACAAAACTTATAGTAATTTGCTTTGAATAATTAACGAAAAGTAGAATCAGCAAAACAATATCGTATCTTAGGAATTATTTTGCCATTATATTCAGTATTTTTGTTTAAAATCATTATTCCCTTATATTATTACTCATAGACTTAGCTTAAATCTTAAAAATAATAATTAATTTCTGAAAGTTAATGGTAATTGTCTTAGTGACAGAACAAGTTTAGCAATTATGCTTAACTAATACCAACTCGGAATTTCAAAATAAAAGTGAGTTTATAAAAAAACCGTGAGAATTATACCCAGAATCTCTGTGCATATTAAGAGTACTATAATTATATGGAAGAATAACATTTACCTGATTAAAATAACATAACATTTGACTAAACCAGACGAAAACTCGTGATGAATTACTTTTTTACTTTTTGGTCATTTGTCCAGAGGCCACTAGCGATTGTGGGATGTTTATTTCTCCCAAACTTCTATTTTTCCACCATATAATGCCTAACCGAACGGTGAATAGTTTTCGAGATATTTCGATTACTCAACTTGCCCCTATGCTCAACTATCCCCGCTCTGCCCTAATCATATGGCTTTTTAAGCATATAATTTGTGTAAAAATTACATACATGCTCTTACCTGTGGCTAAGGTTGCTTAAGACGTGCAAAATAATTTTTTCTGAGCAATCATAAATACTAGTCAAAATATAGCCCGACTACAACTTAGGCAGTGGTCCTTTAGCAACTTTAACATAATTTGGCCAATCCTTGTAAATAACTCATATGTTCCTTGACAAAGATAAATAAATATTATTTCAATTTAAAATAAATAAAATAAATTACTTTAACAGCTAGCGTTATTTCCTCTCATGGATATAGACATCCTCCTGTCGGCGCGACAATGTGCAGCCTGACTAACGGGCGGCGGGTACCTCCATCTTCGGGGCCTCGACAGAAGGTGACCGTCTGTGGAGGCGCGCCCCCGGAAAGGGGTTACTTCGGACTCTGAAGGTGTCGATAAAGTATCTTCAGAACCTCCGTCTTCTTGGGCTTCATCGATATCTACTTCGTTCCATGAATGACCTGAGAAAAATAGAAATATTTTATCAAAATATTATTGAATAAAAATAAATTTAGTAATATTTAGAAAAATATAATTTTGAATAGTATTTGCTGTATCTCTGTATACTTAGTACATTTTGTATTTTTTGAATCAAGCTAAGAAAATTTTCTAAGTAATTTTTGTACTACTATATATTATACTTAGTACATTTTATATTTTTTAAAAATTTTCAATTTCAAGGTAACTACTATCCAGTGAATTTTGGAGAGTTCACGCCCTACCTACCTAGTAAAACTATAGATTTTCCATTCTCACTTGCAACAGATGTAAGAGATGTCCTGTTAGATCCAAAATAATTCAAAAGCTCAGGGCTAATTAAAGGTTCTGTATGGACATCACTTGTGGACCTTTTTAATTTATGGCAGCGACTGTGTACACGCCAAAATCTGCATACATCACGAAACACTGACCAAACCTGAAAAAAATCGCAATATTATGACATACAATAAATTTTTAACTTCCCGAAGGAGAAATTCATGTTTTCAACAGAAAATTCGATCCGTTAATTTTAAATTTTATCGACGTTTCAAGCTATTCTGAATCGAATGAGACCAAATTTGGAAAAAGTAAAGTAAAATTTGACGATTTACTTGGTATAACGATAGAGTACTTGGTCTTAATGAACTGGTTCAATGGAAACTGGTTCAATTATAAAAATTATTGATTTTTCAAAACTTACTTTTAGAAAATACTCCGTCCTAGTTAACGTGTTCAATTTTCAATAATGTGTAATAAATCCTCTTCGAATACTTTTAACCACTCACAAATTAATTTATTTATTACGGATTAAGTCGATTATTTACACATATCGGGAAGTTCATGTAATTTGCCTCAAGGCAAAATACCAATACCAACCAGTTATATAAATATATTTGATTCGACAATAATTACTGCAAGGTGTTTGTCGAATTTGGTAGTTGTATAATCATGAGTATTTTTAGCCAACTATCCAGGAAGTTTATTTATAATAATTATATTTTTAATATTACATGATTTTTGTAATATGAAATGTTTTGTTGTTTTGTTACTATAGATTTTGGTACAATGTTTGTCTTGAATATGAAAACGCTAAATAGAATGATATGGTTTTGGCTCCTATTTTTATTTGATGAGTATGAAAAATGTAAATCATATGATATTTATTACTTTTGATTTTTAATATTTCAATAGCAAAGAAAAAACTGATTTGCGACATATGAGGTGAGGAATATTCTGCAAGACAACGTCAATCAAATTTACTCAGGCTATTAATAAAATGTTATTAAAGAATTCTTACACTTAGTTTTAAAAATAAAATTTAGTTTTAAATAAAATTATATTAATTATTTATATTTATTAATTAATTTTAACTTGATATCCACAATTATTATTATATAATTAGTTTTTTGACAAATTTATTATTATTATTGGACCAAAAGACGTTATGCGATCCAAATTTTGTGATAATTATATAAATAGCTAACTTTGTATAAGCTAACTTTGTATACGATTTAAAAAAGTGGAAAATATCATATGCTTGCAACTTGTACATATGTAAATAAATATTTTGAATTTTTTATATTCATCTAACAGAGAAAACGATTTAGATTGTGAAAAACGAGGAAATTTAAAATGTAAATTCAATTTTTTTTGTTTCGCTGTTTTTATTCAAAATCAATGAGGATCCTTTATATTCAATCACTAATATAATTTTTAAAGATTTTTAAACTAGTGCAATTGCTTATTTTTGCTAGTAGCAAAACGCACCATCAGACAATGTGCCCTAGTCAACAGATTGCGCTACGAATTTTCACATTTAAAAAGCTCATAAAGCTCCATAATAAATTATAAGAAATAATAAATTAATTATAAATAAATATAACAAAAATAAAAATGCCTACAAAAATATATTTTTTGTACTATAATGCTAGATGATTTCACATATAGTTACAGAAACAATTTCAGAGATTTGTTGACAAAAAATTTATTCATCTAATTTTGAAAGCTCATAAAGCTTCATAATATTTTTAAGAAATGAAAAATTAATTATAAATAAATATAACAAAAATATAAAAGTCTACAAAATATATTTTTTGCACTATATTGCAGAGATTTGTTGACAAAAATTAATTCATCCAATTTAAAAAGCTCATAAAGCTTCATAATAAATTATAAGAAATAATAAATTAATTCTAAATAAATATAACAAAAATAGAAATGTCTACTAAAATATATTTTTTTCCACTATATTGCTAGAAGATTTCATTTATATTACACAAAAAAGTTCAGCATTTTGTTGACATAAAATTAATTCATCCAAACATTAAATGAAAATTAATCGTAAGTATAATAAAAAATCTAAATTATATTTATGATTTTTAAACCTTTTGAATTTCTAGATGCTCCATCAATAATTAAAACACATATGTGGAAAATCGTGTTATAATTCAAATAATATTAATTACAATTAATTTTTGAATAATCGTATTTTTAGACTTTTTACTCTTTAGGCTATCTAATAATATAAAAAAAATATATTTTGTTTATAATTGGATACACTCACTTTTAAATTAAATTAATTAAATTTTAATTAAATTCAAATAATAACATTTTATATATGCATATGAAATAAAAATTCAAAAAAATATGTTTATTCTGTCAGTTACATTCACTAAATTTTACTTATTTATATGCAATAGAATCTCAAAAAAAATATGTCCTGATGCCAAGACAAGCTTAGATGTAAGTGGCATATTTCAAAATATTTTTTGTAAGAAAGTTTTTTTGAGCTGATTTTTAAAAAAAAATATAGCTTGTAAAACTTGTAATAACTTTAGAAAAAGAAAGATAAAAAACTGATCATATACCTATTGCATGATAAAAGAGACAAATGTTTGTTTTCTATCATGAATGCCTTCGAAATTTTATTTTTAATTATTAATAATTATAAAATAATTATTCTGTTTGAATTTGTCAAAACTAACATACCTCCTGATATAAATAAATTCGTTCTACGTTAATTGCTATTTTTCATTAATTTAAAAGATTGATTGATTCACATGTTAAATTTTATTTTGAATTCAAGTTTATTTATATGGATGAAAACATTTATTCTACTGCCAATACGCATTTCAATGCTGAACTCTCAACTTTTTAAAGAAACATATAAGTACGTTTTCTATATTCCCGATTGGTAAAAAAATATTCCATAACTCACTTAGATGAAATTGGAAATCATCAAAGTAATCTCATTCAATCTTCGAAAAAACTCGATCATCTGGGAATAAATATTATTGAAGGACGGACGGCCCGGTTATGTTTGCGGTAAAACTCATCGGTAACTCTTGACATGATCAGTGTATTATCCACAAATGAGTTTTCTATCCCCAATTCTATTTCGTTTCGATTGCTTATTGAGTTTGTTTTGTTTTGATTAATTTTTATATATACCCAAGATGGTAAAATTGATAGACAAGTACTCTGGGAATACATAAAATGAGTACTTGAAGCAGTGATCGACAATAGAATATGATAGCTATATTATATTATAGCATTGTATCATAACTAGTGGTGTATGGCATCGTACCTTAAGGCCAAATGCTGGAACTTCCCGTACCATAATAAAATATTCGAAGAATATTAAATGTTTTTCAATATAAATTACTATAAATAGTGTAACTTATATATGTTTACAGAAAAATAAATAATTTTTTTTTAATCGAATTTAAAATGAAGGGCATTGTCTAATACTTTTATGAATGATTTAAACTGAATATTCTTTATTTGAAGTATATAATTGAGCTATAAATTTTAGCTAGAATTAAAACTAAAATTTAAATTATTTTCGTAATCAAAAAAAAGAATTTTTTCCCAAAATTCCTAATTTTGTGAATTTCCTAAAATTCCCAAAAGCAATCATTTCGTCAACAAAAGCAGTTTTTTTAAATCATTCAAAAGGCATGCTTAGTTCTTTCAAAAACTGCCATTTTTAACGTTTATCTCGGTATCTCCAAAACGGCTAGACCTGCCTTTGCCAAGCTAATCATCACTTTCCCCCGTCATTACAAATTGAATGTTTTTGGATCATTCAAATCGGATGCTCCGCTTTCTCAAAAACTCGATTTCTTTTTTCTGCACCTTATGCTCCGTATCTCCAAAATGGCTACACTTGCCTTTGTCAAAAACTAATCAGCACATCTCCCTATCAACAAGAATCGA
>NW_020537758.1:40825246-40914934 GCF_003426905.1 Ctenocephalides felis | reverse complement strand
TAAAAATTTATAATAATTTTTGCATAAGAAATATAATTTCTAAATTCATTCTGATTCATAAAACAATATGAAGCAATTAATTATCATTTGTAGAAGCTATTTTTTTTACCTTCATTTAATTTAATGTTAATGATATATATGTTCATAATTACTTGGAATATTTTTATTTTAACTATATTTTATTATTAAATGTATTTATCCTAATAGATGTTCTTGAATGAATAAATAAATTATTTAAATTTCTTAAAGTTTAAAGAAAAAATTTCCAATACATATTTCACACGTTTTATTATATTTAAAAAACAAGGAGTTGATAATTAATTTAAAGTAATCGATTATTTTAATTTATAAAAATATAAACTGTTACATTTATATGCTCAAAAAACCTTATTTAGATTGGAAAATTCTAAGATACTACATACAATTTGTTGCTGAGTTATTTCTATTTGGAACTTCAAAATTTAAAAGTAATTCTTTGGAACTATTCAAAATAAAAATCTTCAAATTTCAGAAAATGCAAAAAATGAGAACTTTCTATTTAACAATTGATTACATTGATCGATTATTAGTTTATAGAAGCTATTATATTATAATAACTATTCATTATCAGTTATTTTTAACTCTTGACCGATTTTCAATGTATTTCCTCATCAATGATGAAAGCAACTAATAGTTGACAAAAATTAAAAACAAATCTTTGAAATTTGAATAGAATATTACTATCAACTTTTAGAATAAAGAAAATCTAAGTTAACCCTCTGTCGGTCGGAGTGGTCTGGCCAGACTTTTTTCGACTTCAATTTAAAAAAAAAATACTTCTTGTAATCCTATCGACTTAAAATTTCTTGACTTTTCCTAAAATTTCATTAGCTGTCGATCAATGAAAAAATCAGGACGAAAAAATGTACAAAAAGATAATTATAAGAATATTAACTTTTTTATACTTCAAACGGTCGGAGTGGTCTGTATAGACCACCCATACATTTTGTATGAAATATACGCTTTTTGATATATGTAAACCAGTATTTTGTCTTTTTTCTGGTATTTTCTATTCAAACTACGTTTTATATATTCTTTGCTATGTGTTGTAATATGAATATTAGTATTTTCACGACGAGAGTTCCTTGAAAACCCACCAAACTTATGGGTCATCCCAAACATTGAAAATCGGATGAGTAATGCATACACTATCAACAATTTTTCTACCCGTACTGCGTTCGAAACTTGAATTTTACAGCTCATTTCAAAGGCGACGCACCTCATTTCGTTTTCATTTGAATTTCACATTCATTACGAAGGCGCCGGAAAAGAATAAATATTGTTCACCAACAGAAAAATTAACAAAAAAAGCAACGATTTTTTTATATTCTTTGATTTTTTTTTATATAATATAATATAGTATAATATATAATATTTTTATTATAAGCAAGCTCAACACATGCAAAAATCAAAACTATAAATATTTACTACTAATAATCGTTAATATATAGGACACCAAAAACTCATTTATCCCATATAAATGCATGTAAAATGAATGATGGTCCAGTCTGGTCCAGGTAAATGAGTATCCAATCGACGGAGGGTTAACTAAGACAAAATTCGAAAAAGAAAGAAGAAAAATTTAATACAAGAAAAAAAATATTCACAAAGTTTGTTTCAATGATTATGATGTGTTGTGTTACATATTTCTGCTTAAAAAAGTCGTTATATAAACACTATTTTGGTGTTCAAACCTATCGCCTGTCATAACTGTCCTTAGGGTTTGGGCGGTTGTAAAATTCGTCCTTTTTGGTATGATTTGATTTTATGACTATTGAAGGGCAGTATTTCAGTATTTCCACGCAGACAAATGTCTAAATTACCATTTAATTTTTATTTCTCCCAACTAACTGGTGAATTAACAAAATCATGTCTGATCAAAAAAGTGGCACAACCGAACCCAGTTTCCGTTACGTTACGTGTATTATAATTAGAGAATCAGTTCTTTAAAAACAGTGATGAATTTGGGCACTAAAGACCCTCTATTGAGTTCGAAAAACCCTAAAACCACATTTGTTCTGCGTTTATTTCTCTGTTTGATTTATTGAAGAACCAATGATTGTTGTGAAACACTTCAATTGCAATATTAATTATGTTTTTATTTTTAGTATAACTACAAATTGTATTCGTATTTATAATATATTCAAAAATTTTAATGTATCGATCTAATAAATTTGAATGTACAGGGTCCGGCACTCGAAGTGTAACCAATTGAAAGAGCCATAAATTCAGTTTGGAAAATCAATTTTGCTCGATTCAAAGTACAAAATGTGTAAAAATAATACAAAATTTAAGAACAATTCACTTTTGCTCGACATGACCACCTTTTGCTTTGACTATGGCCTTTAGACGGTCCAAAAACAAATCGCATTTGGCCGAACGTGATTTGCAGGTATTTTGGTCCATTGGCGGACAACGGCTTTTTTTAGCACCTCGAGACTGATGCACCCTTTAGTTCGGACCTTGCTCTCCGAAATGGCCCAAAGAGAAAAATCCATAAGATTTGCGTGTGGTGAATTTGAGAGCCATTGTGCGAACGTTTTGAAGTTCGGAACGGTGTTTTTCAGCCATTCTTGGTTCACTCGAGCTTTATGATACGGTGCCGAGTCCTGTTGAAACGTCCATGGTCTGCCACCAAAATGTTGATCTGCCCATGGCTTCAAAGCAACCTTCAGAATACTTTCCCGATGATATCGCACATTTACCTTGACGCCAGGCTTGATGAAAACGATTGGAGATCGCCCATCTGCGGTTACAGCGGCCCAAACCATTATCTGTGGCTGGTGTTGCCTCCTGGTGGCCAGTCGATGGCTCAAATTCTTGTCTGAACGTTCAGTCAAGTAAACCCTATTGTTTTGAGAGTTTAAGAATTGCTTAATTATGAAAATTTTCTCGTCGGAAAACACAATGTTCGGAAATTTACCACTCTCGGCCAGGCGAAGCAACTCCTTAGCTCTCTGAAGTCTCACTTGCTGCTGCTTCGACGTAAGATCATGTGCCTTTTGGATCTTATAAGGCTTGACCTTGAGATCATTTTTCAGTATGCGGCGGATGCTACGGTCAGATGTATTAAGTTCTTCTGCCATTTAATTGGCACTTCGTCGGGGATTTTGCTCGAGTCGCTTTCTCACTTTTTTGACCATCTCATGTGACATTGCAGTCTTTTGGTGACCACCTCCATGACGTTTTGCGATGCTACCAGTTTCATTGTAACGAGTTATGGTGCGATAAGCGAAAACTTTACTCACTTTAAGGTGTTTGGGCCCTCGAACAATCGCTGGTTGTGATTTTCCAGCTAAATATAATGTAATCACACTGTTACGTTTGAAATCCATTACTGATTTCTTTTTTTCGCGTTCACTGTCGACTAAATACTTTCGTACGCTTATAAACAATAGACTAAACTATCATTTAGCTAACTTACTGACAGTTGGTACACGTGCATCAGCTACGCGAGCTGTTTGAAATTGGTTACACTTCGAGTTGCCGTTGGCCCTGTAATGATTTAATTTGTGATGATTTTTGACAGACAGACAGACAAAAGTATTTATTGCAATATTTCGAATACATTTTACATTGTTGCTTTTTGTACATATTTGTCTAGCCGTGGGTACTTTATATAACATATGATTTTAATATATATAATAAATATTGATTACAAAGTGTATACAATATGCTCCTTATTTAACCGCTATGGGTCGATCAGTATATAGTTTGGCATAGCGTGATTGCCATACCAAACTACGTCTCTAGTATATTGGCCGAGACCCGCGATGTTAGTATTAGGATGACCCACATTTTTGATAAAAATGTTCGATGAGCTTTTTATATGGTCGAGTATTGTTGGTACGTCAGTCGGTTTATGTATGTACAGTAGAATTCGCTTAGTATGACATCGAAGGGGCGCCAAAATCTCGTCATACTAACCGGTCGTCATACTAAGCATACTGAAGAAAAACGTTTTAATATGTGAATATGTTACAGTAATTAATGTTTCAGTAATTTAAAAGAAAAGCCTATATATACATTTTAATTAAAAATAAAAATGACACATATTAAAATTTAATATAAAATAAAATTGACGTAGGATAAGGCGGGGCACAAATGTCCAATTCGACTTTCAGTAATTATACTGTCTAAACTCAATGAACAACCTTGCAACACATAAAACACATCAAACAAGCATCTATCGAACTATGTACAGAAAAAATTCACATAATTCCTAATTATATAAATATAATTTTTTTTACTATTTTTTTTAAATTTGGTATCTGATCCATTTTACCTCACATACGGGGTAAAGTGGGACAACCAGAGGGCAAACAGATGCAATTTCTTCTATTAAATTTTAAAGGGATTTTACGCTACATTATTGAACCAATGCAAAATATTAATTCTGTGGGTTGACTTGTTACAAAGATAACACAGCATATTACATTGATTTGCTATTGGTCAGAAATATTCATTAGATGAGTCGGAATAACAATTTATTTAATTAATCTCTTGTGAAATTGCTTTTTTTTTAAAAACTTTACTATTTTATTGCTTACACCTTTGCCAAAGTAAAGGTTCAGTTGGCCCTTTTTATTGCAGTTATGTGCCGCTTATCTTCTGATAGCAAAGTCATAAGAATAAAGGTGATGGTTGGTTATGAATTTATACATTTTTTGCCCTCTACTATCAAATATTTTTGTTAAAAAAATATAATTTTACTTTTATTAATAATTGGTCTACCCTATCCATAAACATACAAATGTGATTTTTTAATGTAAGTAATCAGTAATTTTTGATTGATTTCTTTACATAATTTTATTGTAAAAACAGTCCCTATTGCTATTGTGCATAAAAGACTAGCAATTGCTTTCGTAGACTTGGCCACATCATGTAAAATTATGTCGGTCATTATAATTGGACATAATTTTTTGCAAAAGTGGGTCAACCGACTAGACAGCTGTTTTTTTAAGGAATTTTATATGGAAACCAAACTTCCTAGTGCGATTACGTCATAATAAGCGGTTGCCAATATATCCGGCGTCATACTAATCGGATTCTACTGTATTTTGAAGAGTAGTAATGTCTAGTCAGCGGGTTCTTTATTTTGTTAAGTACTAGTCGTGGTGTCTTTGATAATTTTTGATTAGATTTCTGTTGTTTTTATATCATAACTAGCAATCCCGACGAACTCCGTTTCGCCACCAGATGGTTTCGTGAGAAAAAAGGAGAAATTTTTTGTTTGTTTTATATTTCAAAAGGAAAAATTTGATTTTATTATACAACAGTAACAAATTTATTTTGATTACAAAAATGAAGTGTTTTTTAGTTGAACTTCCCTAAGTAAATGAAAGTGAATCCGCAAATTATCCGTTTCATGGAAGTGATCTTTGGTAAACCACATTTTTTGTTTTTTGGTCTGACTCGTGAACAGGCAACGTATAACTGCCCATGTGAAAAACAATGATTTTCTAAATAATCTATTTGAAATTTATCCCGCAAACACTAAGCGATTGGCCTTGCGACATGTTATTGCGAACGCGACGGATATTGCAATCGTTTGAAGTCAAACGGAAGACCAGTCAGAATCATTGGTATGTCACCAAATCGCCAGCAATTTTTGATTGAATGGTGAAATTCAGGGCCAGGTACATCATTATTCTTTGCGGCAAGAATTGCTCGTTGACTTAACCAAGCATAATTCTGATAATTCTCACTAATGTCATTACTCGAATTTTTAATTACGGTGCGTGAAGTTTCAGCAATTTGCATTAAGGCACAATGCACAACTTTTTTTTAGCTATAAACCTTGCGGAGCCCGAGACCTTTCCAACGAATGCAAAATTGTCGAAATCGGTTCGTGCGTTCTGGAGTTATTTCGTCAGGAAGGAAAACCCGACTTATTTTTATATATAAAGAAGATATGGGATGCTTTGATTTGGCGTACTGCAACAAATATATAATGCCCAAAAAATTTGTATTGACTTTACTTACTTTGTTGTCGATGGTGCATGATCCAACGATCCTGTATTCATAATCGGACAGATTAACATAGTTGTCCGCCTGTTCGTTGCAATGTATCGGTTCTACGCTGGCGAATCTTCCCTCGAGCGGGTTGTCGGTAGTGGACGAAACGGGCGCCGCGGTCGTCGACGGCTGCTTCGTGATAGCGGTCTGGTTCGGTTTTCGCTTACGCTTGATGACGGAAACGGCCGAGAGGCCTTTGTCGGCGGTCCAGTGGTCGTTCTCATTGTACATCACCTGCGCGAAAACACGTACCAGAACCCTGGAATAAAATTGAATCAGAATTAATTTAGTAAAGAACCACACTACTAGGAGTTACAATTGAAAGATAAAAGTTATTGTGACCGATTCAGTTTTCATATAAAGTCGTACTAAAAACTATCAAATGTTATGTGGTTGATGACCAGTCAGGTGTTTTAGACAAAAAACCTAACCTAGAAAACACACAAATATAAAGAAACGATGTTATAATAACTGCTTCTTTTTGATATGGCTTGATAATAATCGGGACGGGGGGGGGGTGTCATTTTTAAAATAACTAATGTTATCTAAGGATACAATTTAGTACGACAATGAAAAACAGTTTTTTATATGATTTTTTTTTAAATTCAGAATTGCGGACTTTTAGTGAGAACTTTATTATTGCATTATATGTAATACTTTTTTTCTATGCTATCATATTATACCTTATATATTTCTATTTTATTTTCTTCATAATTAAATTGAAAAAATCTTCACTTGTTTGTTTGTTTTCATAATTGTTGGTAATATATCGATTAATTATCAAAAAAACGAGTCAATGCGAGACCAAAGGTCAAAAGTCTAAATCCGAGGTAAATATTGCTCTTAGAAAAACCCGGGACACAAGGTAGAAATCTGGGACCGTCCCTGTCAAACCGGGACGTATGGTCACCTTATTGATAACATATGGATGAAGTTGCATTTTATGCATAAAACACCTGATCGCACAGCAAATACAAGGCAATTAATAGTGTTTAGTTGCATTCTGTATGAAAACTGGAACGCAACATAGCCTTGCCATAACATTGGTCTATTTTACAATAGAATTGGACCAATAGTTTTCTTTGACGATGTAATAATCTGTACATAAACTTTTAATTGTTACAACTAGGTTTTTTTTCAACTAGCCCTTGGTGTAATTTTTATATTAATCAATATAACTATTTAAAAAATTTAGCATTTACATAAATTGTCATACATTATATGAAGCGAAAATATTGATAAATCAAAATCAAATTAAGATAAATAAAATTTTAAATTTGTCGATAATAGTAACGCAATCCAAAATTTTAATTACAATATTATATTACAGGCCAAAAAAATCAAAACTTTCAAAATGATTTAATTTGTGTATAAATCAATTTATAAAAAGTCATACTGCCAACCTTCATAAGAAACAGTATCTCAAAAACTTATACAATATAACAATAAATATTATTAATATTAGTTTTTCTATGACTTATAAAAGATTGTTGCAAGTTGCAAATCCTACAATTAGGTGATTAGATATAATTATGTAGTATACGTTTAAATATATATTTAAATTATTATTAGCGATAAAAAATCTTTATTTTAATAACTTAATGAGCAATTCTGAACTATCACATACGTATTAATGCATTTTTTTGATGTTATACTTAAGCAAAATATGTTCAAAAAATATTAACAAGCAATATTTAGAAAGTTAATAAACGTTTAGAAAACACTCGATTTAGTTCCAGTTATAAGAGTAAAAATCAGAGGAGTTACTATAGGTTGGCAGAGATGGTAGAAAGGCAAGGGTCCTCGAACTAAAAGAGTCGCGGTTCAAAAATTCCCAGGAATAGCCCAGATATAAATTTAATTTTTATAGTGATTGCGTCAATTTCTTCACATCGATTCAGTAGATAAAAATTTTAATCCAGATCAATTACTTTCTTCCACTGCTATTCAATTAACAGGTGGCAATATTAGAAGTACTCCTACTTAAATATATACTATTGTATAGATATTTTGTACAATCTCTCATACCAGGCACTTCGGTCTGTCTGATAATGAGATGTAAAAAATTTATATTAAAATTCAAAAAATAAATAAACAAATAAAACAGAGGAGGCCCATGTTCAATTCTCGAACATATTCAACGTATAAGTAAAAACACTGAAAAATTTCGAAGTTTGTTAAAATTAAACCAAAAAGCTACAAAGTGACTATTTTTACTGATAGATTTCCTTAAAAAATCACTACAGGCCCTATCAAAAAAATTAGCCACGGGTACCGGATGTTAAGAATTTTGATTAAATATACTAAAGATAAGTTACAATTTTCTATTACCCTGGTCATCCACAGGCCCTTATTCCGTTTTGATTTTCAGGTATAATTTATCAGGTATAATTTATCGTATTCATCACTTTGATTTGACACAAAGCATAACAACACAAAATCACTCTCATGCAATTATTAAATTAAAATAGCACTTGCACAGCAAAATTATTATGAATTTTATAATAAATTCATCATGTTCAGTGGACCGATGCGGACGTTCGACTGACTGCTGAACATTTTAAATGTTAAAGGTGTCGCTTATGTATGACATTTACGAACTATGAAGGCATTAACACACAAATGCATACCAATTATTTTGTTGCTAGGACGATTTTTTTCGATAGTATTTATTTATATCATACCTGGACGCCAAATTAATAGATTGGCATCTGATTTAGACATTCTATAAAAGACTATCAAAAAATTTATCAGTAATAACGCTCAACCTTCCTTCTGCAGTCTATCTTACAACTAATAAATCGTTTTCACCTATAGTATTTAGGAATACTATGACAGTCTCAAAATAGGCAAAGAATATTTTCCTAGTATTTCATTATTCAGAAAAATCACAAACTCAATCATATTGCGACTACAAATCGAATGACTATACTTATGCTACAAGTTACTATATTTTTTTAACAAAACTATACTTTCATTCACGTTTTATTTATATTTATAAATATTGTATATAATTTTTTATCATAGATAGCATAAGTTGATAGTATATCTTATAAGATAGTATATCAACGTAATGCATTGTCATCCACTATTGTGGATCCCCATTTTCGTCTTGTGGACCCCAATTTTTTTTCCGTAAGAACCCCCGGAGGTTAATGTGGACCACTTTGGAAATCACTGATTTGAACCACCACAATCATTTAACTAATACCAAAAAATTACAAAGCAAGTCCTAATCAAGGTACGTCAATTGATTTTTATATTGTTAAACAATTCAGAATGGCTTGAAACTTGGGACTTGGGAGGGGTGGTAATTTTGAATATCACCATGTATGGCCAAGGGGGAGGGAGGGGTCCAAAATTCCCTAAATTTTTGCTTACGTGATTAATGGATGCCCCCTAAACTGCATACGTAACTATAGTTTATCAATAGGTTTTCGAAACAGAGGTAAAACTTGATCTGGATTCCGAAAAATGTTGATAAAGAAGATATAGGGTAAAGTGAAATAATTTTTTTTATAAAAGTTATGATAAATAAACTATTACGATCATCTGACTTATAAAAATCATCAATTCAAATTAATTGCACGTAACGAGGTTTCTGAAACAGAGATAAAACTTCACCTAGATCTTGAAAAATATTGTTAAGGAAATATAGTTATTGAGAAATATTTTTTTTCATTTATTTAATTTGCGAATAGATCAATTTATTGCAAACTTAAAATAATATATTGTAACGATAATCTGAATTTTATAATTTCAATCATTATAATTTTTTACTAATGAATATTATTTTTTTATATACTAATACTAATAAATATTATTTTTTTTACTATAAAACTCAAAAAATTGTTTTTGATTGTCTATAAGTTAAATAATATACGTATAAATATAATATTTTTCCATCGTTTTTTAACTTCCCGTAGGGTAAGTTATTGTAATGGGCCGAAAATCGGAATTGAAAATTTTTACATTTCTCGACGTTTTGAAGGTTTCTGAACGTTTTGGCATACCTCAGAAAAAATGGATGTGTGTGTGTGTGTGTATGTGTGTGTGTGTGTATGTATGTATGGATACAAATTTCCAGTCACTGTATGAGAGTCACAGTCCAGTATGAGAGTATTGCAAAATATTTGAGGACATTAATTTAATAAAATTGCCACGAGACATAAAATATTAAGATGCAATATTCCATATTAAGTAAAATATTAAGATGCAATGTATAGTAAGAAGCAGCATAATACAAATCGATGATCGTGTATATTGACACATATTAGTAAATTATGTTTTTATGCACTATATTTTGCGGATTTTGTATATTGTTAACAAAAGTTAACTACTTTATTAATAAAATATATTGTCAACTATAGAGTAAATTTTTATATCTACTTATGAACTTTCAACTTCATTACTTATATATTTTTATATATAATTGTTCCTGAAAGCACAAAAATGAATGAAGATCAAATTTCAATGTCACAATATGTATCTGGAAAGTAGCAGCGCGCGTTGAAAATGAATGAAAATGCTCATTCATTGATTTGTAACATGGAAACGATATTAAGGAATATGTGGGCAAACCCACTTCTGAGGATAGTTTTATGTGCAAAACACTAAAATAATCTCATAATATTTAAAATCAGTATTGAAATTAAAACAGCATTTAAAATGAGTCCCTGGTTTTGCCAGACGTTGGCTTGAAAGTATGGCGCGAGTGAAAGTTTGATACATTTAATACGTCGAAGGAATTGATGATTAGAAAATTTTGTTTTTGAGCAATTTTAGTACTTTAAACTTAATTATATTGGTTTGAATGATGTATTTTTCATAAGTAGATAAAATAGTAGAAGTGATTTAACGGAATTTATGCAGCAACCGAACAACAATTTAAATTTGACTTGATGACAATATTTTTGCAACAAATTGTATCATATTTTTGTTCCAGGATACATTGGCGCATTAAACACTAATATACAAAATTTTGCTCAATTGCTTGGTTCGCATTGGCGAAATATGCAGCATCTCAACTTCAAATTTGCAGCCACATATAATTTTGGTCAACATAATAATATTATTAACATCACAACAAGTAATACGACATAAACTTGGTTCCCACAATTAACAACCACCACCATCCATTTCATATCGTTACTTACTCAGACTCACGATCCTCCGTCATCGTCACTTTTAGTAAATATCCTATATCTGTTTCCGAACAACACAAACATCACCATTTTTGCAACAAATATACATCAAAGAAACTCAAAGTCCGAATAAAATTCAGGCGAAGTGAAAAAGACACTTGACTGCGTCAGGGCTGCCTGCCTTGCGAGTCGTCTAGCCCACCGGAGATGGACGCGTACACTCATCTGCGCCTGTGTCGGCTCCAGATCCAGGGGAGAATTGCCGGGGAAAACGATGGGCCACTTTTGATGGAGCTTCGAATAAGCTTCGTACCACGAAAGAGAATAATTAAATACTTATGAAAAGGCTTATTTAATTTGAAGTTTATATTTAGCAAAAATCGTTTTGACTTGCACAGAACAGATAAATTTTCAAATTTAATTTGCTACTTTCTAAAGTTTTTGCTATATAATTACCAAGATGAATAAATCTAAATGATCTTTATATTTTGATCACAAGTTTCAACAACTATATCTTATATATAATATTCTTCTGTAATTTTATATATAATATTCTTCTGTAATTTTATATATAAAATTCTTCTGTAATTTTATATATATATAAAATTCTTCTGTAATGGTGTATGTAAATATGCTCCTCCTAAATGATTATTGGGATTTTAATAAATATTTCTGAAGTTTGTTAAGGGATTTTTTTTAGGATGTATGAGATTATAAAAATATACTAACATTATAGAAATAAATGGAAAAAATTGCAAAATAGATATGTATTAGTTTTAGTGTATATAATATTCTAAACTTTGTAGCAATAACAAAATTTATTTATAACGGTATAATAATTAAATTATAATGACTATGGTGAAGTGTAAATAATGTATTGGCATGAGAGTATTGCAGAATATTTGCAGACATTAATCTAATAAAATTAGAACGAGACATAAAATATTATTATGCAACATTCCATATATAAAATGTATAGTGAAAAACTAATGTATGATAAGAATTGTATATTTTGATCACAAGTTTCATCAACTATATCTTATATATAACATTCTTCTGTAAGGATTTTGATAAATGTTTCTGAAGTTTGTTAAGGGATTTTTTTAGAATGTATGAGATTATAAAAATGTAATAACATTGTAGAAATAAATGGAAAAAACAACATGCCATTGTTTGGCATTAAATATATTTTGAGAACTTTCATCTGCCAAAAATGTCGATTTACTTCAAACTTGAATTTAGATTAGGCGAATCTGGACAAAATTAGTATATAACATCCATGTTCATGATTATGAATAAGAAAAATGTAATATCTACAATATTATTGCCGAAAACCAGCTGAGATGTGCCAGAAATTGAAACAATATAAGATAAAATATATGTTAGGCAGATGAAATTATATAATTTAGTTCAATAAATAAAACAATACGTCCAAAATTGCATATATATTATATTTTTAAACTTGTGTGTTGTATTTTGCTTTACTTTACTAAATTATTTAATTAGAAAAGAATATTTCTACTTATTGAAAAAATGATATAGAATTTTGTTTTAAGTAGCAATCAGAATACAATACAATTCTATGAGCTATTTGGCTTATATCATTCACTCATGCATAAATTATTGTGATAAATATTATAATATATTATAACTCCAATAAGTGAAATCATCAATACTGTTCATATTTGCAAAAATAAGGTAGTGCTAATGGTTTTGAATATTATCATTAGGCAGCTTTTTTTTCAGCCTTCTTAAATTTGGTGTCTCAAGAAGCTGAGTGACTTTAGAGTTTGAATGAAGTTTTAGTTTATGAAAATTTTTGACACTGTTGACTTTTTTAACTATTTATAAATTCATTAAACGACTATATGATTATATTTTTAACTGCTCAATTTGATTTCAAATTTATAATAATCCTTTCCTTAATCTAATTTTTATAATAATGAATTAATAACATAATATTAGTGATTTGGAATGACTACTACAGAATATGAATACTAGTAATATTTCTTCAAAAACAAAAGATATAACTACCAATTTGTTGCAATGATAAACTGGGCTTGCATAACTTTCAGGTCACGTTCTAAATATTTTTATATTTTACCCAAATAAGTTTAACATTGAAATAATGTTTTTGTGATTTTTTTTCCTTAATCTAATTTATTTAATTTGTATTATCAATAAAGTTTCAGATTTTCATTTAATAATGAATTGTATTATTATCATAAAATATATACACAAAATACCTAATCACTAACATTTCTTTTATGTAATATATTATTGAATAAATAAATTCTTTCAAACAAACAAACAAATTAAACAAGTATCAATTTTTGGAAGATTTGACCCATACAATTAAAATAATTATAAATATGAATCAAATTAATTGTATAACGTTAAACGACTAATACCTAGACTTTTTAACCTGAAACAAATTTGTCATAGGCTGAAGCGCAAACACAATAGGCCTCTGTGACTTCACAGTCATTAGTACCAAAATATTTGTTTAAAATAAACAGACTTTTGTTTTGTATTTGCATATATAGACTTAGACTTATAATCACATGTTCTCTGGTTATCTCAGAATTGGTAAATTACTCATTGGAGTGATTTTTCAACTATCAATATAGTAAAATTTATCACAATAATTTATATATGTGTTTGAAAGTCTGTGTGTATGTTTGTGAGTGAATAATGTAAGCCAATATTGTACTGTAGTCTGATTGCTGCAGAAAAAAAAAATAAAAAAATAAAAAAAATAAATCAGTGACTTTTTGTTACCATATTTTTTTATGTAAAACTAAAATTCTGCACATACAAATTTAAATTGTATTATTACCACTACTCATGAATGTAGACTTTTGTGGATCCATTACAAAACGAAGTTTTTTTCAACAAAATTTAAGTTTTTTATAAACAGCTTTGTTATTTATTGATAAGGTCCGTATGCCATGACTGACTGAGGTGAAAAAGACTCGGAACCTGAGGTACCTCGTATTTATATGGTTCCAGATAACGGTACAATGTTAACGTCCAGGTATGAATTTTAATCAGGGCTGAATTTTGTTGCTGAAAAGTCGCACAGGATTAAACATGACCTTGATAAACTGAAATGATGAAATTAGATTTGAAGAAACAAAAAGTATTTTAGTTGATAATGAGCAAACATATCGTTTTATTTTAATTTTGTTAATTTACATATACTGTCGACTGATTTTGAAAATGATTAGTTTTTTTAACATCATAAATTTTTTACTCTTTTTAACAATTTGTAACAACATAACAAATATGATATTTTAACGATATAATTGTCATCGAGATAAAAACAATGAAAAAGTAAAATATAATTATGAATCGGATATTTTAATTTTTCTAAGATCAAATTCTGTTTTGGATAACACGAGTTTATTCACTAGTTACTTGCATCTTGGATTATACTATTAGTGAAATCAAAAATAATTTCTCATACAAATTGCATGTTTATGAATGAAGCAAATTGGTATAAACATAGATACAAAAATGTTTCTATTTTGAATCAGCTCGCAGTTAGATAGGTACCGCACTTTCAATAGTAAAAGCTTCAATTTTGTTATGGATTATTAGAATATAGTATTATTGGAATCATATGGCAGATAGTACTAAGTACTAACTATAAGTACAATCTAAATGTGTTAATTGGAACAAGATGTAAGTAGCATTATGCCTTATGGCAAGTTGCATTAGCTTCCTGATATGTATACATAATCTTTGATATGCATCTTTTGATTTGATTTGATATGCATCTTTAAAATAAAATGTTCAACTGCTTATTCCGAAATAATTATAATATCTGTAATTGTTTAACTTAAATTAATTTAATTTCCAAAACATATATTTTATTTAAGTGTGGACATAAACTGTAATCAGTATCTACATACGAAACATGGCACGCTCATATAATTCGACATGGATTCTGATTCGAATCGCTTAAGCGCGCTACGAGATACATACTGAATTTTGAAGGATTTTCATAGTTCAACTACTTACCTATAATTGGGTCTATAATATTTTAGTATGCTGTTTCAGGTTATGAAATCTATAATCATCAAAATAGTCAAAAATTTCAGCATTTAGTTACAAAGAAATGGCCTAGCCGATCTTTACCAAAACTTAATCAACGCTATTCCTAACCATATCTTTCATTTTTTAGATTTTTAAAATCGGTTTAAGAATGTAGACTATAACACCAATGAAAAGTGTACACTTTCCTGCTAATTACAAAAAAAATAAAACAATTTCGTCGAAAATTTTATCATGAAATGGCCTGTCTGATCTTTACTAAAAACTAATCAACGCTATTCTCAACCACATCATTCAGTTTTAAGATTTTTAAAATCGGTTTAAGATTGTGGGCTATAACGTTGATGGATAGTTTTACACTTTTTTGATAATTACAGAAAAAACGGCTTGGCCAATCGTAGCACTAAGAAATATTAAATGTTTTCAAATAGATTATCATAAATAAATACTGTAACTGAGAAACGCTAGTTCTTATCAATTTACATAGAATAGCTTTAAAATTTTTGAAAATGGTCCAGCAATAAATTGAAAAAAACGTCGACAATAAATCAAAAATTGGATCACATATACACACGCACATACTTTTTAACTTCCCTTAGGATCAGTTATAGTAATCCCAAAAAAATCGAAAATGAAAATTTTTGCATATCTTTACGTTTTGAAGGTTTCTGCACATTTTGCCATACCTTAGAAAGAATGGATGTATATATATGTGTGTGTATGTGTGTGTGTGAGAGTGTGTGTGTATGTTTGGATATAATTTTTCGTCCACACTTTCGAGCACACGAATCCGATTTCATTGATTTAAAAAACATTCGATTCGTATTGATCAGGAGACGTGCTGATTAGTTTTTGGTGAAGACAGGTCTAGCCGTTCCGAAGATACGGGGCAAAAAGTGCCAAAAACGGTAACTCAGTTTTTAGGAGAACGGAGCGTCCGATTTTAATAATTCAAGAAACATTTTACTTGTATTGACTAGATGAAAAACTGAGTAAAGTTTTGGGAAGGCAGGTCCAGCGGTTTCAGAAGTCTAGTAAAGAGAGTAAAAAATGCGATTTGGCGGTAAAAAATGATCATTAGACATATGCAGATCAAATTATCAGATATGTTATGGAGATTGTAATAATATGTATTGATTTTATTTACATTTCTATGGGTTCCGTAACATAGTTTGTCTGTTGTACGGCGACGCAGCGTTTACGCGCTTCGATATTTCATCTCTATGCAGTTAAGGCAGTGCGATTGCTTTGAAAAAAAGTTCAAAGCTTTTAAAATATTTCAAAATAAAAAAAAAACATTTTTGTCAGGTTCTTTTTCCAAAAAAGTCATTTTTTTCAAAAATGTAAAATTTCTCAAAATTCTAATAGTTTCAAAGTATAAAAAATATAATGTTTTTTGAATTTGAAAAAATAATTTTTGATACAGGAAGTTCCAGCAATTTGCCTTAAGGCACAATACTATATACCACTAGTTCAAACTTGGTGTCAGATTCAGAATGGCTTGAATCGTCGAGAAATCATAGAAATAGCAAATCGGATTTTTTGCAAAAGCATAAACTTTTTCTTCGGGAAGTAGATGAACATGATTCAAGAGTCTTTTCTACTTATTTTCCGACCATCACTGAGTTTCTCATGAATGTATGCGATCCGGTCGGTGCGTGCGCTCAAGTTCCTCTCGTTATCGGCCGTTAAAGCGCACGCGTCCGCCGACTTGTTCAATGAATTCCAGGAGCTTCTTTCGTTTAGCTCATGGGGGCAATTCGAGCTTTCGGTCTCCGGCGCCTGCGTAGCCCCTGCCGAGGTCTCTGCGCCTCTCCATTCACTGTCCTCCTGTCAGATCACATCGCGTGCGACGCACTCCGGGTTGTTGCTTCGGAGGCATTGGGAACTATGCACACTTGGACGGTAATTTGGGACGTTTTCACATGATGGGGTGATAGGTTTACAATGAATATCATTAGATTTAGCCAGAATACAAAACAAAAAGCGTGAAAGTTCAGAAATATTTTTTTTACACTATGCACCCCCATTTAATAGTTTCTAATTTTTACGTCAAGTGATGCATGGCATCGCGCCTTAAGGCAAGTTGCTGGAACTTTTCGTACCAGAATTAAATATTCGAGGGAAAAAATCAGTAATCAATAAATATTGATCAATGATTAATAACAAATGTTAACAATTTCAAATAGATAATTATAATCATGTTACATTTCATGGTTCATAAAATATACAGTGAGGATCTTATCGCTAAAAACACTTGAAAATGTTTACATTAAAGAGGAATAGCCGAATGAATCCATCTGAGAACATATTTCTTACAAGTAGAATAAGGCATATGTAATATATACGTTTTTAAACTGAAATGTAAATTTGAAATTAATGTTTAAAGTATAAAACTTTGTATATGTTTGAAAATTTGGAAAAAAATTGAAAATTTAGAAGTTTGTTTGAATCATATAAGTAAACTTTAAAAATTATACATTTTGTTACAAAACTCAAAAAATTCTAACAAAATTAGTAGACATGTTCAAAAACTCTATGAAATATCTGATAATTTGATGTGCTATATGTGAGAATCAAAGGGGCCATGAGTTTGATATAGAAACAAATATTCATGTCATGACATTATATATAATTTTGAAATCATAATTTTTAATGCATTTTTTATAAAACATAGAAATATCTTTTTACTAATTTACAAATGATCATTTTTGACCGTCATTTATCATTTTTTTTACATTTTTCTCTGTACCTCTGGGACATGCTTTTTCAAAAATTTAATCAATTCTTCATTTCGTTAATGCAAGTAAAATGTTTTTTGAATTATACAGAACGGGCACTCCGTTACCTCAAAAACTAAATTACGATTTTTGGAACTATTTGCCTTGTGTCTTCGAAACGGCTGGACATGTCTTTGCCAAAAACTAATCAGCACGTCTTCCCATCAGTCGGAACCAAATGTTTTTCGAATCATTCAAATCGGTTGGTTGATGCGCCCAAAATCGTAGACAAAAAATTGTACACATATTCATCAATATTTTCTAAGGCATGCCCCAAATTGTTCAAAAATTTTTGCAACGTAAAGATATGCAAAAATTCTCATTTTCGATTTTTTGCGATTACTATAACTTACCTTATGGAAAGTTAAAAAAAACATCAAGCTTCATTTAAACGATTCTAATCACAATCTATTCTTAAACAAACAAATTTGTAAGTAGTAAACAAATTATAAATTTATACAACTACAGAAATTATAAGTCTGTTTAAAAGACATCAGTTGGAAATCGTTATCGTTAACAGAAGTTGCTATTTTATTTCAACAGTTGAATATTTTATCTGAACAGCTGAAACTTAATTTTTACTATTTACAACTAGTTTAACTTAATTTTGAAGTAATTTTACTTGAACTTTATTTTTTGCGTTATTTTTTTAATCACGTCCATAATCATACTTACTTGTAAGTGAGTGTTCAGGTTCTGCCTTTTTGTCTAGATCCTTAATGAGATGATGAAATTGAATAAAAAGAAAATACTGTAAATAAAAGCCACGATTAAAATTACTAAAAGGTTTGAATAATACTACCAAATAAATTTTTCTGTATATTTATTTACATGAAACACTTGATAATTTATCACATGTATCTTCACAATATATTGAACGAACACATAGATATTATTTCGTTTTTCTTTGATTTTATTTTATGAATTTTTGAAAAATTCAATAAACTTCATTCACATTTATATGCATATAATATAATAAATACTATTAACCTTATCCTTAATTATATTGATAAGTTAAAGAATTCTTCTTTATGATATTTTTTTCAAAACTTGATAGCATTAAATATTAAGTACCATTGAGACTTCATAGAATATAATTCAAAACAAACAACTTATAATTAAATTGACTACATTAATTATATATTTTTTATCTGAGGCTACAATCACAAGCGATTTTTAAAAATAACTTAGGCTAAAACATTTGGAATATTTGATACCGAATATTTATCACAAAATGAGGTTTGTCATTTGCAGATAAAGCTCTCAACTCCTCATAAAATTTATAGAAAAATATTATTTGATTATTGTTTGAATCGATGCATTTTTGTGGCAGTGTACCATGAATAAAAATTATCTATCTTGAATCAAATAGGTATATTCTAAATCGGTTTATTTCGTCTTCTGTAAAAATAGTTGAGAGCTTTACATTCACCCAAAATGCATTTTGTAAGCAGGTCAAACATTACGTTTAATACACTATTCCTATATAATAGGATTATTTTAAAACATATATCAGCTCGATAATACCACAAGCATTATAGTATTAATTTCACCTACAAATATCTTATAACTAGATATATTAGAAACCTAGTTTTATAACATATGATAAATTTTGCTAATTATAGTTCAACAATAAATGCAATTTTCGATCGTCTCTATATAATTATGTAATACTTTGTATCAGTCAATAAGCATTAAATGCGATACAAGAAAAATAAATACATGACACAAAGAAATAAATTAAATTAATTTATTTTGATAAATAACATCGAATTAAATTTATTTAAATATAAATATTTAATCAACCTTCAAAAAAACTGTGCCAATCGCTCTTTTACTTCTACTTTCAATTTGAATATATATTTAATCATTGATAAGAATATATTTAAAAAATCTTCAACCGATGACTTGAGAAAATATGTAGCAAATTATCATAAAAAAATTATAATCATATAAAATATTTTTAAGAAATTTAGTACACAACATTTCAAAAGATAAAATATTACTCAATTACTTATATTTTGAGCTTTACATAAAATTAATTTATTATAGTTATATACATTTATTTGTCAGCAATAACTATCAAATATTATGAAAAAATTCATATAGTAAAGTTATTAATTTTTTAGCCAATTTTTACATTAATATATATATATATATATATATATATATATACATATATACCATATATATATTATGGTAGTCCTTAATATGGACATTTTCGAATTTCCTTGCTCCCAAGGGCTCAAATGGTTCCAAATTGATAAAAAACAATTCTCTCAAAGTTTTAGCTCTTAACATTGCTTTTAAGATGGTGCACAATTCAATCAAGGATTTGTATGAAAATAGCATGAAATTTTTTTCGGAAATTTTAAAAATGTTTTTAGATATAATTTAGTGAACAAATGAATGAGTTTTATTCACAATTTGTCGCTAAGTTCAAAATTTTTTCCATGCTATTTCCATACAAAGATTGATTAAATTACGCACTATCTAAAAGTTAATATTAAAAGCTAAAACTTTCAGACAATTGTTTTTTATCAATTTGGAACTATTTGAGCCCTTGGGAGCAAGAAAATTCGAAAATGACCATTTTGAAGACCACCCTAATATAAATTATACTATTCTGAGCGCTTGTGAATATATTTGATCTATATCATACTATAGAGACAATAATTCTTCTGCGCAAAATTGATCAAAAGGTCGGTATATATTTTTATTTTGAGATTCTATTAAATTTTTTACTATTATTAGAAAAAACGAAACCTAATTGAATAATAAGATAATCCAATTACCTTGTCGACAAGACTTGTTGCGTATCGACTACATAACCGATGTTTGAAGGTTTATTAAGTTATGAAATTTTTTATATCGATAAAACTAATTAAGGTCATTTGTTAAATAAAGTGAATAATGGATACGTAAAATATCAAACAATTTTTTCGAAAAAAAATTCTGAAATTATTTGAAAAATTTCGTTCGAGCGACAAAGTTCTACTAATAGAGAAACAAACGAACTCATAAAGAAATTGTACACTAGCTTGGTTTTTTATCAAACAATACAGATAAATTTTACGAAAAAGCTATGTAAAAATTCTCAAAAAATAATAATATATTTCAACATGCTTGGTAAATGACTCAATATGAGCAGAAAAAAATTATTTCCTATTTCCAAGCGATTAATATTATATGGGAGCTACAAATGTAGTATAAATATTATGATGTAGATCAGAATATTCACTAATTTATATAAGTAAAACTCATCATAGATAAAAAAAATGTTTTTAGCAATTATTCTCTGAAATAATTGTGCTTTCTACAAAAAAGTCATCCTTCGCAATATTAATGAACCAATCTGTTTTTTTTTATTATATTTATTTCTTTCAAAATCTAATATTAATAATAATCTTTCTTTCATCTACCATGATTAGTTTTACAAAAACTTTTACCAAAGCACACAATCAAAAAGCTATAACAAATATTGTCAAATCTTATATCAAATATTTTACAAAATGACAACCTCATCGAATGGCTTATGTTCAGATAAAAATTCATTTGTTACTTATATTAATTTGAAGTATACTTAAATTTGCATTTCATATGGAAAAATCTCGAATTTTGAAACAATGGAAACAAACATAGGGGAAAGTCTCGTAACGCCGAACAGCACCTAATACCGGACACTCTATCTAAAACGTATTATTTGAGCGAGTATAAATCTTTTTATATCAAAATACAAGTGAAAGGGGCGCCGGGGGCACACAGCAACAGGATTACCCGCCAAGACTCACCTGTGACGCACACAGGCGCAAAATCACGGTGTCACCTAAATATCAATAGAAGTAATTCTAGTTTATTTATGCCTTTATATTTGAGTGGCATTCAATGATAAAAGTAGTACATGATTGTAGGCGCCACCAAATGAACGAACATGTCTGTCCCTTAACACCGGACACTAAGTCGTCTCTTAGCGCCGGACAGTAAACATATTGATATTTCTTGTGAGAGTTGACGTAATTTATTTTAATTATTTAATTTTGTTCTACACTACATACCTACGTTTTTCGTATTTCCTAGTCAAAGAATGAAAAGCTTATGATGAACGCTCCAGCTGAGAGCATCGGTGTGGCCCAGCCAAAAGGGTGGATAAATAGTGATTTTTTCGCAACATCTAAGAATATTCGTCAAACACACATGTGCAGATATTCCAGAGTGTGGAGATGGCTACATATGTGTTCAATGCTGAAGAATTGTCCGGTATTAGGTGCCACTTTGTAAAATCATATTTCTTGTTACCAAAGTTTGATTGATAGAATTAATTATTTTTTAGCAAAGGTTGCGTTTTTGTTAATTTAGTTTGATTTCTAACTTTGTTATCTAACATAAGTCATATTTTAATAAACGTTTCGTAAAAT
This sequence comes from Ctenocephalides felis, assembly GCF_003426905.1. Lineage (NCBI taxonomy): Eukaryota > Metazoa > Arthropoda > Insecta > Siphonaptera > Pulicidae > Ctenocephalides > Ctenocephalides felis. Next base: position 40,892,479 of record NW_020537758.1, on the reverse strand, counting down.
ATTTTTTGATTTATTTATAAATAACCTTAGGTGTCCGTCACTCGGGGTCTTCCCCCTAATACACGGCTCTTATTAGAGTTTGGTTTCAGCTTTTTTATGTTACATTTAGAAACAATCACACAGATATTGACACTGATTTTTTCATAAATTACACGTATATACCCAATTACTATTTTATTAAAATATTTTTATGTCACGCCCCAGATTCGTAATAATCACAGAAAAAAGGGTAATCAGAAAAAAACATATAAATAATCATATGGTTTTTTAGCATATAATGTGTGTAAAAACTACATACATGCTCTTACCTGTGGCTAAGGTTGCTTAAGACGTGCAAAATAATTTTGTCTGAGCAATCATAAATATTAGTCAAAATATAGCCAGACTACAACTCAGGCAGTGGTACTTTAGCAACTTTACCCTAACTTGGCCAATCCTTCTAAATAATTTATATGTTCCTTGATAGAGATAAATAAATATTATTTCAATTTAAAATAAATAAATAAAATAAATTACTTTAACAGCTAGCGTTATTTCCTCTCATGGATATAGACATCCTCCTGTCGGCGCGACAATGTGCAGCCTGACTAACGGGCGGCGGGTACCTCCATCTTCGGGGCCTCGACAGAAGGTGACCGTCTGTGGAGGCGCGCCCCCGGAAAGGGGTTACTTCGGACTCTGAAGGTGTCGATAAAGTATCTTCAGAACCTCCGTCTTCTTGGGCTTCATCGATATCTACTTCGTTCCATGAATGACCTGAGAGAAAAAGAAATATTTTTTTAAAATATAATTGAATAGAAGTGAATATTATAATATTTTGATAAATATAGTTTTGAATAGTATTTGCTGTATCTCTGTGTACTTAGTACATTTTGTATTTTTTGAATTAAGCTAAGAAATTTTTTTAAGTAATTTTTGCACTATTCTGTGTACCTAGTACATTTTGTATTTTAAAAAAAAATTCAATTTCAAGGTAACTACTATCCAGTGGATTTTGGAGAGTCCACAGCTTACCTACCTAGTAAAACTATAGATTTTCCATTTTCACTAGCAACAGATGTGAGGGATGTCCTGTTCGATCCAAAATAATTTAAAAGCTCGGGACTAATTAAGGGTTCTGTATGAACATCACTTGTGGACCTTTTTAATTTATGGCAGCGACTATGTACACGCCAAAATCTGCATACATCACGAAATACTGACCAAACCTGAAAAAAATCACAATATTATACCATAAAATATATTTTTAACTTTCCTAAGGAGAAATTTTGGTTTTCATCAGAAAATTCGATTCGTTAATTTTATATTTTATCGACTTTTCAAGCCATTCTGAATCGAATGAGACCAAATTTGGAAAAAGTGAAGTAAAATTTCACGATTTACTTGATATAACGATAGAGTACTTGATCTTAATAGACATACTAAACCATTAAAGTCCTACTTAAACTGGTTCAATTACAAAAATTATTGATTTGTGAAAATTTGCTTTTAGAAACTACTCCGACCCAGTTAACGTGTTCAATTTTCAATAATGTGTAATAAATCCTCTTCGAATACTTTTAACCACTCACAAATTAATTTATTTATTACGGATTAAGTCGATTATTTACACATATCGGGATAGGGCTTCCAATACCGTACAAAAATCTGAATACCGGTATTCGATATTTGAAAAATGAAATTCCGGGATCCCGGTTTTAATACCGGTATTGTCGATGAAAAATTAAATAGTCATATTTTTACTTACTTCAGTTGTTATATTGACATATTAACAAATAATATATGAAATCTAACAAATATTGTGCTGAAATGAGTACATATTATTTATTTATTACATAAGGAGTAGAAGTAGATAGAAACAAAAAAACGTGTCAGTAAAAAATATATATTTTTCTATGTTACATTTTACATTCTACATTTATAATAAGAATTAATTATTTATTAATATATTTAAGAAAAGAATAAATTATAATTCATGGCTAATGTTTTGCTTAATAAAATATGATCTTAAGAAACATAAACAATCAATTGTTTGATCACCAAGCTCTTTCCGTCTTTCCGATTCTACACTTGTTGGTACAATTGTAATTAAGAAATTATACATATTTTGTAGGTTCGTTCTTTTTATTCCTGTTTTTTCAAAAAAAGTAATTTCATCTTTTATTTTTTGTTCTAGACTTGGAGTTTTTTTTAACACACACACGGGTGAAGTATTTATTTTAATATTTTTTAATTACACACCAACTTAATTAACTTTGGTTTATATACTCACTTATAAATATCATAGGTTCAAATTAAACACAATATTTACACAATATTAAACACACTATTCTTCATATAAACATTTATTTTCCCGCAACTTTAAGATGTTATCTACACGAAATTTACACAACTGCCTACTTAAAGTTACATTTCGGCTTCATATAACATTTTATTTAGTTTAAGGGAATTCCCTTGATTTTGAATATGATCAATAGAGTTTTTTTATATGTGTGAGTGCAAGTCAAGTTATTACCCGTTCGGATTTCTCGGGAATTACTGCGATGTGTGCAATTCATCGATAAAAGATTATTACAATGTTGACTATTCTTATGTTGAATGCAATAGAATTGAGAATATGATTCATTACGTGGTGTGTTTCTACTATATTAGTTATTAATATTAACTAATTATAACAATACCCTTCGCAAATTCTCAAATTGTTGTCAGTGACACGCAATTTAAACAACTGCCGTTCTTACTTATGTAAAATGATTTATGTATAATAAATAAATATCTCATCGATTGTATATTATGTTTAAAAATTATTGATAGTGAATTCGAAGTAGGAACGAGGCACGTAAACGCATAATAACTTTTGTAAATGAACCCTTTTATTAGCTGGCCGTCACACATAATATATAAACAATCGCTTTATCTTGCCGACACCGCTTGTCGCTTATCTCATTCAGCTGAGTCAAGCACACAATACATAGTTTGGAAACTAAAACTTGATATGTATTTTGCGTAAGTTGAATTTTTGATAGAATACTGGTGATACCGTAATACCGGTATTATTTGCATCAATACCGGTATTGAATACCGGACAAAAATCATCCGGGATCCCGGTTTTCGGGATTACGGAATCCCGGTATTGTAAGCCCTATATCGGGAAGTTCATGTAATTTGCCTCAAGACAAAATACCAATACCGACCAGTTATTTAAATATATTTGATTCGACAATAATTACAGCAAGGTGTTTGTCGGATTTGGTAGTTGTAAAATCATGAGTATTTTTAGCCAACTATCTAGGAAGTTTATTTATAATAATTGTATTTTTCATATTACATGATTTTTGTAATATGAAATGGTTTTTTATATCGTTACACTAGATTTTGATATAATGTTTGTCTTGAATATCAAAAAAACTAAATGGAATGATACTTTCAATGGTTTTGGTTTCCTAGTTTTTATTTTATAAGTATGAAAAACCTAAATCATATAATATGTACCTACTATTTTCGGTATTCAATTTTTCAATAGAAAAGAAAAAGACTGATTTGCGACAGATGAGGTGAGGAATATTCTGCAAGACAACGTCAATCAAATTTACTCAGGTTATTAATGAAATGTTATTAAATAATTCTTACACTTGGTTTAATATAATAATATTTAGAATTCTTGATTAAAAATAATATTAAAAGTTATTTTTGCTTGATTTCTACAATTGTTATTTATATAATTATTTTTTCGACAATTTATTATCATTATTGGACCAAGAGACGTTTTGCGATCCAAATTTAGTACTAATTCTATCAATGGCTAACTTTGTATAAGCTTTTAAAAAATGGGAAATATTATATGTTTGCAACTTGTACCTATGTTTTAATTTTCTTATAGATACGCAAATAAATATAATAATTTATAAAATATAAATAATTTGGATAATTAACTATTTCATTTCTACTCAGCTCACAGAGGAAATAGTTTAAATTATGTAAATCGGAGAATTTTAAAAAGTAAAAACAATTATTTTTGTTTCGCGGTTTATTCAAAATCAATGAATATCCTTTAAATTCAACCAGTAATATAGTTTTTAAAGATTTTTATATTATTGCAGTTGCTTATTTTTGCTAGTAGCAAAACGCACCATCAGACAATACGCCCTAGTCAACAGATTGCGCTACGAATTTTCACATTTAAAAAGCTCATAAAGCTCCATTATAAATTATAAGAAACAATAAATTAATTATAAATAAATATAACAAAAATAAAAATGCCTACAAAAATATATTTTTTGTACTATAATGCTAGATGATTTCACATATAGTTATACAAACAATTTCAGAGATTTGTTGACAAAAAAATAATTTATCTAATTTTAAAAGCTCATAAAGCTTCATAATAGATTTTAAGAAATAATAAATTAATTATAAATAAATATAACAAAAATATAAGTCTACAAAAATATATTTTTTTGCACTGTATTGCAGAGATTTGTTGACAAAAAATTAATTCATCCAATTTAAAAAGCTCATGAAAGTTCATAATAAATTATAAGTAATAACAAATTAATTCTAAATAAATATAACAACAATAGAAATGTTTACTAAAATATATTTTTTGCACTATATTGCTAGACGATTTTATATATATTACACAAACAAGTTCAGCATTTTGTTGACAAAAAAATTAATTCATCCAAACATTAAATGAAAATTAATCATAAATATAATAAAATATCTAGATTATATTTATGATGTTTAAACTTTTTGAATTTCTAGATGCTCCATCAATTATTAAGACACATATGTGGAAAATCGTGTTATAATTTAAATAATATCAATTACAATTAATTTTTGAATAATCGTATTTTTAGGCTCTTTACTCTTTAGGCTACTACCTAACAAAATAAAAAATAATTTTTCGTTCATAACTAGATACACTCACTTTATAATTAATTTGAAATAAAAGAAAATTCAAATAACAACTCTATATATGCATATGAAATGAAATTTCAAAAAATTATGTTTATTCTGCCTATTACATTCACTAAATTTTACGTATTCATATGCAATATAAACTGCAAAAAATATGTTTATTTATTCTTATTAATATGTCCTCTTGGCAAGGCATTAGATGTAAGTGGCATATTTTAAAATATCAAAAAGTTATTTTGATTTGATTTTTAAAAAAATATACAGCTTGTAAAACTTGTAATAATTTTAGAAAAAGACAGATAAAAAACTGATCATATACCTATTGCATGATAAAAGAGACAAATGTTTGTTTTCTATCATGAATGCCTTCGAAATTTTATTTTTAATTATGAATAATTATAAAATAATTATTTTGTTTGAATTTGGCAAAACTAACATACCTCCTGATATAAATAAATTCATTCTACATCAATTGCTATTTTTTATTATTTTAAAAGATTAATTGATTTACAAGTTAAATTTCATTTTGAATTCAAGTTCATTTATATGGATGGAAACATTTATTCTACTGCCAATACGCATTTCAATGCTGAACTCTCAACTTTTTAAAGAAACATATAAGTACGTTTTCTATATTCCCGATTGGTAAAAAAATATTCCATAACTCACTTAGATGAAATTGGAAATCATCGAAGTAATCTCATTCAATCTTCGAAAAAACTCGATCATCTGGGAATAAATATTATTGAAGGACGGACGGCCCGGTTATGTTTGCGGTATAACTCATCGGTAACTCTTGACATGATCAGTGTATTATCCACAAATGAGTTTTCTATCCCCAATTCTATTTCGTTTCGATTGCTTATTGAGTTTGTTTTGTTTTGATTAATTTTTATATATACCCAAGATGGTAAAATTGATAGACAAGTGCTCTGGGAATACATAAAATGAGTACTTGAAGCTGTAATCGCCAAGAGAATATGATAGCTATATTATATTATAGCATTATATCATAACTAGTGGTGTATGACATCGTACCTTAAGGCAAAATGCTGGAACTTCCCGCATTATAAATACTTCCCGTACCATAATAAAATATTTGAAGAATATTAAATGTTTTCCAATAGATTATTATAAATACTGTAACTTATATACCATTACAGAAAAGTAAATAAGCAATTCTTTTTCAAACAAATTTAAAATGAAGGATATTGTCTGATATTTACAAGAATTATATAAACGGAATAGCAAAGTTAAAATTATTTATTTGAAGTATATAAGTGAGCTTCGAAATTTTAGCTAGAATTAAAACTAAAATTCGAATTATTTTCGATATTCAAATAAAAATTTCCAAAAAGCAATCATTCCCAAAAATTTCCAATAGCAATTATTTAGTCAATACAAGCAGAAAGTTTATTGAATCATTCAAATCGCATACTTAGTTCTCTCAAAAACTGCAATTTTTTAACATTTAGCTTGGTATCTCCAAAACGGCTAGACCTGGTTTTGCCAAAAGCTAATCACCACTTTTCCCCGTCATTAAAAATTGAATGTTTTTGGATCATTCGAATCAGATGCTCCGCTTTCTCAAAAACTCGATTTCTATTTTCTGCACTTTATGCTCGGTATCTCCAAAATGGCTAAACCTGCCTTCGTCAAAAACAAATCAGCACATCTCCCTATTAACAAGCATCAAATATTTTTTGAACGAAAAATTGTATCCATACATACATACACGGAAAGGTAAAAATTACGAGCTCAATTGATAATAATTAATGAAAGAAAGAATACAAGCTAATATGAATAAAGATATAAAGCAATTAAGTTCACCTTAGTTATCTTACTAAAAAAATAAAAAAAAATATATAGATTGGTCCAAATGTTGAAAGTTTGTATGCTTCTGCGTTTGGTAGATTTTAGTTGTAAATTTTATACTAAGCAGAATTCACAACTATAGTGTTTGTTAGTAAATATGTTAATTTTAGGCTTTTATTTTTTTACTCGAAATTTTGCAATAATAAAATTATCAAGTATTCTACCATTTTACAACCCTGAGTCTACTTTTCTTGAAGCTTGCCAACATACTTTAGTACATTTTTTAAAAAAGGGATTCTCAAAGTCAACCGATTTAATATTTTAAAAAAGTCTTAACTTTTAAAAAAAAAAAGCAATTGTGTTATTATTTTTCACTGTGATCTAAAGAATTGTTATTTACGGTTATGATTGCAAAGTTTAAAATAACAAAATTAACCACAATAACAAAAAACCACAAAAAAATGGTCATAATTTCACTAAAGCTCTAGGTTGACCTTAAAAGCTCATTATTTCGATTTAACGCAATATATATTTTTTTCTAATTTTTTTGGGGTAGTTGAAAAGTCAATACTATCTCCTTGTTTTGGCTTTAGTTTAAGGTCTGGGACACCAAGTAAATAAACTTCGAAGAGATATGAGAGTATTGGTTCAATATTAAGAAAATCATTCGTCCTGTTAATAATTTTCAACCAAAGCAATTTTTTCCAATTTGAGAATATTTCAATTGAATTTAATTCTATACTTTTCTACATCTCAAATGCTTCTCAAATATATTTGCTTATTAGTCAGTCGGTGTGTATTTATCTTTGTTATACCTTTGAATGAGGCACATCAAGGATCAACGTGTTTATGATTTTGATTAAGCTTCTTAGATATAATCTGAAATTAATTAATTCATATTTGAAGAAAGTAAATATCTTACTCATAAACATTCAATAAATTGCTTTGATAAGAAATTACGTACTTTGGCGGGCTTGTTAAACATCTTTTGAAATTACCTCAGAAATATGAATTTACACAGAGCAGTATCACTTAAGGTCTTAATTTGTAAGAAAAAAAAAATTGTATATCGAAAATAATTCAGATTTTAATTTTAATTCTGGTTAAAGATGTAAAGCTCACTTATATACTTTAAATAAATAATTTTAACTTTGCAATTAATATATAAATCTTATAAATATTATACAATGTTACAGTATAATATTTATTTGAAAATATTTAATATTGCTCGAACATTTTGTTAGGGTACGGAAAGTTCCAGCAATTTGCCTTAAGGCACGATGCCACTCACCACTAGTTTTATTTTCAAGTTACTGATACAATTTTTGTTAAAATTGTAGGTTTTGTTTAATATTTAAAATCTTAAAAAACAATTGTAAATTATTGTGAAAAATTAAAATTTTTTAAAAATTCTTATAAAATAGAATAAATAATAATATTCTCATGCAATAATCAAAGCTTTTGTCACGCAAATGTAACAATTAATTTTTATAAGCTATATTGCCGTTTGGAAAATTATCTTTCTAAATTTTCTATTATCATTAAATTTTAATATCAAACTTTAATAAATTATAAAGTGTGTCATTATGTTCGTTATTTTTATGATTTTCATGTTTCTTTAGTTAGCCTTCTAGAACAATTTCATTTTATAATTTTATAGAGTTCACTTCATTTCATAGTCAATTTATTTTCCGATTAGTTTATATAAAATTCTTTTGCAAGCTTTAAATGTGAAAATATACTTTATAACTGCAAATAGCTTTTTACCGGCGCTTAAATTGAATTTTAAATTAAAAGTAACATTAATACTGAAATTAATTACATGGCATTCCTACTATGGTGATACATGAAAAATATAATACATGTTGGAATCCCGTTTTAGTTGACTAATAATATAAATATGATTAATCCTAAGGTTTGAATAAAGTGAAAATATTTGATAAAATAAAAGTAAATAGATTTAGTGCTTGCTAAAATAAGAACTTGTTTATTTTAATATTGATATGACTAATTGGTTACGTACGTTTGGATCATACGTAACGAATGCGCAATAAATTATCTGTATAAAACATTTTACTATTCATTACTCATTAAATCAGAATAATTTAAACAAACAGTATAGAACAAATAATTTACACCATCAAAATAATGTTCTAAACCGAATATAACTCGTCTATGTATCACATGACCCGCGAGAAATGCGCGTAGGTTTAGAATTCAATTTACACTAGAATAATACGAAAACAATAAAGTTTGATTAAAATGACCTTTAAAACTGTAACAGTATTTTTTGCATCAAATGATATTAATTATCAATGTTAAAGTTTTCAATGTTTTGCAAAAATATGCAAATAATGAACTAGCACAACAACAAGAGCGCACACTTGGTATATATACTTAAAGAATACATGGGTTTTTGTACACCAAATTTGGTAATTTTGGTAATTTATCGATTTTAGGTCACCATATTGAGAGCTTCTTGTAAGAGACGATTCTAACTACGAGCTTTAAAGATACAAATAAATAAAGGCATAATACCGTAAACCATTGATTATGGATTATGCCTCAAATTAACAAATTACACGAAAGTAAATATTTGAACCTAGGGACTCAAATCTAATTTAATTTTTCAACTTTTATAAAATGATTTAAAGGACTTCCAAATAACAAAAGAGTCATTAATATTGATAACAGAGAACTATCCAAGAAGATTGAAAAGAAAAGCGCCACTGGATTTAAGCCATTAACTCTCTGGATAAAAATGAAAATAGCTTAATCATTATTTATAAGAAATTATGTAATAAGTAAATAGTTAGAATTATATAATTATCAATAAAATATTGTTTATTTTATATCGAATGGAAACACAACTACTGAGTTGTTTCTTCCAACATGCCCTTGTAGTATACATTGTCCCTTTTCGGCCGACTATTGTAAATTCAACAAATTTATTGAATGTCCTTTGCTGGACAGTTGTAAATAAAAGAGATAATAAAAAATATTGAAAATTGGCAATAAAAAATAAATGTTTATAAATATTTATGAATTACCTGTTCTATACTTTCTCTGACAGAAATCTCATGAAAGCAGACACAGCCAATTTCTTTACTTCGCCGTTGTCCATCTTCAAGTGTCACCATTCTGTCGCCCCATTGATCATTTTTGTTACCAACTAGTACAACTGGAATGTCATAAAGTCCTTCCTAAAAGTATAAAAAAATCATGTAAATCGGAATCTGCTTATCTTTATATAAATTTTGGAAATGCGCACCAATAACAAGAAAAAATCAATACTCAAATTCGTTAAAATTCCGCGAAGCTTGAAACTTTTACCTAATTTTTTGCGCACCTCGTACAACATATTTTTCCAATCACATATACTATTTTTTCATTCAAATTTTACGCTTTGGTTTATATTTATTTTCATAAATCTCACACGAGAAAATTTATAAATATGTACTATGTGTGCACGGTATACAGTTATGATATAAATTTTCGCTTAGGAGCTTAAGGCGAGAATATATTTATTGAAAACAATATATACTCGTATAATAGATTCTCTACATTGTATAATAAAAAAGTATATAGTAGAAATCATAATAAAATTAGGACGTTGACCTTTACGTTCGTCATTTAGACAAGTATCAAATGTAAATCGAATTAAGGCTGTAAATATATATATATATATATATATATATATATATATATAGGGTGGTTCTTAATATGGACATTTTTGAATTTTCTTGCTCCCAAGGGCTCAAATGGTTCCAAATTGTTAAAAAACAATTCTCTGACAATTTTAGCTCGTAATATTAACTTTTAGATAGTGCGCAATTCAATAAAACTTCGTATGAAAAAATTTTGAAATTTAAAAAACAAATTTTTTATATATAACTTAGCGACAAATAAATTAAAAGTGAAAATTCGTGTCATTTTTTATTGAAAGTTCGGCGCTCTGCAAAATTTTTGAAAATTTTTTCATGCTATTTCCTTACAAAACTTTGATTGAATTGCGCTCTATCTAAAAGACAATATTAATTTTATCACTTTGAAACCATTTGAACCCTTGGGAGCAAGAAAATTCGAAAATGTCCATATTAAGGACCACCCTAATATATATAAATAAATAAATATAAATATATATATATATATATATATATATATATTGACTAAAGGGTTTTGACTGTAACTACTCTGAATAAAAAATGAAACAAATATCACGTTGTTTGGAAATTATGAGATTTCGAATGCACCCTGTCGCTTCAGTAAAAGTGTGACCATTATTCGATTATTGTGATTAATTTTTATTACTTTATCAGCATAAACAGAATTACTAGTATTACAGTTAAAAATAATGACGCTATTGCCCAAAGTTTTTAAGATTTAAGACTTTTGTCATACTTAAATTTTCAAAATTTTTCGACTTTAATATGATCGCCTTTAAATTTTTTCACTAAAGTATTTTGTCAAGTTCCAACAAAAGTTAAAGCATCAATGTAGGGTTGTAAAATGGTTAAATATTAGATATATTCATCATGAAAAATTTCGAGTAAAAAACGTGATTTTTTTCCTATTTTTCCAGGACAGTTAGGGTCATTACTATCACCACGTTTCTGATTGACGTGGGGTTCTAGAACACTATGTATGAATATATATAAATATATATATATATATATATATATATATATATATATACATAAGTTGATAAGATCGTTTTAATTGGATTCTAATCTATATAAAATATGTGTAACGTTATGGGAGCATTGCATTTTGCTTCTCAGAAACACTTTGTTAAAATCTTGAGTTGTCTAATGGTATTGGCTAGAGAACAAATTAATTCAGACATTGCATTCGCTCTTTTCATATATATATTTGAAACTTCCATATTAGAAGTATAGTCCAGATCCAGTTGCCACCTACTACAAGTCAATACTTCCTCTTCATAATTTAAATTCATGAAATGTTCCAATATATGATTGTCAAGTTAATTACTTTGGTGTATTAATGGAAATCGGTCAGTCCTTTTTGGATTGATACTGTTTTGACCCAGTATAGCGCACGTGTCCATTCGGAATACGCACAACATTCGGAATATATTGCAATAGTTCAATAAGCCAGTCTGCAGTTGTTCACAACAATGAAGGATATTTCAAATTAATACTGAAACCTACGACACGTGCGAGCCAAAGGACAATCACGACAAATGAGGATTTAATAATAAACACTGGATGAGATACACAATTGCAAACATTTGTTTTGAGAATACACAATACCTACAAATGAATAAATTGATTATTATGGTTAATCAAATATTATTGTCTATGAAACGCAAAATTTCTATATTTTTAATAAGTTGTTTCAGATATTTGGTATTTTTCATCCTCATTAACCATTACTTGAACATAACACTAAAAATAATGATTTTATACATCTTGGATATTAATATATATAATACAACTATACCTATCAAATTATGATGCGTAGTCGAATAAGTAATAAGTGGTAGATGGCATGTGGAACATTAGTAATATTATCTGGACTGTGTTTCTCATATAAAAGTTCAAATTTTATGTTTAGTGCCAGCAGTACATGGAACATCTTAATTCGAACCCTCTCTAGCACATTCTGAGAATAGAAATGCAGTACATTCTTAACATTACACACTAAGTACTCAACAGACTTTCTACAAAATAAAATACAGTGAAAACGATTTTATGCAACTATATGTATATATATATATATATATCTATATATATATGTATATATATATATACTAGATGAACCGACAGACGTTGTCCTGTACCCACGTCTACAATTCAAAAATTCCAAAGTTTTCATTATCCTGTCCTATGCTTTTTAATATCTTATTTAAGTCCTGCTTCTGTAATTCATTTATAGTTTTAGCATAAACAGAATAAGAAATTCAGAAATAAAATAGTATATGCAGTAAAAAAACAATATCACACTTGATTTCACCACACAACATAATTGCTTCAATAATTTAGTCTATAATTTTCATAATCTCGTACGATATATTTGCAATTGCTTTTTGGCAATTATAATTTTTAAAGTACATTTTTTTACTAATAATTTAATAAACATTATTGTTTATGTTCAAATCTTAGATGAATTAATCTGTAAAATCTAGTTCATTTTAGCACTCTTCAATCTATGATCAACTTGCTAAATATTCCATATCCAATGCCAAACAAATGAATTTTTGACACATGAAACAAAATTCTAAATCATTTGTTAGTACGTAAAAATATTTTTTTGTATTGTTAAATAATTTAGTAAAGTAAACTAAAATGCGACAAGCTTAGTTTAAAAAAATAATGTATATGCATTTTCGGACTTATTGCGTTATTTATTAAACTGAATTATATAATTTTATCTACCAAACATATACTTATTCTAACGGATGACAGTTCAAATGTTTTTAATGTCAAACAATGATAATTGATTTTTAATATTTTTTGTCATTTATTTCTACAATATTACTTTAGTTTTATTGCTCAATAAATCTTAGAAATTTTCTTTGACAAACTCTAAAAAGAATTATCAAAATCCGAATAACCGTTTAGGAGAAGTATCAAATCATACACTCGTAGAAAACAATTTTATATATTAGATATGAGAATATTGTAAAATAATAGTCAAAGTAGTAACTAGTAGTACATAACATATATGAATATATATTATACCTATCCCAATACGAAATGGTGTACGTAAAGGTAAAGAGTTCTAAAATAATTCAAAAGACTGTTATATTTCAATTTTTGCTCATTATTCATAACTACTAGTCAAACAAATTGTGTTTGGATAACGATTGATTGAATATCTCATAAATCATTGCTTAATTTCGTACCAGAGCCAGTTTATGTCACGTTCGCATTTTAAACTATTGTTATATTAATATCTGGTTAATATGAGTGGATAGAAACAAACAAACCGTGAATTTGATTCCTGCAGATTTTTTTGCAATTTAAGAAACTTTTGTCCATAGCGTATGTCTAGAGAAATAATAAATAGAAATGCAAATTTTATATAAAAACATCTTCTTTTTCAGAACCTATATCATAAATATTGAATTACACATGAGTGGTATTAAATTATCACATTTAAAATTCATCAAAAACCGTTTCAAATTAAATGATATGATCACGTCTTGAGTATACGTAATTGCACTCACTTTATCAGCGTCGTTAATCCCTTTGAAGGTTTTTGTTAAGCAATTTCTTTTTAATTTTCCTTCGCATTTGAGACTTGCTAAATTACTTTTTTTAATTGAACGCATAAATTGTAAGAACTCTTATTATCTAATGATTTATTGAAACTTGCGTTTTTCTGACATTTTGAAATAAATTATTTTCATTTAATTAATGACTTTGGTGACATTAGTGCAGAGTGTTGAGATTAATTAGATACCGCAAATGCTTTTTACAAAATCGAAAGCTAAACTTGTTGAGGAAATCGATAGTATGATTACAAGGAAAGATAGAAGCATATAATATATTTTGCCCTTTATGTACACTTGAGGCTTTATTGCATATATTGCTCTAAATCATAACACAAGTCATACACAATTTGGAAACTTCAGGGTTCAGGAACATAATACTCCAGAGATCACAAAGCAATATCTGATCACATTTCGAAAACTTAATATATTCATGGCAACTATATTACTCTTAACCTATTATGTTATAATGTATTATATTCAGGCAAAACTACAATATTTAGTAAAAAAGAAGAGCTTTGTAAGTAATAAATAAATAACATAGTTTAAAATTTCTTGCAAGAGAGATTTTTAAATTAAAGAGCAAATATAGTTTTTATTTATCTTTGCATTTCAAAAGTTTCAGGGCTTCTTTGAGTACCATAGAAAAAGTGAATATAAATATATATATATATATATATATATAACTGATATAGAAATTTAAATTAAATTTATCCATGTATATGTTATTAGTATTTTAGTGTCGTCGTCGAAAAAATTCTCATTAAGTCGGAGAACAAATGGTAAAAAACAGTCATGAATTATTTACTATCAAATTAAGGCTAACTCTCGCTCAAAGTGTTGACAGTTTCCTTAATTTGTTTCAAGAAAATATTCCACAAAAGTAAGAATAATATACTATTACTTTCATATAAAATAAAATAAAATAAAAAAAATAACATAGGTATTTTAGATATTATTTTCTTCGCTGGATTTATATACATACATATGTATAGAACAAAAATACGGTGGAGCGATCTTGTACAAAAGCTCGCAAAAAGCTCGATCACAGGCTTTATGTAAATTCGAGGTTTTAGAGATACTAACAAAACCTGTTACAGTTTAAATACTTTTTTAGGCATGAACATAACATATATTCAAATCTATATGTTTGCGACGATACAAAAAAGTAGAAAATGGTATGAGTTTTATCATTCATAATAATTAGTAATGATTACAATTATCATTACTAATTATTACTGAAGTGAACAGCAAAAGTTGTCAGAAATATAAGTAGATCTTTAGTATGTTTTCTATCATTCTTTTTCATTCTATTTGTCTGATTTATATAAGTTTATAAAAATGTTATTTATACTTACTTTATTGGAATTCGAAGATACAAGTCGCCTACGCCGTTTGTTGTAGTTTATCAAAAATTTCAGTCGATTACATTCATCGAAGGAACATTTGTCTGTCACACTGTACATTAATATAAAAGCTTCGGCCCAACGAATATTCGCCTCGAGAGTCAGACATTCGTTTTCCTGAAATAAAAAAAGGTTGTAGACATATTTATAAATAGAACTACATAATAATAAAAAAATGTGAAAATGTTAATGACTAGTTAGAGCAATAAGAAATCTCAGGTTGCAAAAATACTATTATACTTTAACCATTTCAATTCCAAACTTTTAAATATAAATAAAAACAAGTTAGTTTAATTATGGTACTGAAATCTTTGATAAATAGCTAACATTTGTAATTTTCTGATCATTTTCAATACAATCGTATATAACTAAGCCCATTCATAAATAGCTTGAATTTACTTATGTTAAATAAAGCAGATTTAACCTGCCCCTTTTATTTTTATAAAATTATTATGCTTGTTTACCATGCAAATCTCGCTATTTATAAGTCAATTGTTAGAGTATCTTTATCGATAATAATCAGATATCAACCCACGGCATTTATACTAATTCGTAAATAAAATAAATCTAAAAATAATCTACAGAAAAGAAATAAAGCCGTATGACAATCAAAATCTTTTTGAATACAGTTAAATTTTGTAGTTTGAAATGGATAATTGAATCGATGTATTTCCATTTGATAATGCTAATATTGATATAAACTTTATTTTCATTTTTTAATTGTTTTTCAACATTGTACACGCATTGTATTAAATTAATATTTTTAAATATCTCTTATTGTCTATCAGTCTATATTATTCATAATATAACTGTTTCAAGTTTGTTTTCATTTGATTCGAAGGATGTCTATAAAAAAAAAACCAATTCCATTTCTTTACAATGACTTGCTGATCAATTGATTGCATAAAAGGTTAAAAAAGCACAAAAAGGCTAAAAACTATATATCATTTTATCACAACAACGTAGAAATAATTTACCGGGTCAATGCTCTCAGACGCTTTAAAGTTTTTTTTGATATTCAGACAAAACAATAGAAATACATCAAAGCAAAAATATTTCTCTATATCCACAATTTACATACCTTTATAATACTATACATAACAAATATATATACACATATATGAGTAAATATATTCATATATAGGCCATTATTGGCAAAAAATGCCATTCAAATACGTATTTTATTTGATCGAAACACGAAATAAGTCAGATGTTAAGAAAAGCGATATAAAAGGGTATAGAAGAAAGGATAATATGAATCCTTCTACATCCTTCGAACCCGTGTTAAAGATTTCTCGCAAGAAAAGCAATATTGCTAAATGTGTTCGAGATTTTCTCGTTAGGTATTTTTTATTTTCTTGTCTCTTGAGTGATAAAAGTCTAGCAGAACCTTTATTTGAGATTTATTGCGTTGCATTTTAAATCTCGGTACAAACAATGAAAGTAATAGTTTGAAATTTATTTATCACGTAGAAATAAGTGTTTTAAAATTAAATTAAATTAGTTAAGATTATCGAAAATTTTAATTCAATATTGTTTGAATTTTATTTACTTCGATTATTTAAAAAATTGACAAGTTAAAGATAAATGCCAAATACTTAAATTTTTAAAACTTACAGTTAAACGTAAATATTTTATAAGATAATTCTCTGAAGTATTCTATCTGTGAATCCATTTTTACTAGTTCAAATTATGAATTTTTATAATATAAAGTAATGCAGTGTGTATATTATAACATAGCGCAAATCATAATCATACTTATGTTATTATCATTATTTATAAGATATTCATTATCACCTTATTATAGTAGTAACATTGCTATTGAAATTTTATATTTATTGACCAAATATTGGATATCAATCATGATAATTATTTTCAATAATATTAATCAGAACTAGTAATCAATATCTAATACTGTTTGAATTTACAACAAAATAATCCATTTATCGATTATTTTTAATACTATATTATATACATTTTTTGTATTTGACTGTTTATTTATAATAACAAAAATAGACTAATAAGTATTCCTGAAATAATTAAATGTATGTTATTTTATATTTTTTACAACATGTTCTAATGTTGGATTTATCATTACGAATGTATGAGTTTGTGGGATGAATATACTTTTATAATAAATTAAATATAATATTTCAATAATTTCATAAACATTTTTTTTTCATGCACAATGAACATCTACACTCAGCATATTGTCTTAAAAAATTATATTATTTTGATCGGCAATAAATCTATGCAAAAAAAACGCAATGAAAACAATTATACTACTAATAACAGATCTTGTTTTTACGATTTAGCCTTTGACATATGCTTCGAATTCGTATATTCGGACATATATTTCATATTTATATATCTGTTATCATAAAAATCTGCTAATGACCACTTACTAACGATAATGATTTGACCTTTGCAATCAGAGAACAAAGTTTTCTATCAATAATTAATATAGCAGAAATTGTTGGGACTATCTGCAACTTGGTCAAAATAGTAGGTCAAAGCTGGAAAAGTTCTGTAATTAGTTTGTGGAGTATTAATTGCTAATACTCCTAAATCGGCGTAATGTATCGCTAGCAAAATGCTTTCAAATTCCAACATATGAAATACCACAAATTATTGAGATTAATAGTAAAATTACTGCTTACTCCTACCCTTATCATGCACCAAGTACTAACTCTAGCTTCATATCCTTAATTATAATTATTTAAATATTTTTTACTGCTTGGTTGAGAACAAAAAGTCTAGTAAAATTCCCTTCCAATCAAATTCCCAAAAATGTCAACAGTCACGTAGTAATCTCTTTCATATATAATATGTTTTTTGCCAACACATACCACTTTCCGACACGTCCGATATGATATGCCGTGATGAATAATAAAATGATGAATGATCCTAATATGGCAGAGACGTGCTCACATTAGGCCCTAAGACAATAAAAAATATACGCAAAAGAGGCAAAAAACTTAACCGATATAAATGCGAGCCTATTTACGACGGTATATGTTTTAGTAAGAGCTCCGGTGAATGTATAGAAAAACACCTTATATTTCTTAAGGTTCATAATATTAAGGTTATCACGTAAAATTTTTGTCTTCAACTTTTTGCAGTCATTTTAGACGCTCAAAATAGTTTTTTATATTTTTGCGACATTGTGGACTGTTATACCAGATATATTTGTTATCCAATAAAACTTTGTTACTCAATTGTCAATAGTTTATTAAACTATTCTTTTTGTATAGTATAATCTCAGACAATTTGATGAACCTTTTTCTTATATTATCAATATCATATTAACAAATAGAATCCAAATTTAAATATATATGATAAAATAGTAAAAAGCATCAAAACGAGATAGTAATTACGAAAATGTATTTAATTTTATGTATCTATGGTATAATTATATAATCAATTTTAAACTAATAAATAAATTAAAAAATAGAACTCTAATGCAAACGAGAAAAAAATGTGAAAATTATATCTTTAACTTGTCCATTGTCAATTATTTTCTCGAAGTATGTATGTACTTTCTCCAAATATTTAGACTAATTAAACAGATTCAGCTACTAAATTAAAAAAAAATAAGTCGATTTTTAGTAATTTTTATAGCAAGGATAAGAATTTAATAACAATAAACTTTCGAAAAGCTCCTCACTTTTGTTGATTCATTTTACATGCGAAATGAATTTTCTCTGTTCTGGAATTCTCGGCTTCGTCTTTTGTTGAGTTTTTCAATATATTTGCTGTTCTACACATAATATTGAAATACACACACACACACACATATATATATATATATATATATATATAAATTTAACAGTTGATTTTCATACAAATAGTAGGATCTGTATAAAAGAAAAAGATACATTTTTGCCTCCTACATGCCCAAATCTTTCGTAAGAAAATGAGCATATGCTATTAGATATTTCACATATATCATTACATTCTAAATCCACACAATTAAATTCAGCTCAAAAAAATCAGTTTACTAATAGAAAAATAATATGATAATTAAATTATGATTCATTAATAATTAAAACTTTCGTTTACAATATTCTTAATCGTATTTTCAGAGTAAAAATGCAGAATAAGGCTACACTACAAAATGCTTCCTTTGTAAAAGCTTTTATCGAAATGCACAAAATACCTTACATAATTGGATAAGAAAATTTAATTAAATAACACTACTGAATATAGTATTCAGAGTAAAGATTTATATAATAAGAAAAAATAACGAAAACGTTTACTGGGATTTCTATGCATAAAGAAATTCAATTAGTTTTATAACCATTGCTGATACACCTACACATTTTGCGATAAATCCAACTCAAAGAACATATTTAATACTATTTGA
Organism: Ctenocephalides felis; assembly: GCF_003426905.1. Classification (NCBI taxonomy): domain Eukaryota; kingdom Metazoa; phylum Arthropoda; class Insecta; order Siphonaptera; family Pulicidae; genus Ctenocephalides; species Ctenocephalides felis. Next base: position 40,872,735 of record NW_020537758.1, on the reverse strand, counting down.
TATATATATATATATATATATATATATATATATATATATATGAAATGAAATATGAAATCGAGTTTTATTTACATTATTTTGTATAAAACGAGACTCAGTTTTCAGAACTCAAAACTTTTTATATTGACTTTCTTGTATAAATATTATATCATTATATCATATTATATATTATTTTCTAAAAATGTAAGTTATACATTTTCTTAATTCTTAAAATTGAAAAACAAATAGAGTAATTTACATACTAAGGAAATATTGTTCATGATTGATTTTTCGCATTAAATTTTACAAAATTTCATAACTTATGTCCATTTATCAAAAGGTTATGTGAACAAGATGAATAATTGAAAAATTTAATACAATTATAATGAAAAATTTAGATGAGTTTAGTTAAATAAATTTAAAATTTAACTAGTGGGGTGGGTGGCATCGTGCCTTAAGGCAAATTGCTGGAACTTCCCGTACCGTAACGAAATGTTCGAGGAATACTGAATGTTTTCAAATAGATTATTATAAATATTGTAACATTGTCTAATATTTATAAGAATTATATAAACTGAATTGCAAAGTTGAAATTATTTGTTTCAACAAAAAACTAAAAAAAACAAAAAAAAAAAAATGGAACATAAATTTTTTTTTCCAAAATCAATTATTTTGTTAAGACAAGCAGAAAGTTTTTTGAATCATTTAAATCGGACGCTTAGTTCTCTCAAAAACTGCCATTTTTTACATATTTAGCTCCGTATCTTCGAAAAGGCTGGGCCTGCCTTTGCCAAAAACTAATAAACACTTCTCCCAATCATTACTAATTGAATGTTTTTTAGATCATTAAAATCGGATACTCCGTTCTCTCAAAAATTCGATTTCTATTTTCCGCACTCTTTACTCCGTATCTCCGAAATGGCTGGACCTGCCTTTGCCAAAAACTAATCAGCTCTTTTCCCTATCAATAGAAATCGAATGTTTTTTGAACCATTCAAATCGGTTGATCCGTGCGCCCTAAAACGTGACTGGAAATTTGTATCCACACATACATACACACACACACACACATACACACACACACACACATCCATTTTTTATGAGGTATGCCAAAATGTTCAGAAACCTTCAAAACGTGGAGAAATGTAAAAATTTTCAATTCCGATTTTCGGCCCATTACAATAACTTACCCTACGGGAAGTTAAAAATATAAATAAAATATGAATATTTTCACATATTTTTTGTATTACAACTTTTCTGAAAATGGTGAAAAGTGGGAAAAAACTACATCAGTTTCATTGTTTTACAATTTTAAAATAAATTCAATATAAATGTAAATGAAGCAACATTGTGTTCTGTGACAAAAGTTTTAACGTGGAAACAAATGCAAAAGCTCTGCACAATAAAGAGGACTTACATGATCTGCGAATGCAACGTAACTGATGAGTTTTACATAATAATCTGTTGCTGAGAACAATTGCTGACGGAACACCTACGTAGAGAAACTGATTTAAATGCAGAATTTAAATACGCCCACATTCAATATACACTTCTTTGTATTGCTAGTAAATTACTACAAGGAAAAGTTAATGCATAATGTAAGAAATTGCTATTGGATTTGAAAGATTTAATATTAGAAATATTAAACAAAGTTATAAATATTCACACCTACATATATTATTACACTTTCCCTACATTATTTTTTTTCGGATGTATGTATGTGTTTGTTAAAATATTTCAAAAATTTTGATGTTGAAATGTGTGAGATTCTGTAATATTGATCGGACTCAACATTTTATTTTCGAAACTAAAATCACCGACAAGTGTAGATTGTACATCTAACATTGTTTATAAAATTGCATGTAAAAACTGTGAGGCTACCTATGTCAATGTAAACTTGTTCCAACAAACATACTTCATCTTTCTTCTTTAGAATTTCATATCTAAATCAGTAAAGTTAGCTGTTATAAGGAATATCACTACCGTACCTTTTGCACAACCGTACCCAGCCTACCCCACAATTCTTTGAACTTGTTTACCCAAATATGTATATATATATATTGTGTAAATTTCTGGTCTTCATACACAAATAAATTTCTACACCTCTATGCATTTTTAAATATAATTTTTAGTGTATTATTATTAACTTCTCGTAGGGTAATTTATAGTAATCGTCCAAAAATCGAAATTGAAAATTTTTGCTATTCTCGACGTTTTGAAGGTTTCTGAACATTTTGGCTAACCTCAGAAAAAATGGATGTGTGTCTGTATGTATGGATAAAATTTTTGGTCACGTTTCCGGGCGGACGGATTAACCGATTTCAATGGTTCAAAAAAACATTTGATTCTTATTGATAGGGAGATGTGCTGATTAGTTTTTGGTAAAGCTAGGTCCAGCAGTTACGGAGATAAAGGGCAAAGAGTGCAGAAAATAGAAATCGAGTTTTTGAGAGAACGATGCATCCGATTTGAATGATCTAAAAAACATTCAATTAGTAATGATTGGGAGAAGTGGTTATTAGTTTTTGGCGAAGGCAGGCCCAGCCATTTCGCAGATACAGGGCTAAATGTGCAAAAATAGCAGTTTTTGAGAGAACTAAGCTTTTTTTTCACAAAAAAAAATTTTTGTGGAAAATAATTAAGATTTTATTTTTAATTCTGGCTAAAGTTCTAATATACAAATAATTTCAACTTTGCAGTTCAGTTTATATAACTCTTATGAATATTAGACAATGTTATAATATTTATAATAAGCTATTTGAAAACATTCAATATTCCTCGAACATTTCGTTACGGTACGGGAAGTTCCAGCAATTTGCCTTAAAGCACGATGCCATATACCCCACTAGTTTGAGTTTTAATGAATGCCTAATTCAGAAAAAAAATTGATCGCATACATTTTGATATAGAACACATTTCACGAATTGTAGAATAAAATAAATGTATATTTTTTTGAGGAATAAAAAGAGTTTTCCATTTGACATTTTTTCATTACTTGGCCGATTTGGCTGTTCTCATATTATGTAAATATTATATATCGTTATAATGCGAAACGCAAAAAATATATAAATCCTTCGTATTAAATCTTGTTAATGTGGATGGATTATAGCATATGTGAATAAATAAATGCCTAATTACTTTTTGTTTGCAAATAGATAAAAAATATATTAAAATTCACGAATGCATAATTGTAAATTCATAATTATATATTTCCAATATTATTGCAACAATATAAAAAACAATGATATTTTTTATTTTAGCCACTGAAACAATAAAACAAATCAGAAGTATAATAGTATATATTTCTATATAATGAACTTCAATTTCTTAGAGAACTTTGTAAAATACTTATTTTATAACCACTATTTTTAAACTATTCAAGGGCAATTTCTAAAAAATGGTCCATTAATAAAGGAATCGATTTGTTCTCAAAAACATAAGCAAAATTGAATCAAATAATAATTATAAATGACTACATATCTGAGCAGTTATTTTTTTATGTATCTAAAATGATCATGATGCACAAAAAAATGTAAATGATAGGTGTAAGTGACATGTTCACTTAAATCAAGGTGCAAAAACTTCCCTATATATGCAAATAATCCACATAATACGAAATGAGATTTAGCAACTTGCGACGACACTTTGATTTTTGTTCCAATTTTATTGTCAGAATATTTAGAATGACTTGAAAGGAAAACATAAGGTTATCAAAAATTATTTAATATAAGTTTTATAAACTTATTTAAAAGTATCGTTTTTGTCAATGGAAAAAAAAATGTTACGATTAATATTATATACCAATTAATATATACAAAATCGAAATTTCTTAAAACTAGCGTCTCCATCCACTCATTGTATTTATTGATAACAACAACGTACAAAATAATAAAATCCTAATATAAAACAACAAATATTATATAAATGAAATTATTAAATAAAAATCAGAGGAATGGGTTATCTATAATAAAAAAACTGCAAAAGAAATGTTGACGAAACTGAAAGTTTTATCCATAAAAATTAAATATTTATAACTTTACAGTAAACGTCATATAGCCAATTTACTAATGTAGTTTTTTCTGATTTTTTTAAATTTTTACAACATAGTAATTAATGAAAAATAAAACTTGCACATGATCGAATGTTGAATAAAAATAAAATTATCATCATGAACTACAAGGTTGGCCATTTAAAGCAACAGGGCAACCCCATTAAGTTTTTGCAATCGGAGCCAAATGGGGCCAAAAATTTAAGTAACATATCTTCATAAACTTCAAATAAATTAAAATCAAAACTAAAATAATTAATAATTTTCAATATATATTTTAACTGAAATTTTACAGGGCCCACTCATAGAAGTTTGATCACTACTAGTAGACACTTGACATCAGCTAATTAATCATCGGCATCTAAGTATGTCATTGATATGGGTCAATTTAAAAAACATTAGGGAAGGTTAGGTCATTTCTAATTATCATTAACTGTCCAAGTTGTCCATCCATTCATCCGTGAGGGAACACCCTATTATGCGTTTAAACCCTTATATTATGTGGTATCAGGTTTCGCCTCCATATCGGGTTTCGAATCGTTACAAGTACGTAACTTTCGCAAATACGTCTCATGAATGATGTTTTATTCAGAGAGAAGACGATGCCTTTTGAAAAGTTATAGGAAAATGCAATGTGGGATTCGGTAGACCTAATTAGTTAACTAGAAATTCGAGTTTGATAAGGGTTATGAATATTCATACGTCAAAAACTTAAGATCGATTTCATATGAGGTTGACATATAGAACCAAAATATGTTCTCAAGTGAGCATAACCTTTCAAAGTAATAATAAAAAAATATCAATATCAATTATAAATAGACTAACCGGTGGGTTGTCATCAAAATATACTTAAAACTCAAAACTCTAAAACTCAAATGCTCTAAAATTTTGAAATAAATACTAATGTACAATAATAATACGATATAGTCATTTTCCTTACAATCCAACTTTCGAGTCATTCTAAATTATTTCATGGTGATAAAAGTACGTACAATTTTGTCAAAAATACTCCTTTGCCCAATTCAATATTTTATAAAAGTCTATGGTGACACGTGTTTATTAGTTTTATCTGATAATCAGTCGAGCCATATTTAACAAATATTGTTAATAATTTTGTCATACATTCTACTACCATATTCACTAATTAAAACTTCAAAAACAGAGATAATCTAATTTCCAAACATTTCAACAAATGTTCAATTTTGTACATTCGCTTGCGATGAATAATACAAAATTATATGAATAATACTAACTAAAACAATCTAACTATAGTAGTTTCTATTGATGGAAATGCTGTAGCACTAGAAACTACCGGACAAACAACCGGATTTTAATTGGTACACAGAATTTAGTTAGTTATTTTAGTTTTCATACAATATTTAGATCAAGCACTACTCTTTTAAAATGATTAAAATATCAGGCAACATAATTTTATAATGTGGAAATTGACACAATAAGCTAAGTTTGAACTTTGCCACATTTATTTTTTATTTATTTGTACAAAACCACTTTTGTCACTTTTAGAAAAAAACAGTAGAATATTAGACAATATTAATTTTAAATTATTTCCTTATAAGTAGGTGAAGACGTGAGCTCAAACAAACTACGTACGTGAGTTTCTACATTTAGTATTGAATAATAAGAAATATAAAATTGTTTGACAAAGTAACATAACTATAAAAAAAAAGAAAAAACGCTCTACGGATTGTATACTGCAATAAAATTATAATGAAGATATATTGTAAAAAATGTCTGTACGACACAAAGTATAAAATAATAAAATGACAAAAAATAGCAAAAAATGCTGCGATGTAGATGAAAGCTTTCTAGTGACAAGTTTCCATATGGAGAAAAACAGCCGATTAATGAATGAAAATGCTAGCAATAAACGGAAACATAAATTTAAGAAGTAAAATCAAAATATGGGATCGAATGAGGAAAAAATCACTGCTCTCATATTTTGGTCAAAAAGTATTAATTTATAACCATCCTCATTATTTTTAATTATTTATTCTCAATATTTGACTCAATAAAATTGCAAAATAAAATCTAAATTTTCATTGCTAGATGAACTACTATGTTTATTGAGACTATAAGAATTTATAAAACTAAAAGAAAATTAATTTTTCTATTTTCGCGGTATAATTTTCAAAATTTCAATTAATTTTTATAATTAAATCATTTTTCATAAGTCTATAATTTTTAAATTGTTCGGTTTGACTATCAATTCTATCACCATGCAGAGTTTCATCAAAATCTCAGAAGAGTAAACATGAGGTTGTAAGGTCAAAATTTAGAGAAAAAATGTTTTTTTGGCATGTGTTTATTGCCGATCAAATTAATATTATTTCTTAAGAATATGCTAGTTTTTATGCATTTAAAGTGTTTATCTCCAATGAGATATCTCCTTATTTATTTTGTGTCGTATGGCCATTTTTTAAATCTTCAGGTAAGAGATTCCTCACTCATTTTTTTTTAAATATTTGTTTGGTAATTTTTTGTGGTATTTTTTACTTCTTTCTTATATTACTTCATTAATAGTTCTTATATTTAAGTCTTTATGTAGACGGTTGAGTCTAGAGTGTCATTCGTAATATACCCTCAAGCGTTTAAAAAAAATGTTGACCTCAAAAATTTGCTTACAAAACGAAAAATTCTTGTAATTTTCTCTCCAAGCAAAATGTTCTGGACTATTACATATTATTATTCACTTACATGAGGTTGGCCAGCTGTGTCCAGAATATCAAAATACACCATTTCGTTATCCATGACCGTATGGAAAGCGTACACTTTCTCAAGGCTGGGATCGTACTCTCCGATATACCTCCTCGTTATGAACCTTACGACCATAGCTGGAATAGAGACAATAAATTATAATATAATTTTATCGTACTTTCGAAATATATTTTAGTATACCTTTCTCAATATTTTCATTCAGTATCATAATGGAAAAAACAAAAATCTTTACAAAAAATAGAGTGCGCGTAAGGTTCACACGCGATTGAAGTAAAACTTATTTGCTACTGTACAAGATGGCATTTAAGTAAAAATAAATACATCATATAACTACTGAGTTGTTTTTTCCAACAAGTCAAAGTAGTATACAATGTACCTTTACGGCGGACTATTGTAAATCCATTAAATTTACTGAATGTCCTATACTGGACAGTTGTAAATAAAAGAGTTAATGAAAAAAAATATATATAACAATTTTGAATTATGTTTATTAGTAATATGGTAACACTCATGATGCACATTTTTATTATGTGTCAACCATTGTGCACATTTATATAAAAATAAATTATATAGTTATATATTTTATAATAGCATTAAAATATATATATATATATATATATATATATATATACAGGCCCGGTCCTGGGGTCCTTAGCGCCCGCATGCAACTTTTTTTCTAGCGCCCCCCCCCCATTAATTTTACCTGTTTTAACAATTTATCATTTAAATTATATAAATATTTACATAATTTTTCAAAAATTAATTTTTAATTATTCTGGATTTAGTACGCAAAAAATTAGGTATAATCTAAAAGCGTATAAAATTGATAATAAATTTATTTAGAAAATCGAGGCAATTCACGGGTTTATTATAATCAAATATTTTTAAATTTTCAATTATTTTTAACGTATGTGCAATATTAATATTTGGGTTTTAAAACATTTTACTTATTTATTATGCGATTTATTCTATTGAGCAAATCGTGCTAAGAGAGCTAAAAAAACTGCGACTCATAACACTTGTATTTTATGTTGGATTTCTAAAATTTTAATTTAATTTAATTTTTCATTATTTACAATATCCAAAACTGCGTCGCAAACTTCTCCTTATTGATATCGTAAGAGCCTAATTGTATTCATCCTTTCCCGTCATATTCAGAATATCAGTCTGTTGTTTAAAGTTAAATTTTTAACATATTTTAAAAGTATTGTTCAAAAATCAGTAAAAAATGCAAATAAATTTCACATTTCTTGAACTATATTGTAAAAATAACTAATTATAATGATATGTATTATTTCTGCATAGTTAAATTATTAAATTTGGAGTATGAACACCACTCAATATAAAAAAAAGCCTCAAGATTTTTGTTCCAAAGTAAATTTTGCTTCTATTTATCATATTTGTTCCATTTCCATAACCCTAACCACGCATGTCTTCAACATTCAATTTAGTTCATCAGATGCGAAACATTTGCAACAAAAACAAAAGTTACAATTCAATTTCTCGGAATAAATATGCCATTTTCTAAGCACTGACTCCCGATTTTTCATTTTTCCTATTATAATTTGTTTATATTTTTCAACAAGTTCCGTTTCAACTAAATGAACTCGCAATTTTTCGTCAATAATGCTCAACAATTAATTTAATCTTTCGCAGGTTTGCGCTTATGGGATCGAACACTAGATAATTTCTTTTTCGATTCCACGGTAACTTAAAACAAAGAAGAAATTGAATAAGTATATTTATCAATAAACAGAGCTGTTATTTACTAATTTGCAGAGTTATTAATCGATTAATTGTTTCTACTGATATCATATTGCAAAATAAATATGATTTTTGTGTCTTCGTATCCCTAGTTAAGTTGGATTGTTTATTATAATTTATTAAGTATTCTAAATTTTATATAAATAATATATTATAAATTTAATTTCCGAAACACGTTTTGGCGCCCCCTAAGGCGTGCGCCCGCATTTTTTGCATGCATCGCATGCAAGGCAGGACCGGCCCTGTATATATATTTAGAAACAATAATGCAATTTAAGTCATACTTAAAATATGACATGATCGGTTTGTCATTGTGATTAGCATTTTGAAATGAACCTTCATTAGAGTAATGAAGTAATTGCTGATTAATAATTTCTATAATATTCGTTCACATAGTGGATTATGTTAAAAAAAGCTTAAACAAATATTGTTTTTGCAACATCACTCATCATGTAATTGTGTTTGAAGAACTTCACGTAATTGAAATTAACATACATTCATTGACTGCTTGTATTTTTTTTACTTTTTGGCGATATAATCTCGTTCTTTGAACAGCTGTAATATCTGTCTTGCCTAAAAAATATTTTGCATTATAATAACTTCAAAGATTTATAGAAACTACGAATAATATAGAAATAATTTCTAAGGAACAGGGTAAAATATTAAGGAACATAGTAAAATATTCTTCTGATTCAGGCATATCTCATTAAATCAACATTTGTACAACGATGCAACTTTAAAATGTTTATTTATCTATGCTGATTTTCTTGTCGATATCGGTACGCATACAACTTTGACGCCGGTACGTATACAACGACAGATCTCTATTCACATACGCGACGACTAATCACAATCGACCCGTATAGAAATGATATCATCGAGAGCAAATGACAAATCTTTGGCACTTGACTCTTATTATATCTGCCGTAACGCACTTCCGTTGCATTTGTACGGATTTACACCCTAGTCGCGCCTAAAGAAGTTTTACTTCAAAAATATTATTTAAATAAAACTATTTTATTACATAAAATTCAGCTATGTTAATTATTAATATTTGACCCAACACGCAAAAACTATATTAGATTTATAGAAAGATGTGCTCTAATGTGCTCTAATGAGTATACATTGATTTTTGCTCACTGATTGCATCAAACTGAATTATTTCCTGAATACTTTACTAATAATAAGATAAAATTAATAATTTTGAATTATTGTAATAATAATAACTCATCAACATGTTACTTATTATAAGAAAATATAAATCAACATTTTACTGTTAAACCACAGATTTCATACCTATATTTTGAATTAATATCAGTCTAAAAATTGTTTCAAGATTTTTGTAGACTTCCACCAATATTTTAGAAGAGACATTTTATTTTCAATTGCTTAAATATGTTTTGAAATTTATAATTATGTGTACAATGCAGGTATTATATATTTTTATTATCAATAATTACTATCAACAATTTTCTTAATTGAAGACCAAAAAATCTATTCTAAATTTACACTACCAACCACACTAACTGTTCGTTGACCAGTTCAATTAGTATTTCTAAAGACTATTTTTAGCGAAGCGTCAATTTTTAAGATTTGATCGACTTTTTCAATATTCCGTCATTCAGGAATACAATCCAGTACAATCTTTTGAATTTGCTCAACAAAATTGGAAAGTTTCACTTGAATAGGTAGTGTATTGAATCACGAATAAAACTTCTTTTAAATCATCTAAATCGGTGTCACGGTTTTACCGAAAACGTAGCAGAATGGAATTCACATATATTTTTTTTATTTTCATTGACTATTAAAAAGATTTCAAATTGATGATACGGTAATCTATTTATATCCGAAAAAATGAAATGTTGAAATATTAATGCTCTATGAAAACGCAATTATTTTGTAGATAAATCTTCATTTTCCCAGAAAATGTAAAGCCACATTAAATTCATAAATCATACAAAACAATATAACGACATAAAGTGGTATTATTCGTATACAATAAACTGCAATGCAATTCATTTGAATATGCAAATACCATTTCGAATAGTTGACAACGAATGATACATTTGCTTTGAAATTAGATTGCTTTCTCCTCGAATTTAATATTAATTTATTTTGTAAACTATTTTTTGATACCATGAAATATCCAGATCAGGATTTTGTTGCATGTCACTGACATTAATATATTGCACAATACATTCTAAATAATTCCAATTTTGTTTTATCTTAATAATTGAGACCAGTTCTCCATAATGTGCCCATAGCAATATTCTGTTTATATAAGTCTTATTATCACAAAATGCAACTTTTCTTAAAGAAAAAAAGTTGTCTTACAACATAAATAAGAATAACAGGTAAGTACTTTCCCTTAATCTTTCTGCATTCATATTACTTAACTTCTGAAGTGTAAGTCCGATTTACATTTTTTGAATATTTTTAGGCACATTTGTTAATAAATTGAATGTCAAAAAGTTTTAAGTATAAACGTTATGGTACTTCACAATGGGGAAACATGGGATTTATTCTCATTATTCGCGTTTGCTCGTCTTCTGAAAATCATTATAAGATTAAAAAGTTCTGATATATATTTAACAGTCTATCGAACTGAAGATGATGGATGAATTTTGTGTCTCTGGGAGTAAATGAGTTTTGAAAGAGATGCTTCTGAGTTCTTAACTAGTACCTCATTATTTGTCCCTTCATTTTGTACCTCAAAATAATTTTTCACAATTTTTTGTAAAATCTAAATACCAATAAAAATTACGTGTAAAAGTAACTATTTTGTATTGAAATATTGAAGCCATTAAAGAAACAAATGATTCGAGACTATAAGATGATAAATATTGGCAGAAGATTGGGAAAATGATTGAACCAGGTGTTCGATTTCCTCGTAGTCAATCTCATGGTATCAGAACCAATCCATTGTAAGGCAATTCTTTAAAAAAATAGAGTGTGGAGTTGTACCCAAAATAGTATCCTCATTTTAGGCCTTACTTCATTCTAAAACTTCTATGCTTATGTGATGATAAAAATTAATTAGTATCATTAGAATACTCTTATTGATTGCTGATAATACTAACTTTAGGGAATGTAATTTTTATGCAAAACTAATTAGAGCAACTCAGTAGAATGTTTTGTTAACTATAAAATTAACTTAATTAAAGTTAAGAAATTATGAAATGTATAAATTAGATATAAAACAACTAATGTCTATATACAAGCTCTTATAAGTATTGTTGGCAAATATATGTAAATAATTGGTAGCTAGAGCATTGAAACTACTAAGCCCTTAAAGTGTATGTACTTTATGTTACGTAGTTATAGAATTTATTAAAACTCTTCTTCGATAATTCAGGTTGTTGGGTTATAATTTAACCCTTGTAGCTGTGGACTGTATTAAACACTGATTTGTTACTAAGTTATAATGAAAGAAGATATATTTATTTTTATTGGTTATTTACATATTGTTAAGCGGACTTTACTTTTTAAAGTGAACAACTATTTTAATTAAAACACTTTGCTACCCCTTCTACCAGGGGTAGCAACCATTCCGTGTAAAGCTTAATGCCCTGAAGTTTGTCACCCTCATGGCCAATATAATAAAACGAAAAGACGTCCGATCAGTGTAAGATCACAATAAATATAGTTTGTCACATAATTGCTATACTTACTATAAATTTAATACAATAAACTTAAATTTTTTTTCACTGCAAACCGATATCGAGTATTTTCACTTTAATTTGCTACTACAGCAGTTTCAATGTGGAACAAGAAATATTTTCCTATTTTCTGATAAAAGGAAATGCTTGTATTTTCCTATCTCCGTTGCCAAAGTGAAGTTATTGAAGTAGTAAATACATTGCGTTATTAGTTTAGGTTTAGAAACATATAGCAAGAAAGTTCAAAGGCCATTATATTGTATAAAAGGAGATGTTTATAAATCCAAATACAAACTTACTTAAACCCAGATAGAGAGGGAACTGTGTGAAAACAAACACAAAACTAAAATGTCATCGGGATTAATAATTTATATTTATGTTAAATCATATAGAGCACTCACTGAACAGAAATTCAATATATAGTATAGATAGTAGAAGATAGAAATACATCACAAAACATTTTATAAAAATAGAACAAAGCACGAAAGATATTTATAATTATATCATGTATAATATTAGATATTGCAAATACAAAATCGTATCAAATAATATGATATCCAATAAAAGAAAACCTAGAAAAAGCGACTCACCAGACTTTCCAACGCCTCCCTGACCGAGCACCATTACTTTTAAGGGCTTCTGCCTTGAATAGAGGCCGAGTTTGCAAAACGATGATTTTGGCGAAGTAATATTCATTCTGAAAAAAGAAAAACGATTCGTGAATAAAATTCCATTCAAAGCACACGTTTCACTAAAGTTTTACGAGAACATTTCCAAATATTACATATATAGATGATGTCTGGGCATAAAAAAAATTCAATGAATTTTTGTCCCTTGTGAAACTCAGAAACGGTACATACATACATAAATACATAAATACACACACACATATATATATATACATATATAATGACAAAAAGTATATTACATGACCCAGTCTACAACCCTTAGTAACCCTGAACTGGCTTAGTGTTTAGTAGCATGTTAACTAAATAATCTAGTCATTTATGATAAGTCTGAAGATAAATTGCTAAAAATCACGATTTACAAACAAAACTAAAATGTATAAAGTTAATCAACAAATGAAAACATAGAATACGTTTGATAATGGTTGAGTATAATAAAATTGAACTGTGTCTTATTTTACATTTCAATATCAAATAAGATAAAAAAAAGAAAAATACCGAATTATCTAAAATTAGACACTAAAAATAACCCAACAGGGTTATAGAGAATTTTAATGACACAAAAATGTCAAAATATAAATATCTAATGTTTAACGTATTTAATGAAAAACAAGTTTAAATCTTTAAATAAAACCTACACCGCAATAGTTTAATGTAACATATTAAACAAAAAAGTCATAGCTAATTTTTGAAAAAACAAAAAAATAGATGTTCATTTTTGAAGCTCATTTTAATCAAATATTACATTTTACAAACTGTTTAAAACTAAAACGGTATATGAAACTAAACAGTGGCTGCATAGAATAATGAATAACCTTTAATTGAAATGATTTGAAAAAAAAATATATAAAAATTGTGATAGAAACTAAATAACTATATCAAACTGTGATTTGATTCTTAATCTAAATATTAATTATATATTATATATATTTTAAGAGCAATTGCAGGGGATCTATCTGATTCAAAATTGTAAAAACTATTTATTGTATGAACCCATGTGACATTTAAATTTCAGTAAAAATGATTGAAATGTTATAGGTAATTATATTAGAAAATCTTATAAAATATAAATTGAAGATAAATTTTTATATATATACATATATATATATATATATATATATACATATATTTACTCCCCAATAATGAAAATGCCCGAATGTTACGTAACTTACATCTACGCCAAGGCGCAATAATTTTCGCATTTCCTTATTTATATTACTGTGTGTTTTAGTGGAAATTGAATCGATTTTGTGTTAAAGTCCAAGGCTAAGAATAAAATGAGCTTCATTGCCTTTATATTGCTTAAGGCTTATATTTCAATGCATATAAGCCCAAGGAGCTTATGCAGGCATGCCCTTGGGAAAGATTTAGATATGCGAAGGAAGGAATTTAGTGGAAGATTTTGCTAGAAAGATATTAAAAATTTGATAATAATCTTTTACAAGATTATACATTATAATTTAGTAAACACTCGAAAGAACTGATTGATAAACATCCCTTTTTGATGCAAAAAATTAGTTATTTTGAAATACAGAACCATTTTATTAGGTACCGGTCGTAAAATTATTGATTAGAAAAAAAAACTATAAACATTAAAGACTGTGTGGAATAAGTTAAAAAATAATATTTGTTGTAAGAAATAGCAATAAGTGCGCATTAGGAGGTACAAATTCATATTCATTTGCTACATTTTCATTTTACTTCATCAAATACAACCATTTTATTACTTCATTGTAACAAGCAAAGCCAATATTAAATATTTCCATTAATATCAATTGTTTAATTAATCTATGCAATGATTAATAAATAGCAGTGTGATTCAAAGGGATTATATTATTTCTGTGTAATTTGATTTATATATATATATATATATATATATATATATATGTGTGTGTGTGTGTGTGTATATGTATGTATGTATATATATATATATATATATATATATATATTATTGAATAGTAGTAGAAAGAGGTGCCAATATCAAATATCCGTAATAACATAATAATTGCAATGAATATATTAGATATTAGTACAATATGTTTAATCAATAAAATAATATGGAAAATCAAATAGAATAGATAAAATTATCAAATAAAATGAAATTTATGTAAATACATTAGTTCCCCCATATATGCATATATTTAATTATGCAATAAAATAACACCGAATACATAAAATTAATCTCATTGTTTATTAAGCTATTTTGATTTTAAAAACTGATGAGTTATTCAAAAAAGTTCAAAAAAATTAATATACGTAATTGTTAGAATGTAGATATAATTGATTGTTTTTGTATAAGAATGTTAATTATAAAACGTAAAGCATTTTTTAATTTAAAATCCATTTTCTTTTCAGATAGTCAAGCTGTTTCGAATAAACGTTCATATTAAATAAATGTAAATTCGTTTGTTTTGACATAGATTGAAGTGTCCATTTACGATATTAATCGCAGTTAACAAAGGTTCACGTTTTGAAATCAAATTAAAAGATTTGCATGTTATCAAAAGGCATCAAAAAGTATGCAAATCACAGTGAAAAGGAAAATAGACCATTAATATTGACAAATATGAATATGAATAAAATATTGTAATTTCAACTTGATTATACATTCTTGTAAATTTTAGATTAACCAAAAAGCCAAGAAATAATATATACCAAATAATCAAATGATGGGGGATGATGAATAAAATATTTTGTGCAAAAGGTAAGAATACGTTCTAGTTATAAATGTAATTTTATTTACAATTTTTACATCTGATAAATTATATTAGCACAGGAATTAATCGTTCTAATAAAAATATAATTTAAGAAATTATAATAAAATTCGTGTGCATCCATTTTTCAAACTGTGTATATGCAATAATGATCAGATATAGGATAGGCCGAGGCACAAAAGTCCAATTTGACTTTAAACAATTAAATTGTTAAAACGAAACTAATTATATGACAACAAATAACACATATCAAACAAACAACTATCTGACTATGTTTAGTAAAACTCCCAAATAATTCGTCATTGTAGAAATGCAGTTCTTCAAAAATTTATACTATGGTCATTTTGACCCCAAAAAATGGGACTACCAGAAAGCACCAGATATGAAGTCTTATTTTTAATTTTAAGGAATGTCACGAAATAATAGCCACATTGTTCAACCAATACAAAGTATAAATTTGCAATCATGGGCACATTTTCTACAACTATAACACTGTACTTAACGTTGATCTGGTATTTTGTCAGAAATTTTTATTACCAGATTTGGAATAATTGTTTATCTCCTTTTTTAATTTATCTCCCGTGAAATTGCTTTTTTTTAACTAAGTTTACTTGTTTTTCTATTCTAACAAAAAAGTTTTTTAAAACACTAAATAGAATACGGTATATAAGAAAAGTACCAGTATCATAAATGAAATATATGAATAAAAAAGTCTCGAAGTAGCTATTTATTAGTGGCATTAGAAATGCTAAGCACTTATCTCATTCCGTAATTGAAACTGTTTAAAACTTATCATTCTCAGTAATTTTATCTCGGAGTTTAAATATGTAAATACTTATTCTGTTAGGCAAGATGTGGAAAATTATGCGTTCTTCCCAGAAAGGTGTGCGTGGGTTTCGTATCTTGTAGAATATCACTTCAAGATTCAGGTAAGAAAATGATCTTTTTAACATAATAATGAAAGTAGATTTTCTTTCCATGAATTTGCAAATAATCTTACACTTGATCTAACAGAAAAAGAAATGAGAATGAAATCAGGATTTAGTAAATATTTTTGTTATTACAAAAATAAATACTCGATTACATACAACACAATTGTGAACAACGCTTGAAGCCTATGCATAATATATGTGCTAATATTTATAGAATATTTAATAGTTAATAACATTTAAAAAATATATGTTTATTTTAGTGACAAAATAATAAAAAAACGTGAAAAATTAATAAATCAGAAATATTAATTAAGTATAGTAAAAATCTATCAAAATTATAATAGACAAGTAAAAAGTTAACTTCGAGTAACCAATAGTTAAATTAGCAAAACTAGGTTGTAATTCAAATTTTATAAAATTTTATTTTTTTTATAAAATCATAATAAATTTTAAATATAATTTATAAATAGATGATGTTTTTCTATTGAACTTCGTAAATGACCGAGTTAGAAGAACGTTTGTTAAAAAGTTTTCTATGCAAAACACATTATAAATTTGAACAATAATATGATACTATTATATTGAAAAACATATAACATAATATAACCAATATGAATAAAAATAATAAATATAATTATTATATTTATAATGAAATGTGCTATTACTATTAGATATTTTTTTAAATATATAAATTTAATATAAAAACTACATGGGATAAAAATAGTTCTTGATTTTATAAAATAATTATAAATATAATCAATAGCTCAAATTGTTCTTTATTCTATAAAATCAAAATCAGTTCAGGATTTCTAAATAGAATATAAAATTTTGAAGGCTAGTTTAGAAAAAATAATATTTTGTCGAATAATATATAAGGTGAACTATAGGAATTTTTTTTTTATTTTTATTGGCCTCGCTTACATGGAGCATTTAGCCACTTACAACATTTCTTTATTTATTCGACATTATTTTTTTTAATTCTATTTTTTACTTCTAATTCTAATTAATTTTAACTCAACATTTCAAACTCATTATCTTAAATTTAACTCATTCTTCTTTATAGGAATATTCAATTCTATGAGTTGTTAATACAAAGTATAACAATTTAGTAACAGGGCTTGAACAGAAGTAGTAGGTACATACTTTTATTTCACATCAATATTTCTGACTGTATTGTTGAATATCATATTTAATTATATATACTATACTATTATACTAGCAGCCTTATATTAAATAAAATTGAAAAAAAATTCTGCAATTGGTTAATTTAATTTTAAACAGTTAGTATAAAAAAATCTTAAAAAATGTTTGTTTGTTTAAAAAAAAAATCTAACATTGAAAATCTAAATTGAATATATATTTACTTAAGAGATAAATGCATAAATGGTCAAATATCTAAATAAATCTTATTACTCTAGGACTCTCCGGTAACAAACCTTAAATATCCGTTAATTTCTCGATATCGCAGACCAAATAAATTAAGACGTACAAGGCCAAAATTAGGTGATGAATACGAACTCGAAAAGTAACATTTGAGACGATCTTAGAGTACAATTTAGAAAATTAATTAATTTCGGGACACGAAGCATTAAAAGCCTTGTCGTTGCATAATACAGAGGTAAAGTAAATTAACACGACAGACGTACGATTATATTGTAAATCACTTTTGCGTCTCCGTAATATCTGTAAATAAGATATTATTCGAATTAATTCATAGCAATCTGATGAGAAATAATCAAAATAAACAAAAATTGTTTATTTTTAATATATAGAAATAAAATGATTAAGCTCACTGAAAATTTCTCATCAGATCTAGAGATGAATTAATGTTAGCATCTGGGTACTTGGCCAATTCGCGAAAGAAATACTTTGGTATGCCAAACTATATCCTGATCGACCCATAGCTGTAATTGGAACTTGTAATTCATTTTGTTAAATATTGTTATGATATTTTTTTTTAATAATTGTCAAATCTATTCTTTTTTTTCACATGTCCGATATAATATCAATTGCAACAGTGTATCAAATTTATGTAAGAGTGTAATTCCATAGGTTAATAATTCTATGAAATACCTTAAAAGTGTAAACTGTAATTATATAATGAAATACATTTTATATTTGAATTGAATTGAATTATCGAATTGTACATTTCAAATTTAAGAAATATTTTATATTTTTGTGCTTTTGCTGTAGTGTTTTTTTAAATACTTCAGAATTATCCTCAACGGCCTTTCTGCGTAATTGTTGGAAGCACAAAAAGACATAAGAATTTCTAGGAAAATCATAATATTAAATAATAGACTCGTGTTTTATGAAACAAACTAGATAATTTATAATAAAATATCAAATGTAATCGAATTCATTTATTTATATCATTTTAAATTATGAACATATTTGGATAAAGAAGACCAAAAACATATTAAATTTGAAAATGTAGGTACAGTAAAGCTTCCTGAAAATACGGTAGATATAGTATTTTGACCGACCATTTATAATTTTGCAAATTGTACTTATTCCTGGTTTATTATGATTTATTGCTCTATTTGTGAAGTGTATAGAATCCGATTACATTTTAACGAAGAGCACTGAATTATGAAGTGAATGATACTTCAATATGAATCATGCATATTATATGATACATATGTAAAAATAAAATATAGTATATAGTAGTAGTAGTTGAAGTGCTGGATTTAAATTATAATTTAGTTCATAAAAATTAAATTTATCATTCTTCAAAACTTTGTTTAAATTGGAAAACACCAAGTGGGTGTTAATAATAGCGGATGCATATCATGAAAAATACTTAGTTCCCAAAGACTTGATCATTTTATAACCATACATGCTCATATTTTTGAGATTATTATTTTATTTTAGGTGCTATGTTAGTAATCATGTTTGACTCGGTAAGTAATAATTTAAAAAAAAATTCAGGCTAAATTTTTTATATTGTGGCGGGAATAGCTCACTCAGTAGCGTTTTCGACTCACACGTTAATTTACCGTAACTAATATTTGGAAAATAAAACAAAATCTTCTGCATTTACTAAATATTTTTTGGTTGACACATATATATATATATATATATATATGTGTGTGTGTGTGTGTATGTGTATATATATATTCGTGTATATTTATCTTGTGTTATATCACGAAACTATGTACAGAGATGATCATGACATGTTCTTCTTACAAAACTTTTCGCTTTACACTTGCTTCCAGACAGTTTCCTAAGCAAACACTTCTTCCTATAGAATTATATGTGTTCCTGTAGAAAACATATAAAAAGTTTGATTTATATGCTTTTCTTTGAGAGAAAGAATGAGAGCCTGAGGTTGATTGTGGACCATTACGCCGATCCCAAAGGCCGCAAATGTGAACCGCGTTATATGATATATTGAGGCGCGGTATTGAAGTAAATTATGAGGGTTAGTTGAAATGCATATTAAATTTTATGTACTCTCAAATGCATGAATTCTTCAAAATTCTGCAACCTCATTTCTGTAATACAAGATACGGTAAATGGTTTATTTATTACATAATATATAAAGTGAATATTCGATTCAGATGCAGAGAAGAAATATCAAAACTTCAACTATACAAAGTAAAAGCTCAATGTGTTAAGTTGGTTAAAATTTCTATAAATTTCTCAATGTCACGATGATATTGGTAACTCCAAAGTTTCATAATTAGTCTCAAACTTGGGTTTTAGCGCTGTTACTTTCTGTCAAAACTTTCTGGAAACTGAACTACAAACAATTAGCTATATTTCTATAAAGTATTATTGAATGCTGTTTGCATATTCATGTGACCCAGTTCAATAACTTTCATAATATCAACTTAATAATGGTTCTGTGCCCTAATACCTAAATACATAGTCATTTGTACTAGAAAAGGGACACTGACAAAGGATCTGTTTACTTTCTGTTCGAAGGACACTAGATAATAGAATTTCACGAGTTTATAAAGGATGAAGTGGTCATTATATTGGTATCATCATCATTATCATTTATATTGGGGTTTGTTTTATATTTAAATATTACACAAAAAGATTTACGATACCTATTACACAAAAGATTCATGATAAGTGTAATTAATTATAATGTTTTATTTCGTAGAAAATATAATGGAGATAATGGTTATTTTTATAACAGAAAGAACCTATAATACTCAAAGATATTTTTTTTACAAATATAAATTTTATTTTTTACTCGAATCTCAAAATTATTTTCATATGCACCTTCATGTAATAATTTTTTTTTCAAATTTAAATTTACTCATAAAAGTTAAATTCTAGAAGCAATTTATTACTTTATCTTGTTGCAAAGTTAATAAAGCAAATGGATGTTTTGAAGATTTACTGATTAAAATAATCTATGCAAATTCAAAGTAAGTTTTAGATATAATTTTGCTTAATTCTGTTTATATGCTATTATATTATAATTGAAGATAGTATTCTCTCCTTTTAAGTAAAAAACAGGAGTATTCAGATTTAATTATTGTAAAAACCAATATAAATTCAAAATTACTTTTAGACATATTTTGCTGATTTTTTAAAAAATAATAGTCGTATATTTTTGTTTGGAAAAAGTTTTGAGAAAAGCTAATTTTTGATGCATTCAGAATAAAAAACATGCAATTAAATCAAAACTAATAATAAAAGCTATACAAACGTACTTTTCAATTATTTCCGATTCACAATGTCGGCCAGGGAAAAAAATCTCTAACAAAAATCGTTATTTTTAGTTTTTTGATTTCATTTAAAATGAGATATTATACCATTTTACTAAAATATTTAGTAATATTTAGTTAAACACTCATTTCGAAGATACATCAGAGTTAAATTTGCAAAAAATGGCAGTTTTTGAGAGAACTAAGCGTACGATTTAAATGATTCAAAGACTTTCTGCTTGTATTAACAAAATAATTGATTTTGGAAAAAAATTTGTTTTACCATATCGAAAATAATTCCGATTTTAATTTTAATTCTGACGAAAGTTCTAATATACTTTAAACAAATAATTTCAACTTTGCAATTCAGTTTATATAATTCTTATAAATATTAGACAATGTTACAGTATTTATTTATAATAGTCTATTTAAAAATATTTAATATTCCTCGAACATTTCGATACTGTACGGGAAGTTCCAGCAATTTGTGTAAAGGCTCGATGCCATACACCCCACTAGTTACACATATACTTGCATTTATTATTATCGATATATTATTATTTACTTATTAGATTATATATGTAGGTAAGATATTTTTGGATGTATATTTTTACATATACATTTGTACACCATTGCAACAATTTATTGAATTTTTTTAAAAGTTGTTCAGTTCTACGCAAGTTAAGTACCATATTTAATGAATTGCTAAGGTTATTATAATATTCAGTAATTTATAATATTCAGTAAATTTCGAATCGATTGACTGAGATTAATTCTTGGTGATAAATTTTTATTAAGATAAAAGGGCACACACGTCAATCGCCTATCTTATCCTTATCCTGGTTGATTAATTCCGAAGTTTTAGCATAATAATTATGTTCGTAATTATAATATCTTGGAGGTGAATTTGTTCTCGTCAGAAATTATATCGCGTGGCGTATCCAGCCATGTGTCAAACCGTTCGCCGAAGACATTTCCTTCGAGGTAAATGTTGCGTGCGCTCTTACGTGGGGGTCTTGGGGGCCGTGGGGGTACATCGAAATATGCGCATATATACGCATATGTACGCCTTTATGCGGTTGACGCAAAATCTATTTCATTCATGGGATTCCAATTATATTTAGACTATACACTCATGAGCAGAGCTTGACGCAAACACAAACACTCATGCACACAAAAGTATATTTATTTTAACAATTTAACTCACACGCATATATATATATATATATATATATATATATATATATATATAATACAGGGTGTTCCAGAACTTAAAGTCAAATCAAAGCAGGGTGATAGTATTGACCGTAACTGTATTGAAAAAATTCAGAAAACAATGTCACATGTTGTTTGGAAGTTATGAGCTTTTAAGTGAATCTTGGAGCTTTTTCGAAACTGCAATCATTTTTCGGTTATTGTGATTAATTTTTTTCAATTATGTTATTTTTAATCTTCAGAACCGTAACAGTAAATAACATGTCTAGGACCACAGTTAAAAATAATTTAAGTGGGCCTGCCTTTGCTTAAAACTAATCACCTCTTCTCCCAATCATTACAAATTGAATGTTTTTTAGATCATTCAAATCGGAAGCCCCGTATCTCAAAAACTCGATTTCTATTTTCTGCACTCTTTGCTCTTTATCTCCGTAACTGCTGGACCTGCCTTTGCCAAAAACTAATCAGCACATCTCCCTATCAATAGAAATCGAATGTTTTTTGAATCATTCAAATCAGTTGATGCGTGCGCCCGGAAACATGACTGGAAAATTGTATCCATACACATATACACACACATCCATTTTTTCTGCAGTATGCCAAAATGTTCAGAAACCTTCAAAACGTCAAGAAATGCAAACTTTACAATAACAATACAATACAATAACCTACCCTATGTGAAGTTAAAAGTTAATAAATACATAATAGTAGAAAATAATGTAGAAACTAAGTGTGGTAACATACAAATCTATAGTAAAGCTGTAAAATTTTCCACTTTCTCTACAATATTTTTTACCTATAAATTTACAATACTGATTTCCTATAAATGAGATTTGCTAACACACTTTGGTAAGCTATTTTTAAAGAATATCTTCTCTAACTAATTTTGAAAATTTTGAATTCAGAAAAAGGTCAGAAAAAGTTGATTAGGCACATATGATTTTTGATTAGTGAAAATCAGAATAAGATATTTTGCAAAAGAAACTATATCTCTAAAATGAATTCTGTTGTCCCGTGCATTGGCCTAAAAATAAGGGTTAAATTTTGAAATTTTTTTTTTTGGCCTATTTAGAGCGCCTCAATCGTGTCTAAAAGACCGACCCCCACAAACTTTGAAAGGCCAATTCAACCATGTTCGTACTTAGAACGGTTTTTTTAAATTTAACCCTTGTTTTTGGGTTAATGCACGGGGCATCAGAATTCATTTTAGAGGTATGTTTTTTGTTAATTTAGTTTGATTTCTAACTTTGTAATCTAACGTAGGTCACAATTTACTAAATATTTCGTAAAATTTTGATTTATTTAAAAAAAACTTAGGTGTCCGGCACTCGGGGACTTTCCCCTACCTGAGTATTTTATTATATTCTCTGTTGATGAATTATCGCGTACTTATTAGTATTTTTCAGAAATTATCTAATTAAAAATTTGTTCAAAAAAAGTCAGATAAAATATCAAAGTCCCATGTCGCGTCCTTAATTATGCAGCAAGGAGCGTTTTGCGTTAGCTTCAATTTTAAGTGGGTTTATGTGTCAGAGGGTAAATCACTTCTGACGCGCGTCATGTTAATCGTAAACATGCGTTTAACGTGCCAATAGAGCGGTTGAATATTGCGCTGCATGTGGCATATTATCATAAATATCATACATGATAAGGTTAGTAGCAGCAAGAAATTTGTTCTTTTGAATTCTAGAGATTTATTAAGGAATATCGTAAGTATCCAGGTACCATTTTGACTTCTGCAATACTTAGAAATACCGTTAAAAGATATTTAATTTTAGTGTAGGAGATGTTCGAATACATTCCTGTTAACTTTACTAAATTCAATATTTTTCAATTCAATTCAATAAATATACTTCAATGAGATTACAAAAGATTCTTCATTACTTTCCATATCATTCTATCAGTATCTATTCTGATTCAGAAAAATATATCTTTTGATCCATATTTTGATGCGGAATGATTAACAAGGCTGCAATTATCAAGTTATAATTGTTCTAGATTTAGATTATTTTAGAAGTATTAAATTTTTAAATCTTTTGAAAACGAATTTCTGATAGATGGCGTCAAACGATAGAAAACTTACCATTCATGAAATAATAGATTTTTCCATACAACAAACTTTTTCAATACCTATTTTGATTTTGTACTTTTTATTATTTATAGTCTAGTAGTAATTTCATTTATAGCATCAATAAAACTGCAAACGTAAGCGATCAGGAAGTATATGGGTGTTTTATTCACTTAAAATAGTGTGCATGACTAACGTCATAAATAATTCGTGATTCATTGAATATATATATATATACATATATATATAAATATAAATATATATATATATATATATATATATATATTATGTGCAACTAAACTATTCCTCTTGTGTCAATAAAATATCTAAATAAAGAACTTGGCGATGCCATCGTTGCATTGCTAATGACTTGCATCAATAAAACGTATTTTTAGTAAAAAGGATTACATACAATATATTGTAGCTGCATAACGATTGGTAGAAATTCATAAATTTTATATATAATTTTTTATATTCTGGAACTTCTCAACGTTTTAGACTAGTCTTCTTTAAGGGTTTATATCTCACATAATATTAGAAAATTTTGGAAGAACAAATAAAAAAAATAGACAGAAAGTGCAAAAATCACAAAAAATTTTGCAATAAGGAATGGTGTGGAATCTGAATGCATAGAACAAATAATTGCTATTTATATGCCTGAATTACAAGCCGCATATAAAACATCTTATTTAGTTGAATATATACATTTCAACCCTTTCTACTCGGACGCCAAAATACATATTAATCTTTCAATTCGCAATTGCAAAGGGTTAAAACGCAACTGAAGGTCTGGCTTATTTATCATAACAAATATTGCCGTAATATTTCCAATATTATTATAATATTTTTATTTTAATATTTTTATTAATATTGGCAATAGCAAAGAATGGCTACTTGGAAATTTTTATTTACATTTTCAATGATCCAGGATCCTTCTGATTGAAAGGTGAGGAACCTTCTGATTGCAACGATTTTTCGTTCCAGGTACCTTCTGATTGAAAAGTGAGAGCTTTGACCAGTCAATCACGATGAAGCCAATGTAAGAAATTAAATCACAATTATTAATTTTTTGCAAAATTATTATCAGACAACTTTAGGAGAACTTTAAGGCAACTTGGGAGTTGCCGTTTTTCCGTTTATAAAATTTTATTACTACAATTTCTGTACCACCACCAAGGTTTATTAATGACAGTGAATTGCTATTTGGAAGCTTATTTTCATCTATATTTTCAACGTATCGAACCAGGAACCTTCTGATGGTGAATGCTATGACCACTAAGTCACGGTAAAGCCAATGTAAAAAATCAAATCACAATTACTAATCTTTTGAAAAATAATTAATTGATTCATTCATGGCATAGAATAGATACTTAAAAACTGAACATTTTCACTTATAAGATCGGGGGCGTTCTGATTTGAAGGGTAAAGCTCCAACCACTAAGCCACAAAGAAGCTCATATCAAAAATTATTGATTTTTGTAAAAATTACCAATACCAAAATAAATATCGATAAAAACATGTTGGAAACATCAATAGAATAGATATTATGGACAATTAAATCTTCCTGAATTTCATGGAAAAATAAAGTTTATGTTCGTGTATTACGTCGTAAAAATAAGGTCTTTTCGTGCATCATTCGACTTCCGTCTCATATATTCGCTTTTCGCTCAGAAAGTTATTTTTATGAGTAATTCACGCTGATTAGGTTTAATACGAAACGACACGGCACAATTCAAGATTGCCTTAATATCAGTCTTTGCAATCACTGCTACTCATGGCATAAAATCAACACGTGTTGGCACTCATACATCTTGCTTTAAGCATTTATTCAAATATATATATATATATATATATATATATATATATATATATATATATATTGAGCCTCACTGGTATCAACATCATAATGAGCTTTTTGTTGAACAGGTCGTCGAAATCACTATAACAGTAATAGTAACAACAATTACTATAACCATACTTTAAAGATCTTCTGAGAATTTTTGTAGAAGTAACAAAGATGTATGCGTGGGATGAATCTTTACACATGATTAGACACTTACTTATTTTCTGTTCTGATCACGATACTCTAAAAAAATAATCTACTTGAGTGACTTTCGAATTATTTAAGTCAAATTATTCCAAAATATTTCAAATTATTAAGGACATGATCAGATCATAGCATGGGAAGTTCAAGAGTTTGAAGTCCTATAAGGAAGCGTTCATTAACAATTTGATTTTTAAGGAATTTTAGGAATTTTTGGAACCCCCCCTTTCTCTTGGTAACATTTTAGGATATTTAAAATTACCCCCCCCCCAGCCAAATATCACGTGAGGTATGTACAATTTTTTGAACAAATTTTTCGAATTTATGAAAAAAAATGTTTTTTTTCAATTTATTTTTTTGGAAATTTCGGTAATTTAAAATTTCGGTAAAAAATACACGTGATATCTTACTAGACCCCTCCCTCCCCCACATGATTTTTCGTGACTTTATGTCAAACCGCTTCCTCCCCCTAAAAATCTCACAAAATTAATGAACGCCCCCTAAGTTGTTATGATGAATGGAGTTAGTTTTTAGGTACCCAAACTGTTGCCTCATCTCTACGTGATGCATTTTATTATTACAATTTCTATATTATTAACGGAACAATTTTGGTCAAAAACTATTTTACTTGAAAACTTATTTTTATCCATATTTACAAGTAAAAACCAATGTCACTGCTGCTTGACGTCAAAGTATCTACGTGAAACCTCTGATTGAACTCCTATAGCTTAAATCACATATTCACAAACGAGTCTATTAATTTATTTGAATGTATAAAAAAGAATTCTATATACATCTGAATCATTTCTTTTAACTTGAATGAGATTTCTTATGATTTTATTAGGTGAAATATTTATATAAAGAATAAGTTTTAAAACAAGATATACTATACTAATGTTTATCTCGTAAAGGTTCAAAGGTTCTGCAGGAAGTTCTGAAAGACACGAAATTCTAATTCACTTTGGACACAGTTTCGAATTGAAAAAGTTTCATGTGAGTATTCGTCTAACTATAAAAATAAAAATCACGACAGATGCGCTATCAATCTTGTTAGTTCCGATTGGAAAACAATTCAATGTCGTCTATATTTAAATATTTACAAAGAAATTTTACATGTGTAGATAAAGAACATATGTATATATGTATATGCATATATATAATATATATATATATATATATATATATGTATATATATATATATACATATACATATGTGTATATAATAGCATGCACATGTTTAAACGCCATTTCAAAATATATATAAAGTATATAAACATCAAATTGTAAACGTAGGGCTGGCAGATACTACAAACAATCCAGTACAAGAACTCTTATAAAATGTTTGGTTCTCAAAAAGAATTAAAATAATTTTTTTAAAACAATTGGTTCCCACGTGAATTGAAATATTCGAGAATTCAATAAAAATTATAAATGTTAATAATTATCAGAAAAATTTTCAGCTACCACTAGCCAGTAGTTGGTTCATAAATGCTCTAATCATTAATCTTTAAAAAAAACTTTTGATTTTTATTTTTATTGTTCTACATTTTTATCCATAGATTAAAACAGAATTTAAACACCAATCGTTGTAAAAAAAAATAAAGAATTGAGAATTCAAAAAAAAAATCACATTTTTACAGTTCAATAATATTCTATATTTATAGTATATTATCAAGATTTTACTCAACTTTGTTATATTGTTTAAACACCTGCATTCAACAGACAGACATGCAAACATACCGTATACGTATGAATTGTAATGGAAAATCTATTTTGAAAATATTTTTCAAAAACAAATTAAATCAATAATTTTAGCAATGTAACTTATTGTGAGATATATCTAAAATTTGCATTTGTTT
Source organism: Ctenocephalides felis (assembly GCF_003426905.1). Lineage (NCBI taxonomy): Eukaryota > Metazoa > Arthropoda > Insecta > Siphonaptera > Pulicidae > Ctenocephalides > Ctenocephalides felis. The sequence continues at coordinate 40,844,364 of NW_020537758.1, read as the reverse complement.
TAATATCTTTAATTAATCGAAGAACAAGATTTCGATCCAAAAAGACTTTTTAAATTTTTTGAAACTCCCGTGGGTAAAAAATATTTTTTAAAAGCATTAAAATATCAAAATAAACTCGTTTGTGAAATTTTGTTATATATTTTATATGATTCTGCAATCTCCATTAAGCCACGAAAAATATATTTAACTATCCTTGTAACGTTTATTATATTTAAAATGTAAATTGAATTTCAAATTAAATATAGTTTTGTCCTATATCAAAGTTGCTAGACTCATTCATTTCATTTGTAAAATTTTGTTATAAACTTTTAGAAAACATAGAATATGACACATATAATTAATTTATTGTCTTTATAATGTTCATATTCAAAATATAATTTAAACATGAATCCATTTCAGTAATAAATTTACTTTATATATTGGTATTAATTGCATCAAAACCTGCGAATTACTTACTGTTCTCCTAATCCAGAAAAAGTTAAACAACTTAGTATTTATAGTTGTAGTAACTAGTTTAAAACATAAACATACTTTATATAAACAATATCTCACATAATGCAGAAATATTTATTTGATTTTAGCTCTTGTAAAAGCAAACTAATTGATGAAAGGCGTATTCATATTACGACGGTTTAATTCAGAACATTCAAACATTGGTCTCAGAATTTAAATAATTATTTTATTGAGACTTAATTTATGTTAGTTATAATTTGTTCTGATCTTAGTTTAATTTAAATTTATTCTAATATCCTATCAATTAGGATAAGTTCAATAAGTGGATCAGAGTTTTAACGAGTTATACCCAAAAATCTTGCCTCTATATTTGTTACAAAAATAATTTAAATAGCTAGTAAAATCCACAATCACATTGATGTACATTCAGCACAACTTTTTTTCCCTCCCAAAAAAGCGTAACAACAGAAATATTCATCAAAGATAATATCATTGGGGCATAATGAAGACTGTCATTTTTTATATAAAATGAAGCTTCATCTCCTTTTTAATCCATTGTTTTGCATGACAGCTTATTTAAACTTCCTGAGCTTTTTTTGATTAACAGTATAAATATAGAAGTATCATTATAATTCGTCATATCAGAATATATTTTTGTTGAAAATAATAATATCCAAATAAATTTATAACTATTCGTTGCAGTATATTTTTTTGTTTCTCTCAGCATCTGGACCAAAATAGTTTTCCTAATATTCCAGCAACTTCTAATTATTTTAGTATTTAAAAAATGCAAATATATATTCACTAAACCTTGTCTCAAAATTAGGAAAATTATTTTTGTTCTTAATTTAAGTTAATAAAAAATGTACTGCATGAAAGGTGATTCATGATGCAGAAGCATTTATTTCTCAATTGTTTTGCTGTTTGTGTGAACTAGTGTCATACCATTGAAAAAGTATAAATTTTTTCGTGAAAGATACTATATATTTTTTGTCATATGTAAATTTGTAGGTCAATTTTATATTTAGCATTCTTGTACAGCTTTTTAAAACAACCCAAACTGCAAAGCTCTTAAGATATATTTATAAACATTTTTATATTCTAAAACTCACTAAAATAATTTAAAACATCCATAATATCTGCATATATAATTTTGCTGGTAAATCAATACCTGAACCAAAATTGTTCTAGATATTATAAAGATTTTAGCAGGCAAAGAATTCGAATAAATACATAGTCACATACATATGTAAACTTCCCTTTCATCATTTATCCAATTTGTCTAATTTTGGTGGAAATTAAAAAATCTGTTTGTATCTTTTAGTTAAGTTATTGCACATATTTTTGTTCTGCTACATTTTATTTTTTGTAGAAAAAATCTACTTGAACTGAGTTATATTGATAACACTTGTGTAAAATTTAATCTAAACGTCTCCTTAACATTAAGGATATTATTTTTGTTCTAGTTAATATAAAATATACTATATGAAATTTCTTTATTGCACAAGAACTTAATCTTATATTCAAGCTCTTAAATAAGTATAATTTATTTTTTGTGATAGATATACATTCCTTTGTACCTTTGCTTGATAACTTTTATAGCATGAGCTTTTTTGTGAATAACTGGTTAGAGCTTTGGCCTTTCATTCAGAGAATTTCAGATCGGATACGTACTACTTCGGACTACTACTACCTGATAGCCTCAGACAGCCTGATTTCAAGCAATATTGTCATGGCAATAAATGTATTCGTAAAATAAATAACAAGTTTAATTGAGCAAAACCATTGAAATTTACAATGAGTAAAATAATTGGCCAGCCCTTATCCTATTGTGTATTTTGACTAAAAATAATCCTCACCTTGCATGAGGTTGATGGAATGTTCTGAGAACGAGTCGCTTGTTTCTGTAATAAATATTTCGAGACTTTAAATTTAATAATAAGTTTATGACCGCAGCTTGAATTATATTCGCCACTGTTTACTATATTTATGGCATCATTAGTGTGCTCATTTTGTTTGATGATGATGACTAATGGGACATGTTTAGCAAAAAATTTGAATACTATATTTATGGCATCATTAGTGTGCTCATTTTGTTTGATGATGATGACTAATGGGACATGTTTAGCAAAATATTTGAATTTTTTCGTTGACGTTGATAGGTAAATGATAGAGGACGCAAAAATTGTTGATATAAAGGAAACTTTGCTTCATGAAAATGTATACTAACAGAACATTACTACAGAAGGTCGAAAAGAGAATAAATTGTTTAATTGAGAATAAATATTTATTTAAGAAAAATGAAAATAACTGTCCAATATTGAAACTTAAGAACGAATAAAAAATTAGCAATTGACTCGAGGAGTTGCAATCTTAGCTTAGTGAGATCTTATAATTAAAAAGTAATGAAAATAAAAAAATATAAACATTTTGATTAATAATTCTTATTAATTTATAAATGAAGAATAAAGTAAAAAGTAAATAAATTATTGATAATAATAATGCAAAAATTGTATTCGTAAAATAGAAAAAAGTAGAATCAATTGTAATGTGATATTAATTTTTAATTGTTATGTTTTGATATAAAATCAAATATTTCACTAAAAAAATTAGTTGAATCGAATTTTGATATAAAATCAAATATTTCACTAAAAAATTCGTTGAATCGACTTTTCGGCACTAAAGTGCCATCATACAACACTTCAAAGTATGATATATTCTTATATAAGTACTTATTTGCATAGATTAGAAAATAATATGAAAAAATAAGTTTCAGTGTATTTAAAAAAACATTTTTTTTAATAATCAATTGCTGGTCTTCTAATAAAGTAATTATTAAAAATCTATCATAATATATAGATTTCCACATGTAAAAGGACCGTTAGAAGTGCATATATATATATATATAATATATATAATATAAATATATATATATATATATATAATATATATATATAAATATATATATTATATATATATATATATAATATATCATTCCAAAATAATTTCATGTTTATTTATTTTATGCAATCGCACTTCAGAAATAGTGCGAGGCATACATATTTGCATATATATATATATATATATATATATAATAATCTGTACATTGAAACTACATTGCAAACTGGTTTTTCTAAAAGAATTAATTTAAATAAAAATCATATAATAAATAGAAATACTACAAGTACAAAATAAAAACACAAATAAATAATAACATAAAAAATAGTTAAAAAATTACCAGAAGTCATATATGGTAAGAAAAACGATAATCAATAATTCTATATTAAAAACCAGAAGTTTTAACTCCAATTATAATATTATTTCTCACTATGTGATTTTAATATGTTTAAACAAATTCATTCACCTAATAATTAACTTACAAAAAATTGTAGAATCAAAAATATGATATCATATAGAAATGAATGTGTTGTCTTTAAAACACAATTTTTTCGTGTTTGAGTTTTCAAGAAAAGAAAGATTATTAACTTCCCGTAGGGCAAGTTATAGTAATCGCAAAAAAATCGTAAATGAAAATTTTTATATATCTTTACGTTTCAAAGATTTCTGAATATTTCAGCATACCTTAGAAAAAATGGATGTATGTGTGTGTGCGGATACAAATTTTCGTCGACGATTTCGGAAACACCAGTCAACCGATTTGAATAATTCAAAACACATTCGATTCGTATTGATAAGGAGACGTACTGATTAGTTTTTGGCGAAGGCGGGTCTAGCAGTTCCGAAAATACGTGGCAAAAAGTGCCGAAAACGGTAACTCAGTTTTTAAGAGAACATTTTACTTGTTTTGACAAGATGAAGAATTGATCAAATTTTCATGAAAATAGGTCTAGCGGTTTCGGAGATATAGTGAAAAAAGTAAAAAAAAGTGCCATTTGGCGGTCAAAAATGATTTTTTTTTTTCAAAAAAAGTAATTTTTTGTCAAATTTATAGTATCTCAAAAATCTATTTTTTTCGTAATAATTTTTTTTTCATCAATGTTGACCTTTTTAAAAAATTAATAATTTTTGGTACGGAAAGTTCCAGCAATTTGCCTTAAGGCACGATGCCATGCGCCCCACTAGTTTATTATATAAGTTATACAGAAAAAATAATTTATTTAATTTAATTTGAAATATAGAAGATTATAGAATGGTATACAGTTGGTCTTTGATAATAGCATACTTTATAAAAATAATTAAATATCAATCTAAAATATAAAAATTTTAATATCAAATGATATATTGTACAAATATCACACAATTTTTTTTTTTTTTTTATAAATTCTTTAACAGCGATCAGAACTTATGAGTTCTATGAGCTGTTGTGATCAATTATCTTATTATTATAGATGGCAACCCAAACAGTTGTCCCATCTCTATGTGCTGAATTATTACAATTGCTGTAATAGTGATGACTTTTTATTTCCAAGTGGCATGTTGCCACTACAGCTATGCCCACGAAAGGCCATTTTCACTTGAAATCATATTTGAAATCTATGATATATCATACAATTGATTAATAAAAACTTTTCAAACCAAAACAAGAATTTTATCTTATAAAAAAAAGAAATAGTTTCATTATTAGCTGTTTAGATAACTGTAAAATTAAAATTTAAGTTATATAAACTATGATAATGGTTGGTTTGAAAATATGAGGCCAATTTAAATTTATAAAAATATAATAATAACTAACATTTTGTTTGATAAACCCCAGCTAACACAAAGCGTTAAACAATTTGATTATATAAATATTATATATATATATATATATATATATATATATATAATAAAAACTTACCTTATATCTTGTTTAAATTCCAAGCAGTTTTTCAGATTGATATTGTTAACACATTTACAAACAACTATAAACAATTTAATAAAAACAGAAAGTCTTTCTAACGTGACATACAAAACACAATTTGTAACAAAGTCTTTTATATTTATAATATATTGTTCCAGTAAAATCACTATCGAAACTGTTTTATATTTTTTCTAAATTTTTTACCATATGTGTATAAATATTTATCACTCGGAAAAACATAAAATTTTCAATTAAAAATGGATTTAAAATTCCGATTACCAATGTGTTTCAATTATCGAACACGTGATGTAAATATTATCATCGTACTGAGGTGTGCTTGTCCTTTCCAAAGCGGATAAATGACTGGCGCACACTTGCCATAGTACGCGAATGTTTTGATGGGAAGTTAGCCGCGCGCCTGCCCAGAGGCGCCTTTCCATAGATATTCAACTATCGGTAGTTATATAGATATAGATATAGAGGATTCATTGATGATAGTTTAACGGTGGTATTTAGATTATAAATGGTAGTAACATCAGACCAAGGGTAAAATATTACGGAATTTACAGGTTTTTTTTATTCCCATATAATTACAAGCTGCCTAGAAAAGCATTTAGTAACTTTATTGGCTAATGTGTTGAATGATATTTTAAAATGCTAAAAATCAGAAGTAGTCATTTTTAATTTGAACAAGTAAAATGTTTTTTGAATCATTCAAATAGGGCGCTTCCCTATATACATTGATACACACACTTCATACATACATCCATTTTTTTAATGTAAAGACATGCAAAAATGTTCATTTTCGATTTTTGCAATTACTATAACTTACCCTACAGGAAGTTAAAAATATGGGACTGGTTCTACCGTAAAATAGACCAATGTGTCGTAGAACCAAGGTGACTTTTAAGATCAATGTGACGTAAGGGCTTTGTTACGTAGCACTTCTCATACAAAATGGTACCAAATACTGTCAAAATTCTATATGGTTGCTGTGTAATCAGACGTTTTAGATAGAAAACCTAACCTAAAAAACTTTGGTAATTTATTTTTGGTAAAAGATTTGGTATAATAACATATGAGTAAAGTTACATCTTATGTATACAACGCCTAATCGCACAGCGAATCCATGGCATGTTGACAGTATTTAGTACCTTTTTGTATGAGAAACGTAACATAACGTTACATTGGTCTATTTTACAGCAGAATCGGCCCCTAAATGGAAAACACATACAGAAAAAATAATAAAAATTCTAAATTACATATTGATTATGCTAAATTTAATCTTTTAGGTCTTTCAGCTGTTTTTATAAAAAGCAAACCCTTCGCAAGCTGATTCAGAAGGTTTTCTTCTGTTACTGTATACATGTCGGAGTCTTGGCAGATCAGTCAATTTGGGACGTACTTGGGTGCCTCTAATATGTTTTAAGAATCATATTCTGTGACCTTTGCAAAATGTTTATGAGGGTTCGGCCTGGGCTAGCTTTATGTAACAGCATTTTTAATAGATTTTTGTTCACTTTTTGTTGGCTTTATTTCTCTAGCATTTTGCTACTTACAACATTTTTGACATTATATTTTTTGAGTTTCTTAGCATTTTCCAAGTATATCAACTTTGACAATACCAGGATTTGATCCCAGTACGACTTATAATGCATCCTCATTATTTAGAAAAATGTACCTTGTGATGATTAAACTCAATGAACTCGTGTAAATATGATTGATTTCACTTACACTTGTTGTTGTAAGTTATAAAAATTCACTAATTAGATATAATAGTAAATTGGGGTTTTACATTTTTTTTATCATAACGCTGATAGAAGAGCTTGCCCGTGTTTTAGTGGACGAAGCTTTGACCTTTCAAATTTGGCCATTGGACATCAAGCAGCCGATGGCACCGGCTGCCAATTAAAAGTCAAATTATCATCAAAATTAGAATAGTACAACCATTAAAATGGCTTCTGCTAAAAATATAATAAACATAGAATAAGACAACCATTGGGTTGCTTCCTACTACAAATTATAAAAAATAGAATGGGATTATAATTGAATAGCTTTCTATTAAAAATATATCAAAAATAGAATGGGACAAGCATTGAGGTACATTTTACTAAAATTATATAATAAAAAAGAATGAAAATGGTTACATCAGAATAGAAGAAAATAAATAACATTTATATTATAAAAATTATGCGTTATAATTTATATTTTCTGGTGGATCTATCAATTTTGAAAATCATATGAATAAACACTTATGATCTCTTTTCTCTCAGCAAACGTTTAAAGTGACTAAAATATTGTCTCAAAAGTTCTATATTTAACTCTGCCATCAGGATAAATTAATCTCAAAGACGCGATCCGTATAGGTAGTGCCAACACTTATAGCGGTTCCATGGTGTAATGGTTAGCACTCTGGACTTTGAATCCAGCGATCCGAGTTCAAATCTCGGTGGAACCTGATATTTTTTTTTTATTTATATATATATAATATTTTTTTTTATTTATATATATAATCATATGAATTAATATATATTTAATTCAATGGAAACGAAAGATAATGAATTGTTATGACTCCTATGTTTGTAGGACCATTAAAAGTGAGTATACATAGTTTTTTATAGTAATTTCTATAGCTTACTACTATTTTAAGCATTCCAAGCCAATTTTATAGTTATCAAAGCCTTAATTATTTCCGTTATCATATTATCTTACAATTTTCCAAAATGGATCTTTTTACTAATTGGTTACTTTACCAATACCACAAAATTTCCAATCGATATATGCCAAGATTGTTAGTTGAAACGCAAATGTATCAATTACCAATCTATGACTCAAAGAAAGAATATTGACTTATATTAGATAATGACCCAAAGAATATAGGGGAGATCTGTGTTCTTTGGCTAATATAACGTTCTGTGCTCTAACGTTCTACTTTTTATAAGAAAAATTGATATTGTATGGACAATCATTGGAGAAGATATGATTAATTATATTTATAATCTTACACAATTTTTTATATGTCGAGCGAAAGATAAATGTCCTAAATATAAATTTTGATGAAATGCACTATTAGCATGCATTAAATTGTAAAATAAGTTTCTTGAATCATTAAAATTTTAATCTAATTAAATATTTTTTAAGTATTAATTATTAAGGCCCAAATTACACGAATGAAAGTACTAAACAAGAGTCGAGTTGTAGCTCGATAGAAAATGTTTGAAAAATATTTATAGATTTACATAAATATCCAGGAAAAATACTCTTCGTTAATATTGGTGGATAATTTCAACACAAACTGAAAATTGAGGTAAATAATATAGTCCCACAATTTTAAATTAATTATTCACTTTTAAAATCTGCACAAAATTAACATTTTTTCAATATTAAAATATTTTCAAATTCACCTGGAAAATTATGTATGTTTCTTCAGAAACTGAAATAATGATTTAAATTAATGAGTAGAGTAGCCATCGTGAAGAAATTCAATTAGAAACAATCTTTAATTCATTACATCCATTTATTAAATAAATTAAATAAGTTTAAATATAAATATTATAAAGTTTTTTAACTTCTGGAAGATTTTTATCTTTTGAACATAAAATCTGTTCTTTCTAGACGTACCAACTCAAACATTTAATTATAACTTTATCAGAAAATCTTGGAGCAATTTTAAAAATTATATTAATTATTTAGTGGAAATGCTTGTCGAATAGTTTTATATAAACGAAAGCTGAAGAGTTTTTATATATCTAGTTCATAATTATTTTTAATTCAGTCAATTTGTAAATTTTAATTACATTAATAAACATTCTTCTTCAAAATTCTTGGTAATTAGCGGTTAATATAAATTCAAATCAGTACTTGCTGACGTAATAGATGTAGTAATACGTCATTTTATGTCCCAAAACCAGAAGCTATTGACGTTATTTTTATGGTGAATCTAGTAATTGCCGGCGTAAAAATGCGTCATTCTTTATTTGAAATCATAAACTAAATAATTCATAGCTAAGATATCAGGATATCACTTATATTTAATTCCTCATCACCTCAGTTTCACCTATAGAAATAGATTGAGATTGGGAGTGGGCAGTAATTGAGAACATTATCGAAAGCGACAAAGTCCTCGATGGCGCATTTAATGAATATACGACGAACATTTCCCCTTAATAATGTGAAATTTAATCATAATATTTCAGAATGATGTTACGGAATGTTCCTTTCAACTTTGCAACAGAATTAATATATATGTATCTGAAAAGTTTCACACTAAGCATTTGTTGAATTATTCGGGAAATTTGGAGTATGTATTTAATAAAGCGTGGATAATAAATTTGTTTAAGTCATATAAAATGTGATTAAATTGTTTGTCATGTGTTTAAATTATATAAGAAATTTGTCTACAAAGTATTAATGATCTAGAATATTTTTTACAGAATTTGCTTTTTATAGCAAAGAATTTTTTCGCTGAATTTGCATTTTATAGCATTTTTTCTTTTCAAATGCCTAGTGTGTACAATATCTTAAAAATACTGATCATTAATTATTAAATGATAAATTATTGTGAGTTGTAAAAAAATCGAAATATTATTGGTTTTTCAATTTCAGTTTCTATATTAATTTTGGCATGTTTTTTAGAGAGCAATACGTATTTCCCTCAATTTATAATAATTCAGAAAACTTCAACGTGGATTTCCTATTGTCAAATATTGTCTTTGCGATAGAGAATAAAATATAAAATCTCAATCAATTTAATAATATAAAATTTTGGGCTAATATTAGCTATTATAAAGAAGACAGGTTCTAATCACAGAGGATGATGTGCAAACATATCCACAATAAACTAATAAAAACAAATTCTTGTTTGTACTAAACTTTTCTCAAGTTTTTTTTTCGGGAATACTTATTCAAGGATTTCATTGTTTAACTTGGAACTCCTCTCAATTTTACTTCTCGTTTAGGTCGCCAAATATTTGCATTTTCTGTTTTGTCTTCTTAATCTGTTCAAGGTTTTAATATTTTTCAAATTGATAAAAATAAGATTCTTTAATTTTAATACTGTATTACCTAATCTGTTAAATTGTTTTTAGTTAAACATGTCCAGTTAATTTTAAACAGACTTTTTGCAATCCCTTTTCACTTATAGATTTAATTATCTATTTTACACAGAACCTCTTAAAATTTTCTCTAAAACCTTTGGATTTTTTTTATACTTTTTTGCATAACTTCTATTGATTTTTTCATGTCCCTGATTGAAGTGAACCAGAGTTTTCATTTTCTCGAAAATTAAAAATTGCTGTAAAACTATAATGAATATATACCTCATGTCGATTAGTTTTGCGTTCGAGCTATTTCCTGTATTATTTTTTTTAATTAACGATTTCAGCAAAATTGATTTTGAATACTCAAAAACCATTCAGGAAATATCAGTTGGAAAATCGTGTTGATCAGTATTATTCATATATGTGTGTGTTTTATTTTCTATTATATGTGTATGTGTGTCATCCAATATCAACTCGTATCTTGAAATTAATATACCTCATCCATCACTTTTTTAATCTGGCGGTTATTTATTATGGATTACTTACACCATTCAATCAAGTCTGTACACAACATGTATTGATTGAAATATCTATTTCGAATATACATTTTAAAACTTTTAATTAAATACTTGTTTTCATTCATCTAATAAATATATAATAAATCCTACACAATAGAAAAATTCTTTAATAAAACTTCTAATAAATGGGACAATTATAATCCCATTTAATGAATAAATAATTATAAGTAGTGCATTATCTGAAAACTGATAACAAATTGGTTGATTCTGCAAGTTAGCAAGTTTATAATTGACTTCCTAAAAAAATTGCCAGATAATCAGATTTTCTCATTATATATTTTGTCGACGTTTCGAGTCATTGTGAATTATTTGGCATCAAAAATGGAAATTTGATTTTCATAAAATTACTAATAATCTTAATCATTAATTGAAATGCTGATATTGCAGTCTAAAATTTAATATCGCACTTTTAAGTATCAATAATGATTTGTTATCCTCTTATATTTTTATATTGTCGAAACGTGTTCTAAAAATAAAAATCTCATTTTGTATTCTTTGCCGATTTGAATATGAGAAAAGTTCTTAACAACTTTTCATACGCAAACTTTTTGAATTCATTTCATAAATTTGAGTCAAGTTTAATTTTTATTAAAGTATCAAACATTTTTGGTCATTATTCTGCTTTATTCAATGCAATGTTACGTGCAGATATTTTTAAAACGTTTTATAATTGGCTATTTAAATGAAATGGAATTAATTTTACTTTAGATGAATAATGATTGAAAAAAATATGGGTGCGCACTTTTCAAACTTTTAATATGCTTTTCCGGCCTGATGTAATATACAATAAATGTTTTCAAAACGAGTGCAGATATTGTAGTCATTATTATATAAAATAGCACGAGTAGAGTTTTGCCCTTTAGCGTTTTTTATTTTATACAATAAAGTTAGTTGATCAAAATATCTACAAATGTCAAAGAATATAAACTTTCTACAATATGTATGACCTAACATAAAATTTTGTCGTATACTATTGGATGTTTATTGTCCACTCTAGAAGATTAATTTAGAATTTTATTACAATGATTTAAAATTCTATCTGACGGTTTGCAACGACTATTATTCTGCTAAAATATAATAAATTACTTTCTAGAAATCCTATTTATAATTTTATAAATAAAAAAGAATAAAAAATTTCAAGTGTTATTTTTTTAGCGCATTCGTATCCAACATCATAAAACGCACAAAAGTTCATTGTGCTAAAAATTAGAGTTAATGTACATTATATAGATACTTTCAAATTTAATTATGTTTAAATAGTATTGATTGAATCATATTTTATTAAAATATTTATAGTAAACGTTGGAATAATTAGGTGCAAGTCGCGTTCCAACAGATTGTATAAATTTCTTGATATCTGAAAATTGAACTGATCAACAAAAATTGGAACCATTGGATTTTATTGGTAATAATTTTTATGCAGAAACTTCTGATAGTATAAACAATTAAACAATTGGTATCATTCACAGATAAGTATGAAAAGCAGCCTGGCTGATCTTTGCTGGAAGCTCAAACCCATTACCAACTAATGTTTTCCAGATTATTATCTTTAAAATTGGTTAAAATTGACTATTGCAAAAATATTGACGTTCAATTAAAATAACTCAATCAATTATCATGCAAAATTAATAAATGCAGGAACAATTATATGTTTTTCGTGGTTTTTACGTTTTTGGAATCAGTCCATTATTTCTAAGAATTATTTGTAATATATTACGTAAATTAAAGCCGAATAAAGCACAGTTTGCAAATAAATGGCCTAAAAGACTAAATGTAGTGGATGACTTTAAATAGGATCATTTAAGTTAATGGCGCAATAAATTGCGGTTTCAAATCTGACTGTGCATCTTTAAATCAAACCCGCCTACGCTAATCTAGGGAAGACAAAAATGAATTAACTTTAATCTCTCTGAATAAACCTTCAGCAAAGTATCACATAGAATAGTTAGTATCTGTCTCAATAATAAACCAGTATAGTTCATTGAAAATCATAATACATATTTTAAATTAAATTACAAATATAACAAGTTGGTATTGGTATTTTGCCTTAAGGTAAGTTACATGAACTTCCCGATATGTGTAAATAATCGACTTAATCAATAAAAAATAAATTAATTTATGAGTGGTTAAAAGTATTCGGAGTGGATTTATTACACATAATTGAAAACGAACGATCATGTTAACTCAAAGTATTTTCTAAAAGCAAATTTTCAAAAATCAATTGTTCGTATGTTCATTAAGACCAAGTACTCTATCGTTATACCCAAGTAAATCGTCTAATATCAATTTTAACAAACGTCAATAAAACTTTTCATTTTCTCTAATTTTGATGTATTTTTAAAATTAGACTACTTGTCGTAAGGCCGTAATATTTCAGTAAGTTCTATAAGACCATGATATATATTGCCAAAAAAAGTTCCATTAAAATCGGCTTAAATTTTTTTTACAACAGTTAATTGCAAGAAACGGCTCGGTAGATTTTTGCCTAAAACTAATCAGTATCATTCCCAACTAATATTTTTCGAATAGTTTTCGATTTTTCATAATCGATTTGGTAGTATGAGCTTAAATGTAGACGAAAAGTTTATCACTTTTTTCCAAATTGCAAAGAAACGGCTCGGCCGATCGTCGCGCAAAACTGTGAAACGATAATCCTTATCGAGATACATCGAATGGCTTTAAATTTCTGAAATTGGTTCAGCCGTTTTTGAGAAAACGTCGATTTACGGCAAAAAATCTGTTTTCATACACACACTATTTATGAAATGATTTTTGAAAAGCAATCGGCACTGCGTTTCTCTATAAATAAATATAATTGCAGAAAAATGCAAAAAGAGAGTTTCAAAAACTGTCCGACCAGTCCGTTATTTTGTAATCATTTGCTGAATTTTTATACATTCAAACGCTTCACCAATGACGTCTATAATATCGCCAGAAAATCCAATTTTGATAAAGTGTGTAATTTTTTTCACGGAGTTGAAATCTCACTCGATTTACAACATAATTCAACTAGTGGGGTGGGTGGCATCGTGCCTTAAGGCAAATTGCTGGAACTTCCCGTACGGTAACGGAATGTTCGAGGAATACTGAATGTTTTCAAATAGATTATTATAAATATTGTAACATTGTCTAATATTTATAAGAATTATATAAACTGAATTGCAAAGTTGAAATTATTTGTTCAAAGTATATTAGAACTGAAGTCAGAATTAAAAATAAAATCTGAATTATTTTCGATATACAAAAAATTTTTAAAAAAAAGTTGAAACAAAAAATTGTTTTTTCTAAAATCAATTATTTTGTCAAGACAAGCAGAAAGTTCTTTGAATCAATTAAATCGGACACTTAGTTCTCTCAAAAACTGCCATTTTTGTACATTTAGCTCCGTATCTTCGAAATGGCTGGGCCTGCCTTTGCGAAAAACTAATAACCACTTCTCCCAATCATTACTAATTGAATGTTTTTCAGATTATTCAAATCGGATGCTCCGTTCTCTCAAAAACTCTATTTCTATTTTCTGCACTCTTTGCCTTTTATCTCCGTAACTGCTGGACCTGCCTTTGCCAAAAACTAATCAGCACATCTCCTTATCAATAGGAATCGAATGTTTTGAACCATTCAAATCAATGATCCGTACGCCCGAAAATGTGAACGAAAAATTGTATCCATACATACATACACGCACACACATCCATTTTTTCTGAAGTATGCCAAAATGTTCAGAAACCTTCAAAACGTCGAGAAATGTAAAAATTTTCAATTCCGATTTTCGGCCCATTACAATAACTTACCCTACGGGAAGTTAAAAATTAGTGTTCAGACGTTACTTCGCAATTAAAAAGCGATGAAATAATAAAAAACTTGGGAAAATATATCTAAACTATGAATATCCAAACGTGCTGATTCAATTTGAATGAAATTAGTTTCAAAATTGGCTGGCCCCAGAATTTATAAATTATAAGTGGAATGTGTTGCAGTGAGGAACCATTCATACTATACAATGTTATTATTGTTGTGTGTGTTATTATTTATGTGTGTGTATGTCTATGTGCGTGAGTGTATGTGTGTGTTTCTAAGCAAGTTTTCGATATCCTTTATCATTAAGCTTGCGTTCGCTGTATACTGTATATAACAATATTACTTCCATCTGCGATAGTGCACGCACATCGTCTCCCATTTTGTCATCATTGATTCTACTACCCTACATCGCCACTTCCAGCAGCGGCAACCGCACAACACCATTTGTTTGTATTTTCCGACAGATCTGCGGTCTTCTCTCGCAGATCGAAACGACACCCACACGACACGTCGGGCAAAGGACACGACACGACTCGACCATTGTATTCGGCTAATTGAGATTTAATAGTGAAATGCTATCTAGTGATGCTGTGGTTGCTCAGATTGAGAAAATTCAGACTGGGCACTAGATAAGGAAAAGGAAATATATCATAAATTATGTAGTTCATTTTTTAAAGCGATCGCGAACTAAAGGGTCTATGAGTTGTTGTCATAAATTACATAGAGGTACGTTTGGTTTTCTTGATGGCAACCCAAACAGTTGTCTTATCTCTATGCGATAAATTAGATTATTATAACTGGAAAACATAAGCTATCTATATTTCCAAATAAAAATGGAACGTATAAGGAAATCTCGAAAGTTTTATGTCTTTCTCATATACATAGTATTACTTACTTATTAACTTTCCGTAGGGCAAGTTATAATAATCGCACAAAAATCGAAAATGAAAATTTTTATAGATCTTTACGTTTCAAAACCTTCTAACATTCTTAGAAAAAATGGATGTATGTGTGTGTGTGTGTGTGCGTGTGTATGTGTGTGTGTTCGGATACAAATTTCGTCAACGATTTCGGAACACGGATGAATCGATTTGAATAATTCAAAAAGCATCGACTCGTATTCAAATAATTCAAAAAACATTTTATTTGTATTAACAAGATAAAAGGTAGAAGTTTCAGCAATTTGCCTCAAGACACGATGCCATGCGCCCCACTATTTTAACAGCAATCAGAACTTAAGGGTTCTATGAGCTGTTGCCCATGAATTACTTAGAAAATGATGTTTTTTTTATAGGTGAAAACCCAAACAGTTGCCCCATCTCTATGTGATAAATTAGATTATTACAATCTCTGCAGAGTAAGGGTCATTATTAATGCAGCAATGTCGAATAAGGACTATTTTTACTTGGAAACATATAGCTCTCTATATTTTCAAGTAAAAATTGATGCCAATACTGCTTGAAATCAGAGTGCTTCAAGCAGAATCGAACGTAGAAGGAAAGTCTTCTACGTTCAATGTTGTCCCTTGGTGACATGTTGTATTTCAACGAGCTCTTTAGGACGCCACTACGATATTGTAATTTTAGTATGTTTTACTAAATATATACACTAAATATAATAAATACTAAAGGAATAGTTCTTAAGAAGTATGAAATATATGCGGCTGTTATATATTTGTGTATCAAGATTTATCACTTTGAGTTGAAGTATTGGGAATATTTCCCGGTCTTTTATTGTAATTTCTAATTTATTAGAAATTATTTAATTAATATTAATATAATATAATTAATTTTTTAACATATTTTCATAAAGAAGATATCATAAAAAAGGTGGTAAAGGTTCATTTTAGAGAAATTATACTTGATTTAAAAATAATATCTATTCAAAATCAAAACCATGGAGTATTATTCACTTTCTTTTAAACAAATGTATTACACACTTAAGCATTTTCAAAAGCAAAATAAAAACATGAACTGCTAAGATCTACACGGGCTGATTAGATAAAAAATAAAAAACCATGTCATTTATAACTACAACTCCCCTATCACAAATGTTGTGAATAAATTTGGAAAACATTATATAATTGGAACGAAATCGAAATAGACATAATCTTATTCAAAAAATATTGTTTTCAATTGAGTAAATTTGTTTAAAAAAATGTGAATAATACGTAAAGTTAGTGATTATCTTGCGTTCTGGAAAGAAGGATTAGCAGGCATCTTTGATATGTAATGTAAAACTATAAACAAAACTTGCATCAATCCTTGAAAAATTTTCAAAATTATAATTCATAAAAATATTAGGATTAATCATACGTAAGATTAATCATACTGTTGTTTAACCCTAAATTTCGTAAACAATTTTCTATATTGTATTTTTTTATTAATGCGACAAAATAAAATTAATCAATAATTTTCAAGTAAAACTATTGTCAACATGCAAAAACAAGACATAATTCACAATTTCCCAATGTTTTATATAAATTTTCCCATTCCTGACGTCCACAAAATCACTGAGGATAAAACACCATGATTATATGAAAATGAAAGGTTAGGAGTATATGCTACTCTTAACCTTTCATCACTCGTCATTTTACCCAAAATATTTTATATAGGAGAAATAATTATATATACCGAAGAGCAACTCTATAATTTCAAAGATAGAATGTCATAATAACATTCGTTACACTAATTTAATATTAAAAATAATTGCATCCTCATATATTGACAATATATTTTTTGATTGATAAAAATATTAATATCTTCATTTTCCCTTTTATTCAAATTGACAATTTCGCTTTGAAATGAACCTTATAATGAAAAACCTTTTTTATCTAAAACTAGATATTTTATTTTGTATTGTTCTGTATTTTTTCCATTCTTCAATCGTTGATCTGATTTGAAAGGAATGTTTGTTCAGTCAGTTTTTCCAACTTGATTTTATCAAATGTTTCATATTTCAGGAAAAGTGAAGAGTTCAACGCACTTTGTTCAACCCGATATGACCTGATCCGTCCTTCAGAGAAACAATTTTATATCACTTTTCGCGATAAGGTTTCCTTTATAACGGAAAATCTAAAGTAAACAAATCAGAAATTGAAAAAGTGATTTTAAAATGAAATTTTATAGATGAAACTTCATGTGCATTTATTGAAATTTAAAATGCTAATTCAATCAATAGTTCTTTTTAAATTACAAACAAATTATGTAGATTTTGTTTTATAATTAACATTTTATTATATAATATTTGTTTTATTAAGGTAAACCAATATCGATTAAATCACGTGCGGTAGTGCATGAAATTACTAGAATTTCCCGCATTATAAACAAATATTCAATTAGTAAAACCAATAAGCAAATTAAAATTGAAATACGCGTCTAAAAATGATTCAGAACTTTAAACCGAAGTCATGTATCATATTTTATTCATACATAGAACATTTATATAAAATTGTTCGCTTGTAAACAATTTCGAAGGATATTGTAGACATTTTCATGTATACATTAATGATAATTTGATACGTTTTTGTTCAAATTCTAAACTCAAACTTAAAGAAAACCTTTAAAGGTCACTTTTTAACACACATTTCTCCAAGAATTGACATGTTAACTTCCTGATAAACTGAAGTATTTATTTAATATTTATAACAAATGATTTAAAATAACTGTGATTTACAGCTGCCAATTTTCTAACAAATTTCTCATGTTTAATACATTTTTTATCTTCAATTGTTAATTGCGAAAGAAGGAGCTTGCTATATCTATACTTTATTTTATGGTATTAAGCAAGGTAGTTTATCTTCTTTTTTAAACCCGCCCTTCATGAAAATTTGATCAATTCTTCATCTTGTTAATACAAGTAAAATGTTTTTTTGAATTATTAAAATCGGACGGAGTTCTCTTAAAAACTGGGTTATGACACTTTTTGCCCCGTATCTTTGAAACGGCTAGACCTATATTTGCCAAAAACTAATCAGCACGTCTCCTTATTAATACGAATCGAATGTTTTTTGAATTTTCAAATCGGTTGCTCCCGAAATCGTCGACAAAAATCTGTAACCGCAGACACTACACACACGCACACACACATACATTCATTTTTTCTAAGGTATGTCAAAATGTTCAGAAAGTTTTGAAACGTAAAGATATATAAAAATTTTCATTTTCGATTTTTTGCGATTACTATAACTTGCCCTATGGGAAGTTATTAAAATGCGTTTTCCCTACCGTTAATTATGAAATTAGATACTTATTTTATCTAAGCGAAGTAAAATAGATCAAAATGCAAAAGAAAATGAGAGAAACTTTTTTTTATGATTGAACTCCGCAATCAAATTTATATATCTTTATATTTTAAATTTAATTTTAATATTATTTAAGGTGCTAATTACAAGAATTTATGTTGCTAAGGATAGAAATTTGAGAAAAGAGGAGTTATTTATTATAATGT
>NW_020537758.1:40809090-40824246 GCF_003426905.1 Ctenocephalides felis | reverse complement strand
GTGTAACGAATGTTATTATGACATTCTATCTTTGAAATTATAGAGTTGCTCTTCGGTATATATAATTATTTCTCCTATATAAAATATTTTGGGTAAAATGACGAGTGATGAAAGGTTAAGAGTAGCATATACTCCTAACCTTTCATTTTCATATAATCATGGTGTTTATCCTCAGTGATTTTGTTGGACGTCAGGAATGGGAAAATTTATATAAAATATTGGGAAATTGTGAATTATGTCTTGCTTTTGCATGTTGACAATAGTTTTACTTGAAAATTATTGATTAATTTTATTTTGTCGCATTAATAAAAAAATACAATATAGAAAATTGTTTACGAAATTTTATAGGGTTAAACAACAGTATGATTAATCTTACGTATGATTAATCCTAATATTTTTATGAATTATAATTTTGAAAATTTTTCAAGGATTGATGCAAAGTTTTGGTTATAGTTTTACATTACATATCAAAGATGCCTGCTAATTCTTCTTTCCAGAACGCAAGATAATCACTAACTTTAAGTATTATTCACATTTTTTTAAACAAATTTTACTCAATTTGAAAACAATATTTTTTGAATAAGATTATGTCTATTCGATTTCGTTCCAATTATATAATGTTTCCAAATTTATTCCACGACATTTGTGATAAGCGGATTTGTAGTTAAAAAATGACATGGTTTTTTATTTTTTATCTAATCAGCCCGTGTAGATCTTAGCAGTTCATGGTTTTATTTGCTTTTGAAAATGCTTAAGTGTGTAATACATTTGTTTAAAAGAAAGTGAATAATACTCCATGGTTTTGATTTTGAATTGATATTATTTTTAAATCAAGTATAATTTCTCTAAAATGAACCTTTACCACCTTTTTTATGATTATCTTCTTTATGAAAATATTTTAAAAAATTAATTAATATTATATTAATATTAATTAAATAATTTCTAATAAATTAGAAATTACAATAAAAGACCAAAAATTTTCAATACTTCAACTCAAAGTGATAAATCTTGATACACAAGTATATGCAACAGTAGCATATATTTTATACTTTTTAATAAAGAACTATTCTTTATGTATTTATTATATTTAGTGTATATATTTAGAAACAACATACTAAAATTACAATATCGTAGTGGTCCTAAAGAGCTCGTTGAAATACAACATGTCACCAAGGGACAACATTGAACGTAGAAAGACTTCCTTCTACGTTCGATTCTGCTTGAAGCACTCTGATTTAAGCAGTATTGGCATAATTTTTAGTGAAAATATAGAGAGCTATATGTTTCCAAGTAAAAATAGTCCTTATTCGACATTGTGCATTAATAATGACCTTACTCTTGCAGAGATTGTAATAATCTAATTTATCACATAGAGATGGGGCAACTGTTTGGGTTTCCACCTATAAAAAAAACATACATTTTCTAAGTAATTCATGGCAACAGCTCATAGAACCCTTAAGTTCTGATTGCTGTTTAAACTAGTGGGGCGCATGGCATCGTGTCTTGAGGCAAATTGCTGGAACTTCTACCTTTTATCTTGTTAATACAAATAAAATGTTTTTTGAATTATTTGAATACGAGTCGAATGCTTTTTGAATTATTCAAATCGCTTCATCCGTGTTCCCGAAATCGTTGACGAAAATTTGTATCCGAACACACACACATACACGCACACACACACACACATACATCCATTTTTTCTAAGAATGTTCAGAAGGTTTTGAAACGTAAAGATCTATAAAAATTTTCATTTTCGATTTTTGTGCGATTATTATAACTTGCCCTACGGAAAGTTAATAAGTAAGTAATAACTAATGTATATGAGAAAGACATAAAACTTTCGAGATTTCCTTATACGTTCCATTTTTATTTGGAAATATAGATAGCTATATGTTTTCCAGTTATAATAATCTAATTTATCGCATAGAGATAAGACAACTGTTTGGGTTGCCATCAAGAAAAACCAAACGTACCTTCTATGTAATTTATGACAACAACTCATAGGACCCTTTAGTTCCGATCGCTGTTTAAAAAATGAACTACATAATTTATGATATATTTCTTTGTCCTTATCTAGTGCCCAGTCTGAATTTTCTCAATCTGAGCAAACACAGCATCAGTAGATAGCATTTCACTATTAAATCTCAATTAGCGAATACAATGGTCGAGTCGTGTCGTGTCCTTTGCCCGACGTGTCGTGTGGGTGTCGTTTCGATCTGCGAGAGAGACCGCAGATCTGTCGGAAAATACAAACAAATGGTGTGCGGTTGCCGCTGCTGGAAGTGGCGATGTAGGATAGTAGAATCAATGATGACAAAATGGGAGACGATGTGCGTGCACTATCGCAGATGGAAGTAATATTGTTATATACAGCGAACGCAAGCTTAATGATGAAGGATATCGAAAAACTTGCTTTGAGACACACACACATACACAAATAATAACACAAACTAGTGGTGCAAGGCATCGTACCTTAAGGCAAATAGCTGGAACTTCCGTACCAGAATTAAATATTCGAGGGAAAAAATCAGTAATCAATAAATATTGGTTAATGATTAATAACATTCATTTTAAACATTTTTAAATAGATAATTATAATGATTACTGATACTTCTATACAAATTACTGATCTTATTTTTTTTCATAAGACAGTAAATGGCTCAATTGATTCTCCTGAGATTCTAGAAAAAATTAATTTAATATGCCCGAGACAAGGATTAAGAACAAACCGTATTGTGCAGATTTCAAAAACGACGAAAAACTATATATTGAACGGTCCAATGAACAGAGTAGCAATGGTGGTCAATGAACAGTGCTCAAAACTAAACTTTTTTAATTCATCACATAATACATTTATCAACATTGTCAAAAGAAATAATACTTATTAGAATTTGTTAGCATTACTAGTGCGTTTGAGTTTACATATAAGTGCATGTGCGGACGTATGTATGTACGAGTGTATGTATAGGTGCCCGTATGTGTGTTTGTATGTGTTTGTAAAAATAACATAGTTTAACATTATTATGTTACATTACTATATAATTAACTGTATATAGCCGATTGGCGTATAATAAATAAATAAATAAATAAATAAGTAAATAAATAATCACTATATAAGTTATCGTTCATAAAATATACAGTGGACGACCTTATTGCTCAAAACACTTGAGAAAGTTTACATTAATAAAAGGTGCTGAATAAATCCTTCTGAGGATATATTTCTTATGATTAGAATAACGCAGTTAAAATATATACATTTTCAAACTGAATTGTAAATTTAAAATTCATTTTTGAAGCATAAAATTTTGTATATTTTTCAAAAACTTGAAAAAAAAATTTTTCTGAAAAATTTGAAATTTGCTCGATCCGTATGAGTAAACTTTTAAAATTAACAATCTTAGTACAGAATCCAACAAAATTGTAACAAATGTAGTATTCATTTTTAAAATTTTTATTAAACATCTGATAATTTGATGTGCTTATGTCTAATGATCATTTTTGACCGCCAAATATCATATTTTTTCCTCTGTATCTCCAAAACTGCCAGACCTGCCTTACCAAAGTTGCATCAGTTTTTCATTTCGTCAATACAAGTAACAGGCTTTTTGAATCATTTAAATCGCGTACTCCGTAATCTCAAAAACTGACTTACCGTTTTTGGCTCTTTTTGCTCCGTATTTTTGCAACGGCTGGACCTGTCTCCACCAAGAACTAATCAGCATGTCTTCTCATCAGTAGGAATCGAATGTTTTCGGAATCATTCCAATCGGTTGATTCGTGTGCCCAAAATCGTGGACAAAAAATTGTATTCGCACACACACACACAAACATACATAAATTTTTTCTAAGGTATGCCAAAATATTCACAAACCTTTGAAACGTAAAGATATATAAAAAATTTTATTTTCGATTTTTTTTGCGATTACTATAACTTGCCCTACGGGAAGTTAATTATATAATATGAATGGTTTACCCACTGCAACACATTCCACTTATAAATGTTTCTGGAGCCAGCCTATTTTAAAACTAATTTCATTCAAATTGAAACAGCACATTTGGATATTCATGGTTTAGATATATTATTACCGAGCTTTTCATTATTTCATCAATATTTGAAT
Source organism: Ctenocephalides felis (assembly GCF_003426905.1). Lineage (NCBI taxonomy): Eukaryota > Metazoa > Arthropoda > Insecta > Siphonaptera > Pulicidae > Ctenocephalides > Ctenocephalides felis. The sequence continues at coordinate 40,820,128 of NW_020537758.1, read as the reverse complement.
TATGACGTAACGTCCTAAAACTCACTTTTAAACATATTTTTTGCCGTAAATCGACGTTTTCTCAAAAACGGCTGAACCAATTTCAGAAATTTAAAAGCCATTCGATGTATCTCGATAAGGATTATCGTTTCACAGTTTTGCGCGACGATCGGCCGACCCGTTTCTTAGCAATTTGGAAAAAAGTGATAAACTTTTCGTCCACATTTAAGCTCATACTACCGAATCGATTTTGAACAATCGAAAACTATTCGTGAGATATTAGTTGGGAATGACACTGATTAGTTTTAGGTGAAAATCTACCGAGCCGTTTCCCTATAAATAACTGTTAAAAAAAATTAAAGCCGATTTTCATGGAACTTTTTTTGGCGATTTATATCATGGTCTTATAGAACTTACTGAAATATTACGGCTTTACGACAAGTAGTTTAATTTTAAAAATTCATCAAAGTTAGAAAAAATGAGTAGTTATTTTGACGTTTTTTAAAATTCATATAAGACTATTTACTTGAGTACAACGATAGTGTACTTGGTCTTAATGAACATACGAAACCATTAAAGTCATACGGAAACTGGTTCAATTATAAAAGTTATTGATTTTTGAAAATTTGGTTTTAGAAAATACTCTAAGTTAACGTGATCGTTCGTTTCCAATTATGTGTAATAAATCCACTTCGAATACTTTAACTACCAATAAATTTTTTTTTTTATTTATATCGTGAAGTTTATGTAACTTGCCTTAAGGCAAAATACCAATACCAACTTGTTATATTATTAATTCAATTTAAAATATGTATTATGATTTTAAATTATTTAATTTCTTAGATCTTTGCGTAACTGATTTAAATGAACTATACTGGTTTATTATTGAGACAGATACCAACTATTCCATGTGATACTTTACTCTAGGTTTATTCAAAGAGATTAAAGTTAATTCATTTTCGTCTTTCCTAGATTAGCGTAGGCGGTTTGATTTAAAGATGCACAGTCAGATTTGAAACCGCAATTTATTGCGCCATTAACTTAAATGATCCTATTTAAAGTCATCCACTACATTTAGTCTTTTAGGCCATTTATTTGCAAACTGTGCTTTATTCGGCTTTGATTTACGTAATATATTACGAATAATTTTTAGAATTAATGCACTGATACCAAAAATGTTAATACCACGAAAAAATATAGAAATTGGTCCTGCATTTATTAGTTTTGCATGCTAATTCGCTAATTGATCGAGTTATTAAACGTCAATATTTTTTCAATAGCCAATTCTAACCAATTTTGAAGATAATAATCTGGATTAGTTGGTAATGGTTCTGAGCTTTTAGTAAAGATCAACCAAGTGTACAAATTTAAATATTTTTTGAAGATATTGTCAATTGGATTATCCAATTCTTTTTGATCAGATCAATTGTCAGACATCGAAAAATTTATACGATCTGTTGGAAGGCAAAATCCCTCTGGCACGTAATTATCAAAACGTTTACAATAAATATTTTTCACAATAAAATATGATTTACTTAAAAACATATTTGAGTTTGAAAGTACCTATATGATGTACATCAACTCCCCTTTGTAGCACAATGAACTGTGCATTTTATGATGTTCTATACGAATGCGCTAAAAAAATTATAACAGTATTTTTTTATCATTTATAAAATTTCAAATAGGTTTTCTAGAAAGTGATTTATTATATTTTAACAGAATAACAGTCGCTGCAAACCGTCAGATAGAATTTTAAATCATTGTAATAAAATTCTAAATTAATCTTCTAGAGTGGACAATAAACATCTGTCCAATAGTATACAGCAAAATTTTATGTTAGGTCATACATATTGTAGAAAGTTTATATTCTTTGAAATTTGTAGATATTTTGATCAACTAAATTTGTTGTATAAAATAAAAATCGCTAAAGGGCAAAACTCTACTCGTGCTATATTATATAATAATGACTACAATATCTGCACCCGTTTTGAAAACATTTATTGAACATTACATCAGGCCGGAAAAGCATATTAAAAAGTTTGAAAAGTGCGCACCCATATTTTTTTCAATCATTATTCATTTAAAGTAAAATTAATTCCATTTCATTTAAATAGTCAATTACAAAACGCTTTAAAAATATCTGCACGTAACATTGCATTGAATAAAGCAGAATAATGACCAAAAATGTTTGATACTTTAATAAAAATTAAACTTGACTCAAATTTATGAAATGAATTCAAAAAGTTTGCGTATGAAAAGTTGTTAAGAACTTTTCTCATATTCAAATCGGCAAAGAATACAAAATGAGATTTTTATTTTTAGAACACGTTTCGATAATATAAAAATATAAGAGGATAAAAAATTATTATTGATGCTTAAAAGTGCGATATTGAATTTTTTACTCCAATATTAGCATTACAATAAATGATTAAGATTATAAGAGATGTTTTGAAAATAATTTGTATAAATTTTTGATTGCATAGACATTGGCATACATTCATACCTCTTCCATTTTTTGTTGCCAAATGATTCACAATATCTTGAAACGTCGATAAAATATAAAATCAGAAAATCTGATTTTCTGGCAAAAATGCATTTTTTTCGTAATTTTTTAGCATTTATTTTATTTTTATCAGATTATTGACAACAAGTATTTAATTAAAAGTTTTAAAATGTATATTTGAAGTAGATACTTCAATCAATACATGTTATGTACAGACTTGATTGAATGGTGTAAGTAATCCATAATAAATAACCGCCAGATTAAAAAAGTGATGGATGAGGTATATTAATTTCAAGATACGAGTTGATATTGGATGACACACATACACATATAATAGAAAATAAAACACACACATATATGAATAATACTGATCAACACGATTTTCCAACTGATATTTCCTGAATGGTTTTTGAGTATTCAAAATCAATTTTGCTGAAATCGTTAATTAAAAAAAATAATACAGAAAATAGCTCGAACGCAAAACTAATCGACATGAGGTATATATTCATTTTAGTTTTAGAGCAATTTTTGATTTTAGAGAAAGCAAAAAACTCATACAAATTGTATCAGTATGTGCATGTGAACCAGAGTTTTTAGCTTTCTCGAAAATCAAATATCAAATACAATCATTTGAATTTTTTTCAGTCGATCCAAGCTTTATTGATCAGGGACATAAAAATCAATAATTATGTAAAACAGTTTAAAAAAAATCCTAAGGTTTTACAGAAATTCTTAAGAGATGCTGTAAAATGAAAAGTTAAATCTATAAGTAAAAAGTCATTGCAAAAATTAACTGAACATGTTTATTAACTAAAGAGAATTCAACTTATTTGGTTACACATTATTAACTGAAGATCTAACTAAAGAGAGAATCTGTTTTTGACAAATTTGTAAAATATTAAAAACCTTGAACAGATTAAAAAAGAAAAACAGAAAATGCAAATATTTGGCGACCTAAACGAGAAGTAAAAATGAGAGGAGATCCAAGTTAAACAATAAAATCCTTGAATGAGTATTCCCGAAAAAAAACTTGAGAAAAGTTTAGTACAAACAAGAATTTGTTTTTGTTAGTTCTTTGTGGATATGTTTGCCCATCATCCCTTGTGATTAGAACCTGTCTTCTTTATAAGCCCAAAATTTTATATTATAAAATTGATTGAGATTTTATATTTTATTCTCTATCGAAAAAGACAATATTTGACAATAGGAAATCCACGTTGAAGTTTTCTGAATAAATATAAATTGAGGGAAATACGTATTGCTCTCTAAAAACATGCCAAAGTTGAAACTGAAATTGAAAAACCAATAATATTTCGATTTTTTTACAATTCACAATAATTTATTATTTAATAATTAATGATCAGTATTTTTAAGATATTATACACACTAGGCATTTGAAAAGAAAAAATGCTATAAAATGCAAGTTCAGCGAAAAAATTCTTTGCTATAAAAAGCTAATTCTGTAAAAATTATTCTAGATTATTATTACTATGTCCACAATTTTCTTATATGATTTAAACACATGACAAACAATTTAATCACATTTTATATGACTCAAACAAATTTATTATCCACGCTTTAATAAATACATACTCTAAATTTCCCAAATAATTCAACAAAATTCTTAGTGTGAAACTTTTCAGATACATATATATTAATTCTGTTGCAAAGTTGAAAGGAACATTCCGTAACATCATTCTGAAATATTATGATTAAATTTCACATTATTAAGGGGAAATGTTCGTCGTATATTCATTAAATGCGCCATCGAGGACTTTGTCGCTTTCGATAATGTTCTCAATTACTGCCCACTCCCAATCTCAATCTATTTCTATAGATGAAACTGAGGTGATGAGGAATGAAATATTGGTGATATCTTATCTATGATTATTTATGAATTATTCATTGTTTTATTTCGAATGAAGAATAACGTATTTTTACACCAGCATTTACTAAATTCCCCATAAAAATGATGTCAATAGCTTCTGGTCAGCAAGTACTGATATAAATTTATATTAAACGTTAATTACCAAAAACTTAGATAAACAATGTTCATTAATGTAATTAATCATTTTTTTAATTTTTGTAATTGACTGAACTAAAAATAATTTTTAGTAAATATAAAAAAACGGTTTAGCTTTCCTTTATATAAAACTGTTCGACAAGCATTCCCACTAATATAATTAATTGAATATTTAAAATTGCTCTAGAAATATCTGATGAAGATATAATTAAATGTTTGAGTTGATACGTCTAGAAAATCTAAAATTAGCAAAACACATTTTATGTTAAAAACATGAGTCTTCGAGAAGTTAAAAAACTTCCATATTACTTATATTTAAACTTACTTAATTTTTCTTAATTAATAAATGGATGTAAAGAATTAAAGATGATTTCTAATTGAATTTCTTCACGATGACTACTCATTAATTTAAATCATTATTTTAGTTTATAAAGAAACATACATAATTTTCTAGGTAAATTTGAATATATTTCAATATTAAAAAAAAATATTAATTTTGTGCAGATTTTAAAAGTAAATAATAATTTTAAAATTGTGGGACAATATTATTTACAGTATACTAAAAACCTCAATTTTCAGTTTATGTTGAAATTATTCACCAATATAAACAAGAAGTTTGTTGTCTCTTGGGTATTTATGTAAATCTATATATATTATTCAAACATTTTTTTTTGACCTATAATTTTTATAATAGATATATAATACGTATATTTTGGGCATTAATAAATAATACTTGCAAAATATTTAATTAGATTTAAATTTTGAATATTCAAGAAACTTATTTTACAATTTCATGCATATTAGTAGTACATTTCATCAAAATTTATATTTATGACATTCATCTTTTGTTCATATTAAGAAAGTTTCATGTGAACAATATCATATAAAAAGTTGTGTGAAACTATAAAAATAACTATTCTTATACTCTCCAATTGTGGTCCATACAACATACATTTTTCTTATAAAAAAGTAGTAGAACATTAGAGCACAGAACTTTATGTTAGCCAACGAACACAGACCTCCCCTATATGCTTTGGGTCATTATCTAATATAAGTCAATATTCTTTCTTTGGGTCATAGATTGGTAATTGATACATTTGCGTTTCAACTAACAATCTTGGCATATCGATTGGAAATTTTGTGGTATTTGTAAAGTAACCAATTAGTAAAAAGATGCATTTTGGAAAATTGTAAGATAATATGATAACGGAAATAATTAAGACTTTGATAACTATAAAATTGGCTTGAAATGCTTTAAATAGTAGTAAGCTACACAAATTACTATAAAAAACTATATATACTCACTTTTAATGGTCCTACAAACATAGGAATCATAATAGTCCATTATCTTTGGTTTCCATTGAATTAAATATATATTAATTCATATGATTATATATATAAATAAAAAAAATATTATATATATATAAATAAAAAAAAATATCAGGTTCCACCGAGATTTGAACTCGGATCGCTGGATTCAAAGTCCAGAGTGCTAACCATTACACCATGGAACCGCTATAGGTGTTGGCACTACCTATACGGATCGCGTCTTTGAGATTAATTTATTCCGATGGCAGAGTTAAATATAGATTTTTTGAGACAATATTTTAGTCACTTTAAACGTTTGCTGAGAGAAAAGAGATCATGAGTGTTTATTCATATGATTTTCAAAATTAATAGATCCTTCAAAAAATTATAATTCATTCAACATAATTCATATTTATTTTTCTGCAGAGAATATGTTAGTCTGATGTAATCATTTTAATTTTTTGTATATTTATTATTAGTAAATTGTACCTCAATGGTTGTCTCATTCTATTTTTATATATTTGAAGTAGAAAGCTATCCAATTATTGTTCCATTCTATTTTTGATATGCTTGTAGTAGCAAGCAACCCAATGGCTGTCTTATTCTGTATTTTTATGTAGAAGGAAATCCAGTGGTTGTCCTGTTATCCTTTAACTTTCAAGTGGAATCCGGTACCATCGGCTGCTTAATATCTAAAGGCCAAATTTGAAAGTCCAGAGCTTTAGTCACTAAGCCACGGGCAAGCTATTCTATCAACATTGTGATAGAAGAAATGTAAAAGTCTACTAGTATCTCGTCGGTGAATTTTTATAATTTACATTAGTAAATGTAAGAAAAATCAATAATATTGACACGAGTTCAATGAGTTGTAATGATGATGCATTACAAGTTGTGCTGGTATCAAATTTTGGTAATGTGCAAAGTAGTATATCAATAAACTTGAAAAATTGTACTGGCAACATTAAAAGAATAAGATATTAAAGTGTTAATAAACAATGACGTATTTTAAAATTAATTAGTTGTCTATGTTGCAACATGAAAATAAGTGACTAAATACTATAGCAATTAGGCGAACAAAAATTGAACAAATTACATGAGAACAGTTGTAAAGGTCATAGAATAAAATCTTTAAAAAAATATTAGGACCAAGTACGTTCTAAATTAGCTGATCTATTAAGACTTCAATATGTATACAGTAAGAGAGAAAATCAGAAAATTTGCATTAATATATTATTGGGAAACTATCAGAATCAACTTGCGAAAAGCTTGCTTTATACAAAAACACCTGAAAAACTTAACTAAACCTATTAGATTTAGCATAATCAATTTTTTTATTAAAATTTCTGTGAGTGTTTCCCATTTAGAAGCCGATTCTGCTGTAAAATAGTCCAATGTCACGCTATGTTGCGCTTTTCATACAAAATCAGGCGATTTATACATAACTTCACACATATATTATTATACGAAATCACAAAGATGCAGTTATGATAGCATTATTTTGTTTGATATATGTTCCTTTTTAGGTTAGGTTTTCTATCTTAAACGCCTGACTGCACAGCAACAACATGGGATTTTGACAGTATTTAGTACCATTATGTATGAGAGCGTTACTTAACGTCGTATAAGCCCCTACGTCGCATTGGTTCTACGTCACATTGGTTTTATTTTACGCCAGAATCGGCCCCATATTTTAAACCGTGGGTAAGTTATAGTAATCGCAAAAAATCTAAAATGAAAATTTCTGCATTTCTTTAAGTTTCAACGATTTCTGAACATTTTGGCATACATTAGGAAAAGTGGATGTATGTGTGTATATGTTTGGATACAATTTTTCGTCCACGATTTCGAGAGCACGGATCAACCAATTTGAACGCTTAAAAAATTATTCGAATCCTACTAATGGGAAGACGTGCTGATTAGTTTTTGGCAAAGGCAGGTCCAGCCGTCAGGAAGATACGGGGCAAAATGTGCTGAAAACGGTAATTCAGTTTTTGAGGGAACGGAGCGCCAGATTTAAATGATTCAATAAACATTTTACTTGTTCAAACTTAAGATGACTCTGATTAGCATCCTAAAATATCATTCAATACATTAATAATTATATGTGATATCTTACAAATACAGTAATTTTTGGCTATAACTGAGTATTACTTAGCTGTGAAATATTTTTCTTCGTCTCTGATACTGCTCTTTTTTTCAGAAAAGCTTCTAAACTTTTTAATAATTTTCTGCAAATTAATGGATAAACAAGACCTCAACTTTTGAAAATGCTCTAAACGAAGACGTACTATCAAGTTTCATAAAATCAAGACACAAAATAACAATGTATGTATATGTATGCGTATTATATGAGTATATATGTATGTCTATCTGTATGTAAGTAGATGTGTATGTATGTGTATATGTATGTATATATATGTGTATATATATGTGTGGATATGTATATAGTAGTGATGGCGTTGATTCAACGAACGGTTATTTTCAACCGTTTCTTCTTCGTTAACTAACTAACCTTTCGTCGCAACGAAATAACTAGTTGAAAATCAACTGGTTTCGAAGCAGTTGAAAACATGGCGGCCAGTTAAGTTTTTCAACGATATAGGAATTCGTTCGTTGTCGAAAACGAACGTAGGCAGGTACCTGCGTCGGAAAGGATCAACTAATACTATGAAAATCGCTTATTGTTAGGCTACTGCTTTTAAAATATTGCAAATGTACATGTATGTACATCTTAAAAGAAACTTGCAACACGCGCCAAATCGTTTAATTTAGAAAATCAGTTACATTTATTATAGTTTTCAATGATTAATATTTTTCATAAAAATCTCATAGCATTTGTCTTGTAATAATTTTTTAAACTAAATCTGAAAATTGATTTTTATTTTCATAACATTTTTATATAACTATATATTTTTATATTGCTACTTTATATAACATGTAAATTCGATGTTTTAGTATATGGCTTTGCTGTAATGAAAATATTTAAGTTTTTTAAATTAAACTTTAGTATTAATAATAATAAATGATATATATATATATATATGTGTGTGTGGGTGTGTGTGTTCATCAAATGCCACGTCAACTTGACTTTTATAAGAACAAACTTCATATATATTAGCAACTTTCAATGAAACAGTTATTTCAACTATCAGTTTCTTAACGTTGCCAGCGTTGAATCGTTAAAAATAACTATAGTTGAAAAATAACTAGTTATTTAACTAGTTGACGAAACCACGATAACCGTTTCGTTTCGTTGACGGCAAAACCGTCAACGACCCACCTCTATATATAGATATAAATATACAAGTTATGAATTAGCAAACAATATTATAAAACTGTATAAAGCCAATTGGCGTATAAATAAATAAATAAATAAATAAATAAAATTAAATTAGTTTAGCACTCCTTTATTAACATCCCGTAGGGCAAGTTATAGTAATCGCAAAAAAATCGAAAATGAAAATTTTTATATATCTTTACGTTTCAGAGGTTTCTGAACATTTTGGCATACCTTAGAAAAAATGGATGTATGGGTGTGTGTGTGTGTGTGTGGTGTGTATGTATGTATGATGTATGTGCGTGTGTGTATGTATGTGCGGATACAAATTTTCATCGACGATTTCGGGAACACGGATCAACCGATTTGAATAATTCAAAAAGCATTCGATTCGTATTGATAAGGAGACGTGCTGATTAGTTTTTGGCGAAGGCAGGTCCAGCCGTTCCAAAGATGCGGGGCAAAAAGTGCCGAAAACGGTAACTCAGTTTTTAAGAGAACGGAGCGTCCGATTTTAATAATTCAAAAAAACATTTTACTTGTATTGACAAGATGAAGAATTGATCAAATCTTCATGAAGGCAGGTCTAGCGGTTTCGGAGATCTAATGATAAAAGTAAAAAAAATGCCATTTGGCGGTCAAAAATGATCATTAGACATATGCACATCAAATTATCAGATATTTTATAAAGATTTTAACAATAAGTATAATTTTTTTTTACATTTTTATGGGTTCCGTACCAATGCTTATCCGTTAGACGGCGGTGCGGCAGTTGCGCGCTTTGACATTTTGTCTCTATGCAGATAAAGCAGTACGATTGCTTTGAAAAACAGTTCAGAATTTCCAGAGTATGTCAAAATGAAAAAAACATTTTTTTTTTCAAAAAAATTTTGTTTCCAAAAAAAAATTTTTTTTTCAAAAAAAGTAATTTTTTGTCAAATTTATAGTTTCTCTCTAATTTTTTCGAAGTAAAATTTTTTCAAAAATGTTAATCGTTTTTAAAAAAATAATTTTTGGTACGGGAAGTTCCAGCAATTTGCCTTAAGGCACGATGCCTTAATTGCCTTAAGACCAAATTCCACTTACAGCTAGTTTGTATTTTATATTTGGTTGTTTTGTTATTTAATTGTAAATTTGTATATCTAATACATCTAATAAAGCATTCAGTCTTTATAGGCAGTTTGCAATTATATAGAAATTAAAAAACTGTAAATTTCGTAATATTTTACCCTTGGCCTGATGCTACTACCATTTATAATCTAAATACCACCGTTAAACTATCATCAATGAATCCTTCTATATCTATATAACTACCGATAGTTGAATATCTATGGAAAGGCGCCTCTGGGCAGGCGCGCGGCTAACTTCCCATCAAAACATTCGCGTACTATGGCAAGTGTGCGCCAGTCATTTATCCGCTTTGGAAAGGACAAGCACCCTCAGTACGATGATAATATTTACATCACGTGTTCGATAATTGAAAAACACATTGGTAATCGGAATTTTAAATCCATTTTTAATGAAAATTTTATGTTTTCGAGTGATAAATATTTATACACATATGGTAAAAAAAATTAGTAAGAAATAATATAAAACAGTTTTGATAGTGATTTTACTGGAACAATATATTATAAATATAAAAGACTTGTTACAAAATTGTGTTTTCTATGCCATGTTAGAAAGACTTTCTGTCTTTATTAAATGTTTATAGTTGTTTGTAAATGTGTTAACAATATCAATCTGTTCGGGATTTGAACAAGATATAAGGTAAGTATTATTATTATTATTATTATTATTATTATATTATTATTATAATATATTATTATTATTATTATTATATTATATATATATAATATTTATATAATCAAATTGTTTAACGCTTTGTGTTAGCTGAAGTTTATCAAACAAAATTTCTGTTATTATTATATTTTTAACTTCTCGTAGGGTA
>NW_020537758.1:40779806-40808090 GCF_003426905.1 Ctenocephalides felis | reverse complement strand
GTGCGTCCGGAAACATGACTGGAAAATTGTATCCATACACATATACACCACATCCATTTTTTCTGCAGTATGCCAAAATGTTCAGAAACCTTCAAACGTCAAGAAATGCAAACTTCACAATAACAATACAATACAATAACCTACCCTATGTGAAGTTAAAGTTAATAAATACATAATAGTAGAAAATAATGTAGAAACTAAGTGTGGTAACATACAAATCTATAGTAAAGCTGTAAAATTTTCCACTTTCTCTACAATATTTTTTACCTATAAATTTACAATACTGATTTCCTATAAATGAGATTTGCTAACACACTTTGGTAAGCTATTTTTAAAGAATATCTTCTCTAACTAATTTTGAAAATTTTGAATTCAGAAAAAGGTCAGAAAAAGTTGATTAGGCACATATGATTTTTGATTAGTGAAAATCAGAATAAGATATTTTGCAAAAGAAAAACTATATCTCTAAAATGAATTCTGTTGTCCCGTGCATTGGCCTAAAAATAAGGGTTAAATTTTGAAATTTTTTTTTTTTGGCCTATTTAGAGCGCCTCAATCGTGTCTAAAAGACCGACCCCACAAACTTTGAAAGGCCAATTCAACCATGTTCGTACTTAGAACGGTTTTTTTAAATTTAACCCTTGTTTTTGGGTTAATGCACGGGGCATCAGAATTCATTTTAGAGGTATGTTTTTTGTTAATTTAGTTTGATTTCTAACTTTGTAATCTAACGTAGGTCACAATTTACTAAATATTTCGTAAAATTTTGATTTATTTAAAAAAAACTTAGGTGTCCGGCACTCGGGGACTTTCCCCTACCTGAGTATTTTATTATATTCTCTGTTGATGAATTATCGCGTACTTATTAGTATTTTTCAGAAATTATCTAATTAAAAATTTGTTCAAAAAAAGTCAGATAAAATATCAAAGTCCCATGTCGCGTCCTTAATTATGCAGCAAGGAGCGTTTTGCGTTAGCTTCAATTTTAAGTGGGTTTATGTGTCAGAGGGTAAATCACTTCTGACGCGCGTCATGTTAATCGTAAACATGCGTTTAACGTGCCAATAGAGCGGTTGAATATTGCGCTGCATGTGGCATATTATCATAAATATCATACATGATAAGGTTAGTAGCAGCAAGAAATTTGTTCTTTTGAATTCTAGAGATTTATTAAGGAATATCGTAAGTATCCAGGTACCATTTTGACTTCTGCAATACTTAGAAATACCGTTAAAAGATATTTAATTTTAGTGTAGGAGATGTTCGAATACATTCCTGTTAACTTTACTAAATTCATATTTTTCAATTCAATTCAATAAATATACTTCAATGAGATTACAAAAGATTCTTCATTACTTTCCATATCATTCTATCAGTATCTATTCTGATTCAGAAAAATATATCTTTTGATCCATATTTTGATGCGGAATGATTAACAAGGCTGCATTATCAAGTTATAATTGTTCTAGATTTAGATTATTTAGAAGTATTAAATTTTTAAATCTTTTGAAAACGAATTTCTGATAGATGGCGTCAAACGATAGAAAACTTACCATTCATGAAATAATAGATTTTTCCATACAACAAACTTTTCAATACCTATTTTGATTTTGTACTTTTTATTATTTATAGTCTAGTAGTAAATTTCATTGATAGCATCAATAAAACTGCAAACGTAAGCGATCAGGAAGTATATGGGTGTTTTATTCACTTAAAATAGTGTGCATGACTAACGTCATAAATAATTCGTGATTCATTGAATATATATATATATACATATATATATAAATAAAATATATATATATATATATATATATATATGTGCAACTAAACTATTCCTCTTGTGTCAATAAAATATCTAAATAAAGAACTTGGCGATGCCATCGTTGCATTGCTAATGACTTGCATCAATAAAACGTATTTTTAGTAAAAAGGATTACATACAATATATTGTAGCTGCATAACGATTGGTAGAAATTCATAAATTTTATATATAATTTTTTATATTCTGGAACTTCTCAACGTTTTAGACTAGTCTTCTTTAAGGGTTTATATCTCACATAATATTAGAAAATTTTGGAAGAACAAATAAAAAAAATAGACAGAAAGTGCAAAAATCACAAAAATTTTGCAATAAGGAATGGTGTGGAATCTGAATGCATAGAACAAATAATTGCTATTTATATGCCTGAATTACAAGCCGCATATAAAACATCTTATTTAGTTGAATATATACATTTCAACCCTTTCTACTCGGACGCCAAAATACATATTAATCTTTCAATTCGCAATTGCAAAGGGTTAAAACGCAACTGAAGGTCTGGCTTATTTATCATAACAAATATTGCCGTAATATTTCCAATATTATTATAATATTTTTATTTTAATATTTTTATTAATATTGGCAATAGCAAAGAATGGCTACTTGGAAATTTTTATTTACATTTTCAATGATCCAGGATCCTTCTGATTGAAAGGTGAGGAACCTTCTGATTGCAACGATTTTTCGTTCCAGGTACCTTCTGATTGAAAAGTGAGAGCTTTGACCAGTCAATCACGATGAAGCCAATGTAAGAAATTAAATCACAATTATTAATTTTTTGCAAAATTATTATCAGACAACTTTAGGAGAACTTTAAGGCAACTTGGGAGTTGCCGTTTTTCCGTTTATAAAATTTATTACTACAATTTCTGTACCACCACCAAGGTTTATTAATGACAGTGAATTGCTATTTGGAAGCTTATTTTCATCTATATTTTCAACGTATCGAACCAGGAACCTTCTGATGGTGAATGCTTTGACCACTAAGTCACGGTGAAGCCAATGTAAAAAATCAAATCACAATTACTAATCTTTTGAAAAATAATTAATTGATTCATTCATGGCATAGAATAGATACTTAAAAACTGAACATTTTCACTTATAAGATCGGGGGCGTTCTGATTTGAAGGGTAAAGCTCCAACCACTAAGCCACAAAGAAGCTCATATCAAAAATTATTGATTTTTGTAAAAATTACCAATACCAAAATAAATATCGATAAAAACATGTTGGAAACATCAATAGAATAGATATTATGGACAATTAAATCTTCCTGAATTTCATGGAAAAAGTAAAGTTTATGTTCGTGTATTACGTCGTAAAAATAAGGTCTTTTCGTGCATCATTCGACTTCCGTCTCATATTTCGCTTTTCGCTCAGAAAGTTATTTTTATGAGTAATTCACGCTGATTAGGTTTAATACGAAACGACACGGCACAATTCAAGATTGCCTTAATATCAGTCTTTGCAATCACTGCTACTCATGGCATAAAATCAACACGTGTTGGCACTCATACATCTTGCTTTAAGCATTTATTCAAATATATATATATATATATATATATATATATATATATATGAGCCTCACTGGTATCAACATCATAATGAGCTTTTTGTTGAACAGGTCGTCGAAATCACTATAACAGTAATAGTAACAACAATTACTATAACCATACTTTAAAGATCTTCTGAGAATTTTTGTAGAAGTAACAAAGATGTATGCGTGGGATGAATCTTTACACATGATTAGACACTTACTTATTTTCTGTTCTGATCACGATACTCTAAAAAAATAATCTACTTGAGTGACTTTCGAATTATTTAAGTCAAATTATTCCAAAATATTTCAAATTATTAAGGACATGATCAGATCATAGCATGGGAAGTTCAAGAGTTTGAAGTCCTATAAGGAAGCGTTCATTAATCATTTGATTTTTAAGGAATTTTAGGAATTTTTGGAAACCCCCCCTTTCTCTTGGTAACATTTTAGATATTTAAAATTACCCCCCCCCCAACCAAATATCACGTGAGGTATGTACAATTTTTTTAACAAATTTTTCGAATTTATGAAAAAAAATGTTTTTTTTCAATTTATTTTTTTGGAAATTTCGGTAAAAAATAAATACACGTGATATCTTACTAGACCCCTCCCTCCCCCACATGATTTTTCGTGACTTTATGTCAAACCGCTTCCTCCCCCTAAAAATCTCACAAAATTAATGAACGCCCCCTAAGTTGTTATGATGAATGGAGTTAGTTTTTAGGTACCCAAACTGTTGCCTCATCTCTACGTGATGCATTTTATTATTACAATTTCTATATTATTAACGGAACAATTTTGGTCAAAAACTATTTTACTTGAAAACTTATTTTTATCCATATTTACAAGTAAAAACCAATGTCACTGCTGCTTGACGTCAAAGTATCTACGTGAAACCTCTGATTGAACTCCTATAGCTTAAATCACATATTCACAAACGATTCTATTAATTTATTTGAATGTATAAAAAAGAATTCTATATACATCTGAATCATTTCTTTTAACTTGAATGAGATTTGTTATGATTTTATTAGGTGAAATATTTATATAGAGAATAAGTTTTAAAACAAGATATACTATACTAATGTTTATCTCGTAAAGGTTCAAAGGTTCTGCAGAAGTTCTGAAAGACACGAAATTCTAATTCACTTTGGACACAGTTTCGAATTGAAAAAGTTTCATGTGAGTATTCGTCTAACTATAAAAATAAAAATCACGACAGATGCGCTATCAATCTTGTTAGTTCCGATTGGAAAACAATTCAATGTCGTCTATATTTAAATATTTACAAAGAAATTTTATATGTGTAGATCAAGACATATGTGTATATACATATATATATATATATATATATATATATATATATATATATATAATAGCATGCACATGTTTAAACGCCATTTCAAAATATATATAAAGTATATAAACATCACATTGTAAACGTAGGGCTGGCAGATACTACAAATAATCCATTACGAAGACTCTTATAAAATGTTTGGTTTCCAAAAGTATTGAAAGGATTCTTTTAAAATAATCGGTTCCTATATGAATTGAAATATTGAAGAATTCAATGAAAATTATAAATGTTTATAATTATCAGAAAAAATTGCAGCTACCACTAACCAGTAGTTGGTTCATAAATGCTCTAATCATTAATCTTCAAAAAAAATAGATTTTTATTTTTGTAGTTCAACTTTTTTGTCCTTTATCTGAAGTAACGTTAGGATTAAAAAACCAAATTTAAACATGAATCGTTGTAAAAAATAAAGAATTGGGAATTCAAAACAAAATCACATTTTTAGAGTTTATAATACCTTATATTTACAGTATATTATCAAGATTTTACTAAACTTTTATATCTTGTTTAAACACCTGTATGGAACAGACAGAAATGCAAACAAAACGTATACGTGTGAATTGTAATGGATAATCTATTTTAAAAATATTTTTCAAAAACAAATTAAATCAATAATTTTAGCAATGTAACTTTGTGTAAAAAATATCCAATGGTATTTGTTCTGATATCTTTAATTAATCGAATAAAAAGATTTCTAAATCCATAAAGACTTGTTTATCGTGAGTCAAAATTAATTGTATCATTGATGTCTATTCAAAACAACTAACTAGGCTTATTTTTCAAAATATTTTTTATATTTTTTGAAATATTTCAATTACACCAGTATATTACACAATTATAGCATTCCTAAACTATAGGTTTTTTGCTTTTATCTGAAAATAATTGTAGATGAAACTGACTAAGTGCATTTTAATTATATTTTTATAATATAAATTAAAATATGTGAGTACAACATTTTATCGTACTTTTAAAAGCACAATCGAAATAAACTCGTTTGTAAAATTTTGTTATATATTTTATATGATTCTGCAATATCCATATAGCTACGAAAAATATATTTAACTATCCTTGTAACGTTTATTATATTTAAAATGTAAATTGAATTTCAAATTAAATATAGTTTTGTCCTATATCAAAGTTGCTTAGACAGTAATGCTAAGCCAAAATAAATTCATTTGTAAAAATAAATTATAAATTCTTTATAATATTCATATTTAAAATATAATTTAAGTTTGAATCAATTTAGGTAATAAATTTACTTTATATACTAATATTAATTGCATCAAAACCTGCGAATTAATTTATGAATCCAAAGCTTACTCTTCTCGTGATACAAAAAAAATTAAAGAACTTAGTATTTCTAGTTGTAGTAACTAGTTTAAACCATAACAAGCTTTATATAAACCATATCTCATATGACGCAGAAATATTTATTTGATTTTAGCTCTTGTAAAAACAAACTAATTGATGAAAGGTATATTCATATTATGGCGGTTTAATTCAGAGCAATAAAATATTGGTTTCAGAATTTATATTTTTTTTTTAGATTTAATTTAGATTAGATATAATTTGTTCTATTAAAAATTCAAATTTATTTTAATATCCATAATTACTGAATGTCTTCTAGGCTGTTATAATTGAATGAAAATATAAAAAAAATCAATATCCTATCAATTAGGATAGGTTCGATAAGTGGATAAGAGTTTTAACAAGTTATGCCTAAAAATCTCGCCTCTATACTTTTCCCAAAATAATTTAAATAGCTAGTAAAGTTCACAATCACATTGTTGTATAAATCATTATGAATGTTCATTTAGCAACTTTTTTTCCCCTCCTAAAAAAGCATAACACAAATATTCATCAAAGATAATATCATTGGGATATTATGAAGACTGTCATTTTTTATATAAAAAAGCTTCATCTCTTTTTTAATCCATTGTTTCGCATGACAGCTTATTTAAACTTCCTGAGCTTTTCTTGATGAGCAGTATAAATATAGAAATATCATTATAATTCGTCAATTTTCGCTAAAAATAATAATATCCATATAAATTTATAACTTTTCGTTGGAGTATATTTTTTTATTTCTCTCAACATCTGGACCAAAATGGTTAATACTAATTATTTTAGTATTTAAAATGAAATATATAATCACATATATGTGAACTCCAATTTTTCTCATTTTGGTAAAGATTGAATCTTTGTGTACATCGTAGTTAAGTTTTTATAGATACATACTTTTTGCATACACTATGATACTTTTTGTTAAAAAATTCTAATTGAACTGAATTATATTGATAGCATTTGTGTAAAAATTAATCTAAATGTTAACTTAAAATTAGGAAATTTTATGTAATTTTTGTTCTAAATTTAAGTTGATAGAAAATGTACAGCATGAAAGAGGATTTATGGTTCTAAAGCATTTATTTATCAATTATTTGTTATTTATTTATGCAAACTTAGTTCGAAACCTTTAAAAAAGTATGAATTCTTTTCGTGACAAATACTTTCTATTATTTTTTTTATTTTTTTTTTATTTACATTTGCGAATTAGAATCTGTCGTTCTTATACAACATTCAGTAATTTTAATGACTTTCTACTACTTGTCATATGTGGGTTTGTAGGTCAACTTTATATTAGTACTATTATATTATTATATTATATTATATTTACCATTTTTGTACTGCTTTTTAAAACTACCCAAACTGCTCTTACTAAAAGCTCTCAATATATATTTATGAACATTTTCATATTCCAAAACTCACTCATAAAATTTAAAACATCCATAATATCTGCATAGAAAATTTTGCTGGTAAATCAATTCATAAACCAAAATTGTTCCAAATCTTCTAAAAATTTTAGCATGTAAAGAATTCCTATAAACACATAATCACACATGTGAACTCCCATTTTCCCATTTTTTAAATTATTCCAATTTTAGTAAAAATTGATAAACTCTTTTGTAACTTTATAGTTAAGAATTGAACATACTTTTGTACTTTCTGTTAAAACATTTTAATTAAACTAAGTTATATTGATAACATTTGTGTAAAAAATCATCTAAACGTTGCCTTAACATTAGGGAAATCATGTTTGTTCTAAATTCAAATTAATAGAAAATGTATTGCTTGAAAGACGATTAATGATGCGAAAGCATTTATTTTTAAAATGTTTTGCTATTTTTGTAAACTTAGTTCCAAGAGTTCAAAAAAATATGAATTTTTTTCGTGAAAAATACATTCTAACTTAACTTTTATGGTATTGGTTTCTATATGAATAAGTTAAAGGTTGAAGCCTTGGCTTTCCATTAAGATTGGATACCTACTACCCCGGACTACTACTACTACTTCCAGGCCTCAGACAGCCTGGTATCAAGCAATAGTGCAATAGCACTATATGATATTGGAAAAATTAATAACGAGTTTAATTGAGCAAAACCATTGAAATTTACAATGAGTAAAATAATTGGCCAGCCCTTATCCTATTGTGTATTTTGACTAAAAATAATCCTCACCTTGCATGAGGTTGATGGAATGTTCTGAGAACGAGTCGCTTGTTTCTGTAATAAATATTTCGAGACTTTAAATTTAATAATAAGTTTATGACCGCAGCTTGAATTATATTCGCCACTGTTTACTTTATTTATGGCATCATTAGTGTGCTCATTTTGTTTGATGATCATGACTAATGGGACATGTTTAGCAAAATATTTGAATTTTTCGTTGACGTTGATAGGTAAATGATAGAGGACGCAAAAATTGTTGATATAAAGGAAACCTTGCTTTATGAAAATTTATATTAACAGAACATTACTACAGAAGGTCGAAAAGAAAATAACCACTTGATGTAATATATGATAAGTCAACGTTGATTCTTTATGAGAACCAAATATAAATTTTAGATTCATGATATAATTATTTATGTACTGAATAATAATAATTTGTTTATCAAACCAACTATTAAGTTGTTCTTCATTGACATTATCTCATTATTTACATACATTTTTTTTTTACTGACAATTAAAATTATCAAATTAGCTGAACAGATAAAATCCATATAATAATGAAGTGTAGACGTATATTGAGTATAACGAATTAATGACGAGATGAGCAAACCGTTTCTTTTTAGGAAAATAAATTGTTTAATTAAGAATAAAATTTCATTTAAGAAAAATGAAAATAACTGTCCAATATTGAAACTTGAGAACGAATAAAAAATTAGCAATTGACTCGAGGAGTTGCAATCTTAGCTAAGTGAGATCTTATAATTGAGAAGTAATGAAAATAAAAAAATATAACTAATTTTTATTCACTAATTTTTATTAATTTATGAATGAAAGAATAAAATAGAAAGTAAGATAATTATTGGTAATAATAATGCAAAAATTATAATTGTAAAATAGAAAGAAATAGAATCAATTGTAATGCAATATTAATTCTTAATTGTTATGTTTTGATATAAAATCAAATATTTCACTAAAAAAAATTCGTTGAATCGACTTTTCGCTACTAAAGTGCATTATACAGCATTTCAAAGTTTAATATATTCTTATATGAGGTGTTATTTGAGTAGATTAGAATATACGAGTAGTAAGAAAAAAAAATTTCAATGTATTTTAAAAAAACATTTTTTTAAGGATCAATTGCTGGTGTATGTCTTTCTTCTAATATTAATCTAATATAAATATCTTCATTTTGTATAATGAAGTGCATATATATGATTCCAAAATAATTTAATGTTGATTTATTTTATGCAATCGCACTTCAGAAATAGTGCGAGGCACAAATATTTGCATATAAATAATAAATCAGCACATTGAAACTACATTGCAAACTGGTTTTTCCAAAAACCATTAATTTGGATTATTTGAAATAAAAATGAAGCAATAAATAGAAGTACCACAAGTAAAAAATAATAACATAAATAGTTAAAAAATTAATAGAAGTTATCTGTGGTAAAAAAGCGATATGCAATAATTGGATATTAAAAACCAGGAGTCAATTATCAGAAATATACAAACATGATATTATTTCCCACGATGTTATTTTAATATGTTTAAACAAATTCATTCAGTTAATAATTAACTTAAAAAAAACTAGTGGGGTGTATGGCATCGTGCCTTAAGGCAAATTGCTAGAACTTCTTGTACCGTAACGAAATGTTCGAGGAATACTGAATGTTTTCAAATAGATTATTATTAATATTGTAACATTGTCTAATATTTATAAGAATTATATAAACTGAATTGCACAGTTGAAATTATTTGTTCAAAGTATATTAGAACTATAGTCAGAATTAAAAATAAAATCTAAATTATTTTGTATATACAAAAAAATTGTTTTGAAAAAAAAATTGAAAAACAAAGTTGAAATAATTTTTTTTTTCCAAAATCAATTATTTTGGAAAGACAAGCAGAAGGTTCTTTGAATCATCTAAATCGGACGCTTAGTTCTCTCAGAAACTGTCATTTTTTACACATTTAGCTCCGTATCTTCGAAATGGCTGAGCCTACCTTCGCCAAAAACTAATAAACACTTCTCCCACTTACTAATTGAATGTTTTTTTGAACATTCAAATCGGATACTCCGTTCTCTCATAAACTCGATTTCTATTTTCTGCACTCTTTGCTCTTTATCTCCTAATCTGCTGGACCTGCCTTTGCCAAAAACTAATCAGCACATCTCCCTATCAATAGGAACCGAATGTTTTTTGACCCATTCAAATCGGTTGATCCTTGCGCCCGAAAACGTTGACAAAAAATTGTATCCATACATATATACATACACACACACATTCATTTTTTCTGGGGTATGCCAAAATGTTCCGAAACCTTCAAAACATTGAGAAATGTGAAAATTTTCAATTTCGCTTTTTGGACGATTACAATAACTTACCCTACGAGAAGTTAAAAATATAATAATAACAGAAATTTTGTTTGATAAACTTCAGCTAACACAAAGCGTTAAACAATTTGATTATATAAATATTATATATATATAATAATAATAATAATAATAATATTATTAATAATAATAATAATAATAATAATAATAATAACTTACCTTATATCTTGTTCAAATCCCGAACAGATTGATATTGTTAACACATTTACAAACAACTATAAACAATTTAATAAAGAACAGAAAGTCTTTCTAACATGGCATAGAAAACACAATTTGTAACAAAGTCTTTTATATTTATAATATATTGTTCCAGTAAAATCACTATCAAAACTGTTTTATATTCTTACTAATTTTTTTACCATATGTGTATAAATATTTATCACTCGGAAAAACATAAAATTTTCAATTAAAAATGGATTTAAAATTCCGATTACCAATGTGTTTCAATTATCGAACACGTGATGTAAATATTATCATCGTACTGAGGTGTGCTTGTCCTTTCCAAAGCGGATAAATGACTGGCGCACACTTGCCATAGTACGCGAATGTTTTGATGGGAAGTTAGCCGCGCGCCTGCCCAGAGGCGCCTTTCCATAGATATTCAACTATCGGTAGTTATATAGATATAGATATAGAGGATTCATTGATGATAGTTTAACGGTGGTATTTAGATTATAAATGGTAGTAACATCAGACCAAGGGTAAAATATTACGGAATTTACAGGGTTTTTTTATTCCCATATAATTACAAGCTGCCTAGAAAAGCATTTAGTAACTTTATTGGCTAATGTGTTGAATGATATTTTAAAATGCTAAAAATCAGAAGTAGTCATTTTTAATTTGAACAAGTAAAATGTTTTTTGAATCATTCAAATAGGGCGCTTCCCTATATACATTGATACACACACATTCATACATACATCCATTTTTTTAATGTAAAGACATGCAAAAATGTTCATTTTCGATTTTTGCAATTACTATAACTTACCCTACAGGAAGTTAAAAATATGGGACTGGTTCTACCGTAAAATAGACCAATGTGTCGTAGAACCAAGGTGACTTTTAAGATCAATGTGACGTAAGGGCTTTGTTACGTAGCACTTCTCATACAAAATGGTACCAAATACTGTCAAAATTCTATATGGTTGCTGTGTAATCAGACGTTTTAGATAGAAAACCTAACCTAAAAAACTTTGGTAATTTATTTTTGGTAAAAGATTTGGTATAATAACATATGAGTAAAGTTACATCTTATGTATACAACGCCTAATCGCACAGCGAATCCATGGCATGTTGACAGTATTAGTACCTTTTGTATGAGAAACGTAACATAACGTTACATTGGTCTATTTTACAGCAGAATCGGCCCCTAAATGGAAAACACATACAGAAAAAATAATAAAAATTCTAAATTACATATTGATTATGCTAAATTTAATCTTTTAGGTCTTTCAGCTGTTTTTATAAAAAGCAAACCCTTCGCAAGCTGATTCAGAAGGTTTTCTTCTGTTACAGTATACATGTCGGAGTCTTGGCAGATCAGTCAATTTGGGACGTACTTGGGTGCCTCTAATATGTTTTAAGAATCATATTCTGTGACCTTTGCAAAATGTTTATGAGGGTTCGGCCTGGGCTAGCTTTATGTAACAGCATTTTTAATAGATTTTTGTTCACTTTTTGTTGGCTTTATTTCTCTAGCATTTTGCTACTTACAACATTTTTGACATTATATTTTTTGAGTTTCTTAGCATTTTCCAAGTATATCAACTTTGACAATACCAGGATTTGATCCCAGTACGACTTATAATGCATCCTCATTATTTAGAAAAATGTACCTTGTGATGATTAAACTCAATGAACTCGTGTAAATATGATTGATTTCACTTACACTTGTTGTTGTAAGTTATAAAAATTCACTAATTAGATATAATAGTAAATTGGGGTTTTACATTTTTTTTATCATAACGCTGATAGAAGAGCTTGCCCGTGTTTTAGTGGACGAAGCTTTGACCTTTCAAATTTGGCCATTGGACATCAAGCAGCCGATGGCACCGGCTGCCAATTAAAAGTCAAATTATCATCAAAATTAGAATAGTACAACCATTAAAATGGCTTCTGCTAAAAATATAATAAACATAGAATAAGACAACCATTGGGTTGCTTCCTACTACAAATTATAAAAAATAGAATGGGATTATAATTGAATAGCTTTCTATTAAAAATATATCAAAAATAGAATGGGACAAGCATTGAGGTACATTTTACTAAAATTATATAATAAAAAAGAATGAAAATGGTTACATCAGAATAGAAGAAAATAAATAACATTTATATTATAAAAATTATGCGTTATAATTTATATTTTCTGGTGGATCTATCAATTTTGAAAATCATATGAATAAACACTTATGATCTCTTTTCTCTCAGCAAACGTTTAAAGTGACTAAAATATTGTCTCAAAAGTTCTATATTTAACTCTGCCATCAGGATAAATTAATCTCAAAGACGCGATCCGTATAGGTAGTGCCAACACCTATAGCGGTTCCATGGTGTAATGGTTAGCACTCTGGACTTTGAATCCAGCGATCCGAGTTCAAATCTCGGTGGAACCTGATATTTTTTTTTATTTATATATATATAATATTTTTTTTTATTTATATATATATAATATTTTTTTTTATTTATATATATAATCATATGAATTAATATATATTTAATTCAATGGAAACGAAAGATAATGGATTGTTATGACTCCTATGTTTGTAGGACCATTAAAAGTGAGTATACATAGTTTTTTATAGTAATTTCTATAGCTTACTACTATTTTAAGCATTCCAAGCCAATTTTATAGTTATCAAAGCCTTAATTATTTCCGTTATCATATTATCTTACAATTTTCCAAAATGGATCTTTTTACTAATTGGTTACTTTACCAATACCACAAAATTTCCAATCGATATATGCCAAGATTGTTAGTTGAAACGCAAATGTATCAATTACCAATCTATGACTCAAAGAAAGAATATTGACTTATATTAGATAATGACCCAAAGAATATAGGGGAGATCTGTGTTCTTTGGCTAATATAACGTTCTGTGCTCTAACGTTCTACTTTTTATAAGAAAAATTGATATTGTATGGACAATCATTGGAGAAGATATGATTAATTATATTTATAATCTTACACAATTTTTTATATGTCGAGCGAAAGATAAATGTCCTAAATATAAATTTTGATGAAATGCACTATTAGCATGCATTAAATTGTAAAATAAGTTTCTTGAATCATTAAAATTTTAATCTAATTAAATATTTTTTAAGTATTAATTATTAAGGCCCAAATTACACGAATGAAAGTACTAAACAAGAGTCGAGTTGTAGCTCGATAGAAAATGTTTGAAAAATATTTATAGATTTACATAAATATCCAGGAAAAATACTCTTCGTTAATATTGGTGGATAATTTCAACACAACTGAAAATTGAGGTAAATAATATAGTCCCACAATTTTAAATTAATTATTCACTTTTAAAATCTGCACAAAATTAACATTTTTCAATATTAAAATATTTTCAAATTCACCTGGAAAATTATGTATGTTTCTTCAGAAACTGAAATAATGATTTAAATTAATGAGTAGAGTAGCCATCGTGAAGAAATTCAATTAGAAACAATCTTTAATTCATTACATCCATTTATTAAATAAATTAAATAAGTTTAAATATAAATATTATAAAGTTTTTTAACTTCTGGAAGATTTTTATCTTTTGAACATAAAATCTTCTTTCTAGACGTACCAACTCAAACATTTAATTATAACTTTATCAGAAAATCTTGGAGCAATTTTAAAAATTATATTAATTATTTAGTGGAAATGCTTGTCGAATAGTTTTATATAAACGAAAGCTGAAGAGTTTTTATATATCTAGTTCATAATTATTTTTAATTCAGTCAATTTGTAAATTTTAATTACATTAATAAACATTCTTCTTCAAAATTCTTGGTAATTAGCGGTTAATATAAATTCAAATCAGTACTTGCTGACGTAATAGATGTAGTAATACGTCATTTTATGTCCCAAAACCAGAAGCTATTGACGTTATTTTTATGGTGAATCTAGTAATTGCCGGCGTAAAAATGCGTCATTCTTTATTTGAAATCATAAACTAAATAATTCATAGCTAAGATATCAGGATATCACTTATATTTAATTCCTCATCACCTCAGTTTCACCTATAGAAATAGATTGAGATTGGGAGTGGGCAGTAATTGAGAACATTATCGAAAGCGACAAAGTCCTCGATGGCGCATTTAATGAATATACGACGAACATTTCCCCTTAATAATGTGAAATTTAATCATAATATTTCAGAATGATGTTACGGAATGTTCCTTTCAACTTTGCAACAGAATTAATATATATGTATCTGAAAAGTTTCACACTAAGCATTTGTTGAATTATTCGGGAAATTTGGAGTATGTATTTAATAAAGCGTGGATAATAAATTTGTTTAAGTCATATAAAATGTGATTAAATTGTTTGTCATGTGTTTAAATTATATAAGAAATTTGTCTACAAAGTATTAATGATCTAGAATATTTTTACAGAATTTGCTTTTTATAGCAAAGAATTTTTTCGCTGAATTTGCATTTTATAGCATTTTTTCTTTTCAAATGCCTAGTGTGTACAATATCTTAAAAATACTGATCATTAATTATTAAATGATAAATTATTGTGAGTTGTAAAAAATCGAAATATTATTGGTTTTTCAATTTCAGTTTCTATATTAATTTTGGCATGTTTTTTAGAGAGCAATACGTATTTCCCTCAATTTATAATAATTCAGAAAACTTCAACGTGGATTTCCTATTGTCAAATATTGTCTTTGCGATAGAGAATAAAATATAAAATCTCAATCAATTTAATAATATAAAATTTTGGGCTAATATTAGCTATTATAAAGAAGACAGGTTCTAATCACAGAGGATGATGTGCAAACATATCCACAATAAACTAATAAAAACAAATTCTTGTTTGTACTAAACTTTTCTCAAGTTTTTTTTTCGGGAATACTTATTCAAGGATTTCATTGTTTAACTTGGAACTCCTCTCAATTTTACTTCTCGTTTAGGTCGCCAAATATTTGCATTTTCTGTTTTGTCTTCTTAATCTGTTCAAGGTTTTTAATATTTTTCAAATTGATAAAAATAAGATTCTTTAATTTTAATACTGTATTACCTAATCTGTTAAATTGTTTTTAGTTAAACATGTCCAGTTAATTTTAAACAGACTTTTTGCAATACCTTTTCACTTATAGATTTAATTATCTATTTTACACAGAACCTCTTAAAATTTTCTCTAAAACCTTTGGATTTTTTTTATACTTTTTTGCATAACTTCTATTGATTTTTTCATGTCCCTGATTGAAGTGAACCAGAGTTTTCATTTTCTCGAAAATTAAAAATTGCTGTAAAACTATAATGAATATATACCTCATGTCGATTAGTTTTGCGTTCGAGCTATTTCCTGTATTATTTTTTTAATTAACGATTTCAGCAAAATTGATTTTGAATACTCAAAAACCATTCAGGAAATATCAGTTGGAAAATCGTGTTGATCAGTATTATTCATATATGTGTGTGTTTTATTTTCTATTATATGTGTATGTGTGTCATCCAATATCAACTCGTATCTTGAAATTAATATACCTCATCCATCACTTTTTTAATCTGGCGGTTATTTATTATGGATTACTTACACCATTCAATCAAGTCTGTACACAACATGTATTGATTGAAATATCTATTTCGAATATACATTTTAAAACTTTTAATTAAATACTTGTTTTCATTCATCTAATAAATATATAATAAATCCTACACAATAGAAAACTTCTTTAATAAATGGGACAATTATAATCCCATTAATGAATAAATAATTATAAGTAGTGCATTATCTGAAAACTGATAACAAATTGGTTGATTCTGCAAGTAGCAAGTTTATAATTGACTTCCTAAAAAAATTGCCAGATAATCAGATTTTCTCATTATATATTTTGTCGACGTTTCGAGTCATTGGAATTATTTGGCATCAAAAATGGAAATTTGATTTTCATAAAATTACTAATAATCTTAATCATTAATTGAAATGTGATATTGCAGTCTAAAATTTAATATCGCACTTTTAGTATCATAATGATTTGTTATCCTCTTATATTTTTATATTGTCGAAACGTGTTCTAAAAATAAAAATCTCATTTTGTATTCTTTGCCGATTTGAATATGAGAAAAGTTCTTAACAACTTTTCATACGCAAACTTTGAATTCATTTCATAAATTTGAGTCAAGTTTAATTTTTATTAAAGTATCAAACATTTTTGGTCATTATTCTGCTTATTCAATGCAAGTTACGTGCAGATATTTTTAAAAGTTTTATAATTGGCTATTTAAATGAAATGGAATTTTGAATTAATTTACTTAGATGAATAATGATTGAAAAAAATATGGGGCGCGCAACTTTTCAAACTTTTAACCCGGCGCCAATGACGCGAAAAAAATTGCAAGAACGATGACGTTGGGTCATTTGGACCCGACGTTTTATTGAGGATATAATAAAAAAATATATACTTTTACTAAATTGTAATTAATGTTTACTAAATAAAGGTATTTTCTGCATAAAAATAAATAAATAAAACTAATATATAATAATTAAACTTTTATTGACATACTTAACAAGACATGCAAAATCAACTTTGAACAAACAACATATGTTAATTATAAGTTTTGGTTTAAGTAATGTTAATAATCATTGGTAACAAACATCTTATAATACTAAAAAAGAGATCAAATTAAGTTATTTTTAATTATAAATGCCAATCAGTCTTCTATTTCCTCATTTACTGACATCGAACTACTACAATTATTGCAGTAGGTAATAAAATGATCAGGGCATATATAAATTTGACATTCATGACAGGTATGACTTGTCTTCTTATCTTTTTGGACGGACATATTTGGCATCTCTTGCGAACGCCTAGAATCTTTCGAGGTGGTTCATCTGTGGTTTCACCTGTGAATTGTGCGATTCTTTTGCGCAGTTGACGTGGTAAATTCACTCGAGCTCGTCGCACTTGTAAATGTTCTGCACCATGGCGAGTCCCAGATTTTTTAGGAAATGTCTTCTTTTCATGCGTGTATCATCATTATTAGCCCGGTATATTATGTTTGCGTTTATTTCCGATATATTTAGCATTGCAAAAAAGATAGTCAATGGCCATCGTTTTGTGTTTCTACTCACGTTGTATGACGCAGAAAGATTGTCCACTACATCCACTCCACTCTTGGTGTGATTGTTGTAAAAGGATATGATGTCTGGTTTCCTTTTGTCACCTGTAGACTCATCAATTTTTCGTCATGATGTAGACTGGACATCAATAAGACAACTTTATTTTTCTTTGGAATGTAGGAGACTAGAGTTATGTCCTTTTGATGTCCAAAGGTAGATGATCCTGGACATTTTCCACGTGTTGTAATGAATTGAGGTGGAATCTGCCGTTTGTTTTTGCGTAAGGTTCCAACTGCTGTAAGTTTATGTTCCGTTAGGAGGTGAGATACTAATTCATAACTCGTGAACCAATTGTCGAATGTTATGTTACGATGGCTTTTAGAAACGGGCAAGACGACGCGATTTACAACGTCAAAAGGTTTGTTGCTGAGTGAGTATGGGCCACTTGGCTGCTTTCCGCTATATATTTCTAAATTGGTCACATAATATGTTGATGCATCTACTAAGGCAAATATTTTAATTCCGTATTTGGCAGGTTTAGATGGAATATACTGCCGGAATTTGCAACGTCCTCGAAATGCAACCAACATCTCATCAATGGTGCAGTTTTCGCCTGGCGAATACATTTTTTGACACTGCTGTACAAACATCTCGAAAATATTCCTTATCGGCGCTAAATTATCGAATGTTGTCTTTCAGCACGTGTAGATTTGTCATCAAAACGTAGGCAGCTTTGTATAAAGTAAAATCGCTGGATTGACATGGTGAGCCTGAAGATTTCTACGCCTGTACCATCTACTTGCCATAAATCACTCAAATTTTTGTTTGTTTGAACGGTAAAATCCGGCAATATATAGAAGGCCTATGAATGCTTTCAGTTCACTAATTTCTATTTCTTCCATATATCTATGTTTGCTCAAATCGGCACACAATGCTCTCCTCTCTTGAATGTGTAAATTAGTACAGGTTTGAATCGTATTCAATATATCATCCGTTATGAATAAGCTCCAGGACTCAAATATAGTTTTTGCATTACGAGCAACGGATCTAACACCAGGTAAATCGGATATAATATTTTCTGATCTGGTACGTACGTTTGATCGTGCTGGTGTTTTTTGCCACAAAGTTCCATCTCTTCCTTTGAACACATGCCGATTTTGTTGACTTTGTAATCTCAAAAGGTCCAAATTGCTTGATGAATCAGAGTCCGCATCAGAATCACTAACTTGTTGTTCGGTGCCGCTATCGTTACTTCGTTCCGATAAATGGTCTTCAACCTCGGCGTCCGAAGTAGAATTTGATTGGTCTTCATCTGACTCTTCCAATATTTCCAATATTCTCCGCGGATCATTTGTCAGTGCCATTTTCTTCAAAAACCTATTAAAGAACACAAAAAATAAATATAAAATCACTAAATAGAAAATAAAAGTATGTCACGAAAATATTACATTTACAATGACGCTGGGTTCAAACATACCCGATTGGACTTGACGCACGAGTTGCTCGTTGCGCGGGCGGCGCGTCGCACTGACGAACCATCGGGGCGGGTAGCGGGGAGGCATCGCTTCAGCTACTCAAACGCTTTTAAACCACATAACCCGGGTAAACAAAATATATGTTCGTTTTAAAAAACGTCTCGGGTCATTATGACCCAGCGTCATGGCACCGGGTTAATATGCTTTTCCGGCCTGATGTAATATACAATAAATGTTTTCAAAACGATGTGCAGATATTGTAGTCATTATTATATAAAATAGCACGAGTAGAGTTTTGCCCTTTAGCGTTTTTTATTTTATACAATAAAGTTAGTTGATCAAAATATCTACAAATGTCAAAGAATATAAACTTTCTACAATATGTATGACCTAACATAAAATTTTGTCGTATACTATTGGATGTTTATTGTCCACTCTAGAAGATTAATTTAGAATTTTATTACAATGATTTAAAATTCTATCTGACGGTTTGGCAACGACTATTATTCTGCTAAAATATAATAAATTACTTTCTAGAAATCCTATTTATAATTTTATAAATAAAAAAGAATAAAAAATTTCAAGTGTTATTTTTTAGCGCATTCGTATCCAACATCATAAAACGCACAAAAGTTCATTGTGCTAAAAATTAGAGTTAATGTACATTATATAGATACTTTCAAATTTAATTATGTTTAAATAGTATTGATTGAATCATATTTTATTAAAATATTTATAGTAAACGTTGGAATAATTAGGTGCAAGTCGCGTTCCAACAGATTGTATAACATTTCTTGATATCTGAAAATTGAACTGATCAACAAAAATTGGAACCATTGGATTTTATTGGTAATAATTTTTATGCAGAAACTTCTGATAGTATAAACAATTAAACAATGGTATCATTCACAGATAAGTATGAAAAGCAGCCTGGCTGATCTTGCTGGAAGCTCAAACCCATTACCAACTAATGTTTTCCAGATTATATCTTTTAAAATTGGTTAAAATTGACTATTGCAAAAATATTGACGTTCAATTAAAATAATCAATCAATTATCATGCAAAATTAATAAATGCAGGAACAATTATATGTTTTTCGTGGTTTTTACGTTTTTGGAATCAGTCCATTATTTCTAAGAATTATTTGTAATATATTACGTAAATTAAAGCCGAATAAAGCACAGTTTGCAAATAAATGGCCTAAAAGACTAAATGTAGTGGATGACTTTAAATAGGATCATTTAAGTTAATGGCGCAATAAATTGCGGTTTCAAATCTGACTGTGCATCTTTAAATCAAACCCGCCTACGCTAATCTAGGGAAGACAAAAATGAATTAACTTTAATCTCTCTGAATAAACCTTCAGCAAAGTATCACATAGAATAGTTAGTATCTGTCTCAATAATAAACCAGTATAGTTATTGAAAATCATAATACATATTTAAATTAAATTCCAAATATAACAAGTTGGTATTGGTATTTTGCCTTAAGGTAAGTTACATGAACTTCCCGATATGTGTAAATAATCGACTTAATCAATAAAAAATAAATTAATTTATGAGTGGTTAAAAGTATTCGGAGTGGATTTATTACACATAATTGAAAACGAACGATCATGTTAACTCAAAGTATTTTCTAAAAGCAAATTTTCAAAAATCAATTGTTCGTATGTTCATTAAGACCAAGTACTCTATCGTTATACCCAAGTAAATCGTCTAATATCAATTTTAACAAACGTCAATAAAACTTTTCATTTTCTCTAATTTTGATGTATTTTTAAAATTAGACTACTTGTCGTAAGGCCGTAGTATTTCAGTAAGTTCTATAAGACCATGATATATATTGCCAAAAAAAGTTCCATTAAAATCGGCTTAAATTTTTTTTACAACAGTTAATTGCAAGAAACGGCTCGGTAGATTTTTGCCTAAAACTAATCAGTATCATTCCCAACTAATATTTTTCGAATAGTTTTCGATTTTTCATAATCGATTTGGTAGTATGAGCTTAAATGTAGACGAAAAGTTTATCACTTTTTTCCAAATTGCAAAGAAACGGCTCGGCCGATCGTCGCGCAAAACTGTGAAACGATAATCCTTATCGAGATACATCGAATGGCTTTTAAATTTCTGAAATTGGTTCAGCCGTTTTTGAGAAAACGTCGATTTACGGCAAAAAATCTGTTTTCATACACACACTATTTATGAAATGATTTTTGAAAAGCAATCGGCACTGCGTTTCTCTATAAATAAATATAATTGCAGAAAAATGCAAAAAGAGAGTTTCAAAAACTGTCCGACCAGTCCGTTATTTTGTAATCATTTGCTGAATTTTTATACATTCAAACGCTTCACCAATGACGTCTATAATATCGCCAGAAAATCCAATTTTGATAAAGCTGTAATTTTTTTCACGGAGTTGAAATCTCACTCGATTTACAACATAATTCAACTAGTGGGGTGGGTGGCATCGTGCCTTAAGGCAAATTGCTGGAACTTCCCGTACGGTAACGGAATGTTCGAGGAATACTGAATGTTTTCAAATAGATTATTATAAATATTGTAACATTGTCTAATATTTATAAGAATTATATAAACTGAATTGCAAAGTTGAAATTATTTGTTCAAAGTATATTAGAACTGAAGTCAGAATTAAAAATAAAATCTGAATTATTTTCGATATACAAAAAATTTTTAAAAAAAAGTTGAAACAAAAAATTGTTTTTTCTAAAATCAATTATTTTGTCAAGACAAGCAGAGAAAGTTCTTTGAATCAATTAAATCGGACACTTAGTTCTCTCAAAAACTGCCATTTTTGTACATTTAGCTCCGTATCTTCGAAATGGCTGGGCCTGCCTTTGCAAAAAAACTAATAACCACTTCTCCCAATCATTACTAATTGAATGTTTTTCAGATTATTCAAATCGGATGCTCCGTTCTCTCAAAAACTCTATTTCTATTTTCTGCACTCTTTGCCTTTTATCTCCGTAACTGCTGGACCTGCCTTTGCCAAAAACTAATCAGCACATCTCCTTATCAATAGGAATCGAATGTTTTTTGAACCATTCAAATCAATTGATCCGTACGCCCGAAAATGTGAACGAAAAATTGTATCCATACATACATACACGCACACACATCCATTTTTTCTTAAGTATGCCAAAATGTTCAGAAACCTTCAAAACGTCGAGAAATGTAAAAATTTTCAATTCCGATTTTCGGCCCATTACAATAACTTACCCTACGGGAAGTTAAAAATTAGTGTTCAGACGTTACTTCGCAATTTAAAAAGCGATGAAATAATAAAAAACTTGGGAAAAATATATCTAAACTATGAATATCCAAACGTGCTGATTCAATTTGAATGAAATTAGTTTCAAAATTGGCTGGCCCCAGAATTTATAAATTTATAAGTGGAATGTGTTGCAGTGAGTGAACCATTCATACTATACAATTTGTGTTATTATTTATGTGTGTGTATGTCTATGTGCGTGAGTGTATGTGTGTGTTTCTAAGCAAGTTTTTCGATATCCTTTATCATTAAGCTTGCGTTCGCTGTATACTGTATATAACAATATTACTTCCATCTGCGATAGTGCACGCACATCGTCTCCCATTTTGTCATCATTGATTCTACTATCCTACATCGCCACTTCCAGCAGCGGCAACCGCACACCATTTGTTTGTATTTTCCGACAGATCTGCGGTCTTCTCTCGCAGATCGAAACGACACCCACACGACACGTCGGGCAAAGGACACGACACGACTCGACCATTGTATTCGGCTAATTGAGATTTAATAGTGAAATGCTATGTACTGATGCTGTGGTTGCTCAGATTGAGAAAATTCAGTCTGGGAACTAGATAAAGACAAAGAAATATATCATAAATTATGTAATTTATTTTTTAAGCAGCAATAGGAACTTTAGGCTTCTCTGAGTTGTTGTCATGAATTACTTACGAAGTACTTTTGTTTTTTACAGATGGCAACCCAAACAGTTGTCCCATCTCTATGTGATAAATCAGATTATTACGTTGTCTGAAAAGGTAATGGCTTATCATTAATGCAGCAATGCCGAGTGAGGACTAGGGAATGCAATGCCGATGGAAAATTTCAATACCGGTATTTCGGTAATTTTTATATACCGGTATTTTTATTATCTTAAACAAACGTAAATAAAATTAAAAAGTTACTAGTACAAATATAAAAAAATGTCTATACAACTACAACTATATTCAACTAAACAATAAAAACAATAAAATAAAACAATAAGTTTATTTTTTTTAAATAATAATTTAACAAAAGTATATCCAATTTAATTAATTCATTATCACTACGAGTATATTGAGTACTTTTCACGAAAACAAAACTTATGAGTAAGAAAGACCAAAAACTCATAAAAGATCATATTACATTATTATAATAAACTGTATTGTCTGTATCCGGTGTGTTAAATTAGCATAACTCCAATATTTTAAAAAAATAATTTTCTACAAATATATAATTTAAGATCGGATACTTTGTCGAGATTAAATAATAAGTAATAATTGTTGAGTATTGTTATTTAAAACAATGTGATTCTATAGTATTTTCAAACTTCGAAACGTTGTCGAAAAATAATATTTTATAATTGTAATAAGAAGCAAAAATATTTAGTAATTATCATAATTATTATGTATAAAGTTAGAAAAAAAATAAAGATTACGCAGTGGTAATCTGTATAATGTAAAATATTTTGGCGATATTTACTTAAAAAATCGTTACATTTTTACAAAAGATGAAACAAACATCATAATCTATCAGTCCAATTCTATTTATTGCAACACGAGATGAAGCCCTTAGTAAGCAGTAAATATTCAGTTTAATGACGAGTTGAGATAATATTTAACATTTGTTTATCTTATAGAATTATTTGAAGATATAGCTATTTATGCGATTATAGAATTTAAAGTGTATTATGTATTAAATTGCGCTTATGTAAAAGTACCGAAAATACCAAAATTTTTTGGGATAAATGCCGGTAAAAATACCGCAAAAAAAATCGGGCAGTTTATCGATAATTCGGTATACCGGTATTGTATTCCCTAGTGAGGACTATTTTCACTGGAAAACATATAGTTATCTATATTTTCAAGTAAAAATCGATGCCAATGCTGCTTGAAATCAGGGTGCTTCAAGCAGAATCGAACGTATGAAGAAAACTCGAAAGTTTGACATGTCTTTCTCTCTTCATATACAGTAGTTATTACTTACTTATTTGTGCATTATATTGACATTAATTATTCGGTTGGAATTCTTTACTTTTTTGCTACGAATGTTGTCTCTTGGCGACATGTTGTATTTCAACGAGCGTCTTAGGACGTCAGTGGCGGATCCAGGGGCGGGGTCACGGGGGTCATGACCCCCCCCTGAGCCTGTTTTAGTACATTGATAAAACATTAATTCAACAACAAGATTACTTCATAATGATTTTATTTATGTATTTTGTTACCAAACTCTTTTTATAACTTGAATATTTAACTTATTATAGACGAAAGGCGGAGTCAAAGACTCCTAAAATTTAAGAATCTTCTAATCGTATTGCGAATATATGATGTACCTATACATAGTTTACATATATCATCTCATCATTACATATATCATCATCAGTCTATACATAGTTTTGAATTAGGTATTACAGTTTGAGAAAATAATTTCATTCAAAAATCAAAAAAATAAGCTAATTGTGAGTGGGCCTTAGGCATGAACTTTCTGTAATCCCTAACATCTGTAAAATAAACGACTTAATATATAAATAATGAATTTAGAGAAGTATACCTAATGCTGTAAACTATTTTGAAGTGAGAAACTAATGCAATTTTTTTAATATAGTAGTTATTTTTAACTTCCTGAAGGAGAAGTTTGTTTCTGATTCGCTAATTTTAGTTTTTTCGACGTTTCAAGCCATTCTGATTTTTCATTCAAATCTAATTTGGAAAAAGTGTGCGTGTGTGTGTGAACAGATTTTTTGCCGTAAATCGACGTTTTCTCAAAAAAGACTGAAAGATCGATTTTAAAAATTTAAAAGCCATTCGATGCCCCTCGATAAGGACTATTGTTTGTCAGTTTTGTGCAACAATCGGCCAAGCCGTTTCTTTATAAATAGCAGAGAAGTTAAAAGATTTTCGTCCACGTTTCAGACCGCAATTCTCAATCGATTTTGAAAATTCAAAAACCGTTCGAAAGATATTGGTTGGAAATCGTGTTGATGAGTTTTGGCCGGGCCGTTCTCTTGTAATAAAGTGTTAAAAAAAAATTCGACTTTTATGAATTTCTATTTACGGTAGATACCATAGGCTTATAGATCATTCTAAAATATCACGATCCTACGACAAGTCGTTTATTTTTAAAAATTCGTCAAAGTTTGCAAAAATTAGTATCGTTTTTTTGGCATTTGTCAAAATTAAATCTTTTATCGACGTTTGCTCAAAACCGCCTGAACCCATTTCAGAAATTTAAAAGCCATCGATTATTTTGATGTGGATTATCTTTTCTCAGTTTTGTGCGACGATTGACCGAGCCGTTTCTTTGTAATTGCAAAAAGGTGTTAAACTTTTTGCCCACATTTAAGCTTATACCACCGAATCGATTTTAAAAAATCAAAAACTGTTCGAAAGAAATTAGTTGGGAAGGTGAAAATCTACCGAGCCATTTTCTTGTAATTAACTGTTGAAAAAAAAAATTAAGCCGATTTTTATGAATTTTTTTTTGGCGATATATATCATGGTCTTATACAACTTACTGAATTATTCTGGCCTTACGACAAGTAGTTTTATTTAAGAATTCATCAAAGTTTGAGAAAATAAGTAGTTTTTTGACGTTTTTTTAGATTAAAATTAGACGATTACTTGGTATAACGATAGAGTACTTGTTCTTAATGAACATACTAAACCATTAAAGTCCTACGGAAACTGGTTCAATTACGAAAATTTTTGATTTTTGAAATTTGCTTTTAGAAAATTCGGAGTATTTTCGTGAACGTATTCGTTCTTTTCAATTATGTGTAATAAATCCACCCGGAATACTTTTAACCACTCATAAGTTAATTTATTTTTTATTGATTAAGTCGATCGTTTACACATATCGGGAAGTTTCATGTAACTTGCTTCAAGGCAAAATATCAATAAATAGTTGAAAAATGGTTTTAAACATTATACATGGTGGAAAACGAACACATACGAAATACTGAGCCGAATATGTGTAGCGGGCTGTCAACACGCACAGGCGTTTGCTGTAGCGGGTCGTCAACACGCATCACATGTCTACTGGACAGATAGGCCCATATAGTGACAGCACGGAGAAAACAAAATTAATTCAAGTGTCAGATCTGACATGGCTTTTGTTTCTCCCGAGTCTCAGGTCCAAAAACTAAAATTCTTGAATCTTTTCCTTTTGATTGTAAATAAGTAAATACCAACTATATTTTATAATGATAAATATGATAACACATGGTGTCGTCAATACTAATCAAACTTAAAATAAACAAAATAAAACATAAGATTTCTAAAAATTTTTATGACTACAATTTGGAACATAAAGGTATTTTATTAATATGGAGCACCACAACTCCTCCATATATGTATTTCGCGCGGTGAATTTTCTAAAAGCGCGGCCAAATAATCCAAACTTTAATTATCATAAGTAAACCACTTGTCACTGGCCTTAATATAGTTTAGTATGTTCATTTAGAGCAGAATCTCTATCGCCATGCAAAATTTCACTAAAATCACAAAAAAATTAACAATCTATTATGAAAGAAATAATTTGGCCGATCTTCTCAAAAAACCATTTATTAAACGGTAAGAATTTTTGACAAATACATGGACGATAATTTTGCACTTTTATGCCCAATAGTAAAGAATCGGATCAACCAATCGACTCACAAACTAATCAAGGGTCAAAAATTGAACCACATCAAAGTCGCAGATTATTTTTTAAAAAAATGCATATATATGTAAGGAGGGTCCAAATTAATTATGAGCAATTATATTGTGAAACTAAACGAAAAACATAACAAAATAAGACACATTGAACAAAGACTATCTGACTATGTTTATGTTTATGTTTTAGTACATCTCCCAGCTATCTCTTACTGTAGAAATGTGTTTTTGCTGTTTTTCAAAAATTTGTCACTTGTTTTTTTTACCCCATGGGCGCGTAAAATCGGACGACGAGAGAACAAACACTCTAATGTATTATTTTTAATTTTAATGGAATTTAACGAAATAATAGGAACATTATTCAGCCAAGCAAAATATAACTTTTATGATAAATTTTTTACAAAGATGACTCTGTATATAACCTTGATTTGGTATTTCCCCAAAATATTCATCAGCAGAGTTGGAAAAAATATTTATTTAATTTATCTCTTTTAAAATGCTTTTTTTTAAACGTCGTAGAATCAATGGATGGCTGGTTGTACAATTTTCCCTCTACTTTCAAATATTGTTTGTTAAGAAATCTTTAAAACTTTACTTGTTTTTGTTGAGATATCGGTGATAGACCTTTCTACCTGCGGATCTTTAAGCCCGCTCTATCTCATATAT
The DNA here is from genome assembly GCF_003426905.1 of Ctenocephalides felis. NCBI lineage: Eukaryota > Metazoa > Arthropoda > Insecta > Siphonaptera > Pulicidae > Ctenocephalides > Ctenocephalides felis. The sequence goes on along the minus strand of NW_020537758.1, from coordinate 40,780,126 downwards.
ATATATATATATATATATATATATATATATATAATATTAAATTTGTTACATACTAAAAACTTTTCAATTATGCCCCCCCCCTGGCGCCGAAGCTGGATCCGCCACTGTAGGACGTACCGTTTGTACTACGATATTGTAATTTTAGTGTGTAGTTACTGAATATATACACTAAATATAATAAATACTAAAAGAATAGTTCTTTAATAAGAAGTATGAAATATATGCGACTGTTGTATATATTTGTGTATCAAGATTTATCACTTTGAGTTAAAGTATTGAGAATTTATGGTCTTTTATAGTAAATCAAATTTATTAGAAAC
>NW_020537758.1:40760101-40777601 GCF_003426905.1 Ctenocephalides felis | reverse complement strand
AAAATAAAACACAAAGTAATTTCTGCTTGTTGCTGTTCACGTTTAGATGAGCACCACATATAAATACTGGATAAATTTAATCAGACTTTTTCAAGTACAATCATTTCTATATTCGCCATCAAGTTATAAATCACATAAACTGTAGCTGAACTAGCCTGAAGATGAGGTCTTCCTAATATTTTTGTTTCAATATTATCTGACTTGGATTCCTAACAGCTAAACAGGATACCATCATACCCAGTCGTCCAATCACTAGATTGACATTCGATTCTAAGTACTACCAAAAATTTGTTGATGTTCCATATGAAATAGGTGCAGATATAAAAAAAAAACCAAATATCTCACCAAGTAGAATTTTCCTTAACACGTATATAGCTCTCATAACGAAGTAATTTTCAAAAGGAGCAAACCAAACTGTAAAAAAATTCGACTCAATTTCGAAACTTTGAAGGCAAAACTGCACCAAAGCTTATTGTTTGAAGTTTGACAGCCTAAAGCTTTTCAGAAGCTTCAATAACGATGTGCATTCGAATTATTGCTAACACCTGATTTTGTGTGTGTTAGTACGCAAGCGCGTCTGCGGATTAATCGATATGCCCAAGAGATATGTGTTCATATTTCGACACTTGCCGATGCAATATTTACTAATTTATAATAAATATTGATGCATCATCTTTATTCAAATTGGATAATAATAATCAATTTTACATTGATGAGTTCATCAAGTATAGAGAAATGGAACATGCCAATATTAGCTTTTAGGGACTAGAATATAGATCAAAGAAAACAGGATGGGATTATTTTGAATCATCATAAGTAAAATTCTTGATTTTAAAGCACGTGGGGCGTAAGGGTCAAAATACAAAATTTTGGCAGCAACTTTTTCAAGTAATTAATCATATTGAAGGAATAAATTAAAAATATTACCAGTATGGAAAATCTTAATATATTAAATCGAAAGAATCTGAACAGAAATCTGTTGTTGATATTACGCTCTTCTTCATTTGTGGGTACTTTTTTTCCTGGGCTATTGGAAATGCATTTTGAAAATTACAGTTTATGCACATGTATTTTAAATTTATTTTTCAAATTATGTCTAAAGATCTAAGTCGGTTGTTTTCAATTTCTTGTTATCGTAATGTTCAAGCTTTGTTTATGAATGCTTAAAAGCTCCAAAAACATAGAAAAAAACAAAACAAAATATTTTTTTTCTGAGTTTGCAAGCACGCATACGGAATATTTTGGATTATTCAAATTATAATAAAATTTATTGACCTTTATGCATTTGGAAATTTTTTAATTGCTGATGAACAAAAATATATAAGTTCGCCTATCTGATTTAATAAAATAATGTTTTCCTGATCAAGATTTTGTCAAACAAAAAAAAAATTAGTGGGGTGTATGGCATCGTGCCTTAAGGCAAATTACTGGAACTTCCCGTACCGTAACGAAATGTTCGAGAAATATTGAATCTTTTCAAATAGATGATTATAAATATTGTAACATTGTCTAATATTAATAAGAATTATATAAACTAAAAAAAATTTAAACAAAAAATTTTGAAACATTTTTTTTCCAAAATCAATTATTTTTGTTAAAACAAGCAGAAAGTTCTTTGAATCATTCAAATCGGACGCTTAGTTCTTTCAAAAACTGCCATTTTTTGCACATTTAGCTCTGTATCTCCGAAATGGCTGGGCTTGCCTTTGCCAAAAACTAATCAGCACATCTCCTTATCAATAGAAATCGAATGTTTTTTAAACCATTCAAATCGGTTGATCTGTGCGCCCGAAAACGTGGACAAAAAATTGTATCCATACATATATACACACACACACATCCTTTTTTTTTTCTCAGGTATGCCAAAATGTTCAGAAACCTTCAAAACGTCGAGAAATGTAAAAAATTTCAATCTCGTGTAATTTCGATTACACGGCCCATTACAATAACTTACTCTGCGGGAAGTTAAAAAATCAGAAAATTAAAAAAAAATTCTTTTGATAAAGATCGGTGAACCTGTTTACTTGTTATTAACTGTTAGAGATATTTTATTTAGATTTTTAAAAAATTGAGTATATTTCAATTTGTTTACACTCACTAGTCTTACAATTTTTTGAAAGATACCTGTTGGAACTTGTGCAGATCGGTTTGAGGTAGAAAACAACCTATTTGTGAATTAATTTTCCACACACACACACACACAAACATATATATATATATATATATATATATATATATATATATAATTATACTTGAATTTCCAAATGCAATTCAAATTAAATCAATGTTACACAAAATCATAACCTCACGCAAGAATTTCTGCAGTGCTTACCTTGAATATATTCATTATACAAGTTTTCATGGAAATCTAGATATTACGTGAATATTATTCGTTTTTCTCATAGTAATAATTAATAATTTTATATAATGCGTGCGATTATCATCTTATATTGATTCTTGCAAATTGTTTTTAATTGGAAATGCATTTCAAAATAGACATATATATGAGGAATATGTTTTTCTTGATGGGAAGTACTTAATAAAATGCATGAGTGCTCACACGAATAAATGTTTGGATAATGTTCATATATTAGTAAGAATTCCTGAGTTAGGACTGTTTTTGATATTTTTTACTCTGTATATCAGTAACAATTGACTCGATTTGGGAATGGTTAATAGAACTTCTTAGTAAATTGTTTTAAAACATAGTTTCAAATTGAACCAATTTCTTTGTCCAAAAGCTCTCATGGTAGGCAGAGCTGAGATGGGTTTTTTTCGAAGAATATCAGGAAACTAAAATATATATCAGACAGCACGATGTGATTCGATTCGAATCCGTAAAAATAATCCAAAGTGTTATCTTGTGCACATATTGACATTTATGTGTTATAATACGAGTTTGAATATTGGATGATGTCATGCCAATGCCATATTATAATTACCAGCGTCCTTGGATCAACAGACACACGCACCATGCCGCGGTTCACCGGTTTTGAGAACTTTGTTCTGAAAAAATATTATAACTACTTGAATTGAAAAGAAATATATAACATTAAATTAATTATTAATTTAGAAAAATCTAGATAAACTCGCGGTATGCTGTTAGTGTAATCTTTCTTTAAGTGAGAGCCTGGCCCCACTGGAAGATTAAGCACAGTTGAAATTATTGAACACAGTTGACAATATTTATTGTTTTGTTAAATTTTTTATTTTGGTTTTATTTCCCAATAGTTGAGAATTTTGATCGGAATCCTTCCCATGTGTAAAAACACAATGATGATCTTATTGGTCTTATCATTTGATTGCTTTGGACTTCCTTCAGATGAGATTTTTTGCTGCCATTTGACAATAGATATAAATATTAGGCTTGGTTTAGCCTGGAAACAATATTTTGTGAATAACATCATATCCTCAAAGTATCTCACATTGCTCTGATTTTTGGAATTCTCTGGAACCAACTTCTCATAACTGGTGACCAATTCGTCACAACTTAGAGTTATTATTTTGCATCCCATGGGTGACCATCTCATCTTTCAGAATTAGTATCTTAGTTTAGTATAGTGAAGATATGACACCACTACAGCTTGACATTAAGCTGGTCGAGGTAGTTAGTTATCGAAATCTATCAAAATTACTGTCTATATGTGTATAACTTTTTTGCAATATAAGACATCAAAAATATGGCTAGGGCAATTGAACTGGTATGACAAACATCTAGATTCGGAACTTCCAATATAGATAAATGAAAATCCGAAAAAGGAAACTATTTTTCATTTATTTCAGTAATTGATTATACTTGCAATATAAATTCTTAAATTATTGTTTAGTCAGTAACAAAAAAAACAAGACCCAAAAGTAGAACCATTACTAAATTAGTATTCACAAAACCTCCATTCAATCGGTTTGTCTATTTAACAAAAATTTTATGGATTTAAGTGATATAATGTGTTTGATTAATATTAATCTAATTGATGTAATAATATATATTAAATTAATCAGTTTATTTTATTTTTAATTTCAAAATTTCTAATATTAGTATAATTTGCGATTGAATCAATTAATTTGCATTCTAAATATTTATTTTATTACAATATTAACATAAGTATTTACACTTGTATTGTGGACAGTATGTTTTGTAATAATTGTAAATATATTATTTACTAAAGTACATAGACTCTTATAAATAAATAATTTTACACACACATACACACATTATATGTCATCTCACCGTGAAATAAAAAAATACCATTATTTTATTTTAATTTTTTCCCATGATTTTGAAATAGATGAAACATAAAATATCAATAAATCTTCATTCAGTACGTTTTAACACTAGATATGTGTAAACACCAAAAAGAAAACAATGAATTAATGGAGATTCAATAAACATAAGAAACATATTAATAAAAAATATATATTTAATAGTATTTTAATAAAATTATGATGGTGATTTCATCCTTTCTCAATACAGTTTTTTTTCATTATGAAGTGTTTAATGTTTAAATGTCGAGCAAAAAAATCTCATTGATATATACTTATATTTATAATTATAAAGGTAAAAGATTCAATATTGAATTGAAATACTAAAATATTAACTTGATTTTTTAATGCACAAAAAATGGTAAAAAACAGTTAGTATCTACTAATTTTGTTCTTCACTATTACGATTGCATAGATTTCAACAATTTTCTTATTTGGTTAGTCTTTGTTTATATTAGTATATGGAGTTTTGCATAAGTTGTACGCAATTTATGATAAAGAGAAAGCAACTATATCATTAATGGCTTGGGCTATTAAATCAAGTATGTGGAATAACAGTATTATACAGTGATATTTTGCAATCAATATTCAGAAAATTTATGTATACTTTTATGCATTTTGCATATTATTTATATTTCTATATTATTATTCAATTATAATACGTTATTTTAGCCAATTTTGAAGAACATTGTATATATGTTTTCCACCTACCGTAAATCGCCTGAACATGAAGATTCAGCGCTGAATTGTTAGATGTCTGCATGGGTTTCAAAGAAATACTTTCTCGTGTGTCTTACTATTTCACTGAGGGTTTTTCATAGAAATATTCATATAAAAGTTTTCTCTTATAATATTTTGGTAACATGCAAAATTCATACAGTTTTCAAAAATGCAGGCATATGCCATTAGAGAAATCAACAAACTGGTCAGAACACATTGATCCTCATTTAAGTAATTGTTTGTTGTGGTGAGCAATAAGAGCAATTTACTGAAAATATTTGTTTTGGAAAAATCTGAGTTATGATTTTTCAATAGAAATCTCACAGATCTCTAATAGATTATTTATAAAAATAAAAGAACCATACTATTTCTATACCCATTTGGTAACTCAGTGATTAGTTTTAGGCAAAAATTAGTAGATCCATTTCCTAGGCTTTTTAGGTTCACTTTTCAACGGTATACCTTATTTTAAAAATTATATTATTTTCACAAATTAGCTTTTTTTTGAAAATCAAATTATGATATGTTCTGAAAGTTGAAAATGATATGAAGATATGTGTTGAAAATCAAGTTTATTCGTGCTATGTTGAAACTAAGAAAAACATTTTTAAATTAAACTATAAAATGATTTTCAAATATTTGAAACTTATTTTGATGGAGCTAAATTCAGAATCTATCTACAACTTTCTGCGATTATATAAGTTTTTCGATAGTTTACTGGATTTATAGAAAACTCACTAAAAATTATTGCAATGTAATGTGAAGCCTATTCTATAATAATTTTGTGAAAAAATAAGTTTTTTGAATCTTTCAAATGGGATGCAGTAGTTCTCTCAAAAACTGCCATTTTTGGCATATTTAGCTCTGTATTTCCGAAATGGCTGGACCTGTTTTTGCCAAAAACTAATTACCGGTTCTCCCGATCAATAGGAATTGAATGTTTTTCGATAACTAACTAAATAATAACTAAAAACTGTATTCATATATACATACAAATACACACACACATACATATATTTTTTTTCAAGGTATGCCAAAATGTTCATAAAGCACTGAAACGTAATGATACGGAAAAATTTTCAGTTTCCATTTTTTGACGATTACAATAACGTACCCTACGGATAGTTAATACAATAAAAAGGGACTATATTATTGAACAAGCTGACTCTAGATTTGTGAGGTAGATAGGAAAGGGATTCTACTGACGAGCAAACAGGATTTGGTATAAAATGACAAAATGGGATCCTACTGGTGAGAATTACGTACAAACATGTGAAATGAAAAAAGACTCATTTACTCATTTTTTGACTTTGTTTGTTTTTTTTCGAACTTTGTATATATTTATAGCAGACATGGTATAAGAATGATAAAAAAATAAATTTTAGTCAATCTGATTTTAAGTTGATCAGAAATATACTTACTTACGCATACTAGTATGCCAAAATAATCAAAAGAAAAGGCAAAACAAAAATTTCATATTTGATGATTTATAAATATTTGACCTGAGTTACCTACAAATGCCACACTAAATTTAACCATCCAAGGCCACCTTAGCCAGAATTTTGGGCTAATGAGCAGAAGCACCATCGCGAAAATCCGAAAAAGCTCTTCACTTATCGCTTACGAAATAAGCTGCTAAAATCAGTGGGTGAGGAGCTTTTGAGTATTATATAACGTAAATGGAACAATTTTTAAGGTTTTACTCGTAATGCGTTTGTAATCCGCAGCTTTTCATGCTTCGTACTCAAGTACTTTATTTTTGCAGAATGAGAGAATCAACATCGCTCAAGGTTGTATACGCCAGATTAAATCTGGTATTTTAAATTACTTTTCACGTGTCGCTATCAGTATTGGTAGATGGTACATTTTATTATCGTCAAAAATTTTCAAATTAGCTGAAAAAATGTATTTTTAGTTTATTTATTATTTACTTTACTAATAAAAGTATCATTTATCTAATATCTGCTTATAAAACAATGCCTATAATCACTAGTTTTAAGGTGACCATATTTTGTCAAGTCAAAACCGGGACGGTAATTTCGAATTATGCTAATCCGAGACGGGGGGAGAGGGTAATTCTAAAAAAACTAATATGATTTTAAAATAACAAATATACTATTTAGGAATTCAGTAAAAATCTGCCTTTTTAAATGAGTACTTTTTTTAAAACAGAATAACTGACTAAAAACTTTATTATTCGATTATATATTATATTTTATCTTATATTTTTCGATCTATGTATTTTGTCAACTTTCAAACTTAATATAAAATTTTGTTCAATTTTTTTCATAATTTTTTAAAAATAATCAGCAGATTCTTTTGCATTATTTCGGGCAGTCAAGACGTTAATTTTCATAATTTTTATTAATTGGAAGTAAAAGTTCAGAATTAGAGCAACTAGTATACTAGTTGTACATAACATCTTTAGATGGGTAGTTGTAATTTTATTATCAAGTAAAAGCGAAGAATCAATTTAGGCCTATTCCTTTTAAAAACCCGGGACAATCCGGAAAAAATCTAAATTACTAATATTGCTTTTAGAAGAACACAAGGTGCAAATCCGGGACTGTCCCGGCCAAACCGGGATATGAATTAGGATAAAGAATATGAATTTCTTCCGATAAATGACATATAATATAAGAAATTAATACAAAGTGCATATAAAAAATATTTGAATTTTGTCCGTATTTGTTTATATGATACATTCAGTTTGTTCCAAAAATAACAATCGCGTCCCACACAAAGTATGAAATATTTGATCTGACCTATATACCTGTGAATTCCTTTATCACAGAAAACCACACAATATAGATATATTTTATATAGCCAGTTTATCGTATCGATGTTATTGCATATATTTCGCTATTATTGACAACCAGGAGATAACAGTGCCCATATAAATATAATGGAATATTCTGTGCCAAACATATCTATCGGATTGAAGGAGAGCGAGGGCTTGCGATTTCCCACAAAAATAAACTGAAAATATAGGGCATTAGAGATTTTCTCATATCGAAAACGCAATATGAGGTTGTACGCTTCGATTTTGAAGTTCAATTCGAAACTTGATACAAAATGATTATATACTTTATTTTATATCTTATTTTCATTGTATGTACAAAATTATCTATTATCTATTCGATCAACTACACATCCAGCGCAGCACCAACAACTTCCCTTTTCAACAAGTTTTCATAGAGCTTTTTATGACGCTTTTTATTTATTTTTTTATACTGGCAACAAATGCATATTACAAATTCTTGCAAATCTTTTGCAAGTAATACGCAGAATTCTATGCTGTTTTACAAAAGTAGTAATAAAAGTGAAAAACTCTTATACGTATTTTTTTTAAATTTATTTTTTGTCGATTAAAAATCTGCTTTAATCTTAAAATTGATTACACGGGGTGTAGGGTAAATTTGTCTCTTAACAGAAAAAATGTAATTTCAGATGAAAAACAAAGAATTTTTGGAATTTCGACACACAGTTAACAAAACATTGAAAATCACATAATTTTCTTGTTGGTTTTGTTTTTGTAAACCCTGCAAGATTTTATGTGTTGTTTAATTACCTTAGAACAATGAAGAGTTTAATTTATTATTTTATGACTACGGGAAATATATCTATTTTGGATAACAGTTGTTTGACCAATATATATTTAGAAGATAATAATGGATCTAATAATAACATAAGCATAAATTACTAAAAGGCAATAAACTGTGCGTATTGTCAACACGAATCGAGTATTTTTTGAGCCGTCCAAAAATATTCATTCACTCTCTTAAAAATATGATAGAATCAAATATTTGTAAATAAATATACCTACTTACATAAATATCACACAAGCACTCACATTCGCCCCAGCAAATCTTCTTTTTCCCATATTGTGAGCTATAATATACAATATCTGGAAAAAAATTATACATTTATTTGATAATAAAGTGACTATTTTTCTACTTTTTCTAAAGCAAATTAATTTTATCTAAGGGGCCTTGAAGTTATTATACTTTACGTGATAAGTCTGTGACAAAAATTTTAAATTGGTTCATTCAATAGTTTTTGAGATATAGGAGATTTCTTAACAATTAAACATGTTCGGTATGGGCGACTACAAACCAACGCGCTCTGACCTGAAACTAGCCTAGTTTTAGGTTGTGAGCAAGTTTGGCCTACCAAATATTCAAACAGATGCACCATGGTATCTTCTCAAAAACGGAGTTTGCGAATTTGATGAAACTTGGCACACATTGTAAATATACTTCAACAAGATTGTAATAAAAATTATAAATCGATACATGCAACAGTTTTCAAGATATGCGATATTGATGGATGGGTGGCTCCGCGCTCAATACTAATGATTTTTGCAGCTTTATCAGAAAAAGCTTTGGTTGGATTTGCAAATTTTAAGTTGTGACTATCTCAAACATAGCATCCAAAGTACTCAAATTATTTTTAAATTTCAATTCTTGTTAAATGTTGAATAAATACTCAAGCATAATATTAAAAATACATTATACAACAAGTGTATACAGGAATCACATTTTTAGAGAATGGATCACTTTCGGTTTATTATATATTATATTTCGGTTAATAGTATTTATTTGTTTGATGTTCACGGTTCAAGTTATACGTACAGAATGAGGATGAATTTCTTAAAAACTATCTTAGTACCTAGAGTAGGATTGGAAATTATTTTATTATGTCAGGTAGAGGAAGATGGATTAATAAGATTTGTGAGGCTCGAACAACTTGCATTAATAAACTAATTAGATATTCTACGATACGTCCCATATTTATCTATACCTATATTTTTATCTAGTATAAAAGTTTTCATATTTTCAGCAAAATAGTGGTTTCGTGTTCTGATGAAAATCTTGTTATTGCTTTAGGTTCTCGGATTACAATCATTGTACCAGAACGAGCCGATAAATTCGCCTAAAAGCACATCTTTGTGGGTAACAAGGCGTATGATGGACAGTCCTTGGAAAACATATTATATATATATATATATATATATATATATATATATATATATATATATATATAAACAGTATAAAATATCCTATCTGACAAACTCTGATACACACCCAAAGTCATCATATACTCAAAAAGGACTATGATAACAACATTTGCTCTAGTGTTTTATATTTTTAGTAAGTTTACTATCTTACTTCAATATATTCCTACAAAAACATAATATATATATATATATATATATAAATATATATTTGTGACAATCTTTTACAAAGTTAATTATTTCTTGTTAATTCAACATTTCCAATTAAACGATTTTGCATTCTGAATAAATCAAAGAGAAGCATCCTAAGCAAATTAAACTCGATTAATATTTTGCGCGAGGGTAAATATCTGAATAAATTTGAAAAGTAATGCTTGATGGTTGTAAAATAATACGTAACTAGTTGGTTTGGTATTTAGCCTTGAGGCAAATTACATGAACTTCCCGATATGTGTAAATAATCGACTTGATCAAAAATATGTGTAAATAATATACTTCATCAATCCTACTTTAAAAAAAAACGATAATAATTTTAGCAAAGTTTGACGAATTTTTAAAATTAAACTACTTGTTGTAAGGCCGTAGCATTACAGTAAGTTCTATAAGACCATGATGAATATCGCCAAAAAAAGTTCCATGAAAATCGGCTTCAATTTTTTTTTCAACAGTTCATTACAAGAAAACGGCTCGGTAGATTTTCACCTAAAATTAATCAGCATCATTCCCAAATGATATCTTTCGAACAGTTTTTGATTTTTCAAAATCGGTTCGGTAGGATGAGCTTAAATGTGGACAAAAATTTAACACTTTTTTTCAACAGTTAATTACAAGAAAACGGCTCGGTAGATTTTCACCTAAAATTAATCAGCATCATTCCCAAATGATATCTTTCGAACAGTTTTTGATTTTTTAAAATCGGTTCGGTAGGATGAGCTTAAATGTGGACGAAAATTTAACACTTTTTTTCAACAGTTAATTACAAGAAAACGGCTCGGTAGATTTTCACCTAAAATTAATCAGCATCATTCCCAACTAATATCTTTCGAACAGTTTTTGATTTTTTAAAATCGGTTCGGTAGGATGAGCTTAAATGTGGACGAAAAGTTCAACACTTTTTTTCAAATTACGAAGAAACGGCTTGGCAGATCGTTGCACAAAACTGACAAACGATAGTCCTCACCGAAATACATCAAATGGCTTTTAAATTTCCAAAATCGGTTCAGGCGTTTTTGAGAAAACGTCGATCAAAAGTCTAATTTTGACAAATGCCAAAAAGACCATACTGATTTTTGCAAACTTTGACGAATTTTTAAAGCTGAACCAGTTGTCGTAGGGCCGTAATATTTTAGTATGACCTAGAAGACTATGGTATCTTTCGTCAAAAAAATAATCATAAAAATCGTCAAAATTTTTTTTTTAAAAACTTTATTACAAGAAAACGGCCCGGCCGATCTTTACCAAAAACTAATCAGCACGATTCCCAACCAATATCTATCGAACGGTTTTTGAATTTTCAGAATCGATTCAGAATTGCGGGCTAAAACGTGGACGAAAAATTTTTCACATTTCTGCAATTTACAAAGAAACGGCCCGGCCGATCGCCGCACAAAACTCAGAGACGATAGTCCTCATCGAGATACATCAAATGGCTTTTAAATTTTTGAAATCGGTCCAACCGTTTTGGAGAAAACGTCGATTTACGGCAAAAAATCTGTTCACACACACACACACACACACATACACACACACACACACACACACACACACACATACTTTTTCCAAATTTGGTCTCATTCGATTCAGAATGGCTCGAAACGTCGAGAAAACATAAAATTAGCGATTCGGATTTTTTGATGAAAACATAAACTTCTCCTTCGGGAAGTTAAAAAAAATTCGAAATTAGTCAATAATTGTTTAAGAATTTCTAAAGAGCAGACGACTTTACATTAAGTAAGTGTTCTCATGAAAAAATAGTCTAATTAATAAATTAAACTATACGTATATGTTTTAGATCATATAACTTATATGTAACTTTTTTTTAATTTTTTTTTTGAAATATTAAGTTTTTTTATATATTGATATTTATAATTTTTTTTACAAAATTGTATCTAGGTAAAATTTCTAGATTATATTCATTATATACAATAGTGTTATCCATTTTTTTCAAGTTCCAAATATTTTTTAACCAAAACTGGATAACCAAAATTTAACGGATCAAAAACAATTAAAAGTACCCAAAAAGATTGTATTTTGAAATTTTTATATTTTTTCAAGATGTGAAATTTTAATTAAATTTGTTTATTAATTTCATCAATCTATTATTTGTTTGTGCAGCGGTTTATTTGGTTTTATCAATAGTATTACCAAAGTATCAATATTTTCCCTGAAGACAACACAACTTTCTTTGCTAGTTATAGTATTTATTTATTAAAGTTTTAATTCCAATATTGATATTAAAATTACTTCAGTGTAAAAGGGGCACGTGTTTGTTGCACCCTTGTTTACTACGAAAATGCAAAAGGCGTAATTCTCGTAAAATCTTAGGAACTTTATAGGATTCCCATCGCATTTCCTTGAATATGAAAAGTAGGAAGTGTTTTCTATTTACTCGAGTCAATGTTCTTACTTCATAATACGAAATTGAAAGTAATGAAAAATATTCTATAAAGACTTTAATAACAATTTTTCATTTAATAAATATTTTGATATGTATGTAGTAAGAAATTGCTAGAAATTACTAATTATTGATATAGATTTCAAATTCATAAGAATAATAAAAATCGAAAAATATTATAACTCTTCGTAATATTTTGCGTAATTTAAAACTATTAGTGGAGTCCTCATATTGGTCCAAAATTGTCAGGAATTCAAATTGTAAAAAAAACAATGTTTTTATAACTATCGTAGATAATAGATATGTTTTTAATAGACTTTGCCTATTTCTATACAATTTTGCTTGAAGTACAGTGTTAATATAATATTCTTGCAAGAAATATTAAATTGGTCTTAGAAACTTAAATAATTTATGAGCTATCTTTCGAATAGCTTGTTAATGGTTTATTAGGAAAAGTATTTTCAAAAAAAAAATGTATTCAAATATTTGTAAATTATTATACATATATGAATTGATAGATAATCATGGTAAAAAATTCTGTTAGAATGATAATGGTTATTTTGTTAACTTAAAACTATTTTTTTTGTCAATATTATACATGTTACCTGGCCCTGAAATAAAAATCAATATGGGAATCAACAAGAACAATAATTCATAAGAAAAGTATTGCAACAAGTTAGCTGAAGAAGTAATTTAGCGTGAAAACTAAAATTTTGAAATTTTTAATAATGGTTTAAATTTGTATAATCATCATTTATTTTAGTAAGTATCATCATAAATAAGTGTTATCTCTCGGATTCTGCGTCTTTGCAAATCTTTTGTTAAAATAGCATGGTTATGTTGTGTTAAGCAAATAGAATAACAAAGCAGAAGTAAATTGCTCCACATTTAGAATGACGTCTAAATATTTGTCTTGTGTTAATTAGTTTATTTGCATTTCATTATCATATTAAATTTAAGCTTTGTTTAATAATTTTAATAAATTTTATTCTTATTCCTATGCATTTTATAGGTTTTGATAAATCAAATCAATAATCAAAACTATAGCTTCTCTATACATTTTTAAAGTACTTCCACGTGCCGCCTTTAAAATCAATCGTATAAAGGAAATTTTAGAGCTGCATTTGATTGCATATCATAGCAAATATGAAATTGAAGGAAATTTAATACTAACGCAGTATGGAAGTCGCATTAATTCAAATATTTATTACTTCATCGTCATTCACTTTTGATCTAATTATAGAGGATAGAGTTTTGAATATAGCAATTTTGATATTTAAGTATAGATATATTAACTTCCTGTAGAATAGTTATAGTAATGGGTAAAATATTCGATTTCTATTGATAGGGAGATGTGCTGATTAGTTTTTGGCAAAGGCAGGCCCAGCCGTTACGGAGATAAAGTGCAAAGAGCGCAGAAATCGAGAGAAAAGAAACAGAAATAGAAATCGAGTTTTTGAGAGAACGGAGCATCCGATTTGAATGATCTAAAAAACATTCAATTTGTAATGATTGGGAAAAGTGGTTATCAGTTTTTGGCAAAGGCAAGTCCTACCATTTCGAAGACACAGAGCTAAATGTACAAAAAATGGCGGTTTTTGAGAAAAATAAGCATCCGATTTCAATGATTCAAAAAACTTTCTGCTTGTGTTGACGAAACAATTGCTTTTCGAAACCCAAATCAATTCAAAACTATGCTTTCAGAACATATGATTAACTTGACCCACACTTTTAACATGTCAAATCCTTCAATTCTGGCTAAAGTTTTAAAACTCACTTATATACTTTAAATAAATAATTTCCACTATGTGATTCAGTTTATACAATTCTTAAATATATTAGACAATGTTACAGTATTTATAATAATCTATTTGAAAACATTTAATATTCCTCGAACATTTCGTTACGGTACGGAAAGTTCCAGCAATTTGCCTTAAGGCACGATGTCATACACTGCTAGTTTAGATATAAAATGTTCACATGATGTTTTCTATTTAAAAAGTTTATAATTCAAATATACTTCAAATGTACATCTTTTGGCCATTAAGAGTAAAACCACCAGACTCGTTTGAATCATTCTTCCAAATTTAGGTCATGGAACATGGACGATCAGTCTGTACGCTGAAATTAATAGAAACTTTTTGTAAATTTATTAACCCATTCTACGGAAAGTTAGCAAATTCATATTATCACAAAAATATTAAATACATAGTTCAATTCCACTCTGCGATTGGATTAATTACATTAACTTCCCAAATTAAACACAACTCGTTTCTGGTTCAATCAGTTTGTAATCACTGGTCTCTGAATCGAATATTAATTCCCCAATCCTAAAGCCAGTTCTAATAAATTGATCGCATAACCGTCCGATGCTATTAGGTAACTTCGCTGGTAAACGTGAGGGAAATGCGAAACTAAATGTTACGTAAAAGTAGGGTAGTTTTATTTTACGAGTAGGTTTATGGTTTCCTTAATCGCAATAATAACTCTAGAGCAAATGTAAATACATGGAATTTTTTAAATTGTGGCAATTATGGTAATATTTATATAAAGAGACAAAGGGGTTTGATCAAGTTCCCTTGAAACTTTTTGGTTACTAACTGTTGTCCTTCATTTTTTTTAACATTATTGATGAAAATAAATTTGTTTATTAGAAATATATCAATTATAAAAGTCATGTAAAACTAGAATTATTGTATGAGTATAACGATAGGCAATTCAATTCATCATTTTCAAATGCACTTCAATTTATAGACATTTGAGTGGCACTCCCAAATAATAGTGGCTTCATATTATAAGTTCAACTTCCGTCTAGTCTATTAATTTGTTAGAAAATTAGAAAATTAATTTATTAGAAAAGTAGGTAATTAATTTAATTACCTACTTTTCTAATAAAAGATATTATTGTTTATCACAGATATAGTGAAAACAAAAATGAATCCAATTATAGACAATATTATTATTATTACCTTTATAATTTTGCGAGAAAATCTGATTCAATGATGTATGAAGACTCTTATTAGATTCAGTTTGAATCCTTATTACATTCTAACTTGATTTAAACTTGTTTTAAACTAGCTGGAATCTAAAATGTTACAAAATAAAGAAAAATGTTATGGCAAGTCCATATTACGCTCTAGCTTCCATACCTTATGCTACTGAATCATACTGAATACTGTCAAAATGTCATGTATTTGCTGTGCATTCAGACGTTTTCCACACAAACTGCAACGTCACTTGTATGTTGTGAAGCCGGGTCAGAAAGACCCTGTTATCTAAGATCGTTTTTCTTGACATTTGTGTGGTTTCTAGGTTAGATTTTCTATCTGTCAACCCGAGAAAAACGCCTGGCTGCACAGCAACCTTATGGCTTTTGTCAATATTTAGTATGAAAAGTTCTTCATAATATGGCCTTGCTATAACATTTTACTGTTATGCGACAGAATCGGTTCCATAGTTCCAAGTAGGTTTCAACCTGACTACTGTAATTGATTCCAACTCGATTTCAACTTGATTATAATTTGCTTCCAACGTTATTACAACTAAAATATTATTAAATTAAATCTTGCTCAAATATTTCTAAAATTTTACTAACAATAAGGTAAACTTTTGTGCTAGTGCTAGTAATTATACAAATCCATTAAAGTTTGGAATATTGAGCTCCTTTTTTAGGACTCAAAAACATGTTGGAGATAATATTATTGTATATGGTAATATTATTGAAGATATTATTAATGTGTTTAAGAGATATCAACTAGAAATCCTAATGTTTAGTTTTTAGTGAAAACAGTATCTTTATTTTTGATATAAACAGTTAAATGTGTATCTAGATAGATACAATTCAATTGCGGTTGATTAAATCAATAATTACACATAACGTGTTCATGCCCATGCAACTTGCACCTAGTTATTATTAATCAAATTAAAACGTCACTTACACCTAGTTATTATTAATCTATAGTGCGGAAACATCAGATTCAATACTTGCCCTAAACCTTTATTGATTATTTGAATAATGAAGAAAATATGGCAATTTTGGCAAGATGATGGCTTTTCTGTTAAACAAGTAAAAAAGTGTATGAGTTCTACAGCAGCCTTATATGTAATTATAATATAATAACTATAAATAATTAAAAAACTGTTATAATTTAGATATAATTTGGTTTCGCATTTTTTATAGTTAACAAAATTTTGAGCTATTTTATTATAGTTAAATAATAATTAATAATTTTATTATTTTAAATAGAATTGTGTTAGTAATTAAAATGCAGTATTTTATTTTATGATTGTTACATCTGTTGATGCAAAAGTTCTGCTCATCATTACATCAAGGACCACATCGGTCCTATCTCCGCGACATATTCATTCATCCCCATTTGGGAACCACAGAGTTGGATGGTCGTGTCAGAGTTGAATCGAATTTGAATTCGTTCTTAAATCAATATTTACGAATCTCTTGATTATCGTTGCTTTCAGGTCTTACATTCGTGCGTTATCTGGCGCAATATCTGTCGATGAATCGGCTCCCGACCGTAATCCACAGGTGCTACGGGTGCTACGGGTGCTACGCGGTTAAACAACAACTGGCCGAGTTCTCACCCATGTTTATTCATACATTCGACGATGTAAAAAAGGAGTCGGTGCGGTAATTTAGATTTGGGCTTTACTATCATTTTTTTTTTAATTTTCCTGATTATATATTTCCTAAAGAAATAGTTTGTTCCCAGTCTAAAATCATATTAAAAAGTTTTAAATATTCTCTACGTTTTATGCCGTTTAGAACAGATTGATGCAAAACTATTAAATTTTTGAGTTTCGCCTAAATTTTCCCGAAAGTATAGGTTCGAGAAAATTGAAAATGCATTAAATATTTATTTATTTAACTAGCT
>NW_020537758.1:40745389-40759101 GCF_003426905.1 Ctenocephalides felis | reverse complement strand
ACCATCCAAGGCCACCTTAGCCAGAATTTGGGGCTAATGAGCAGAAGCACCATCGCGAAAATCCGAAAAAGCTCTTCACTTATCGCTTACGAAATAAGCTGCTAAATCAGTGGGTGAGGAGCTTTGAGTATTATATAACGTAATGGAACAATTTTAAGGTTTTACTCGTAATGCGTTTGTAATCCGCAGCTTTTCATGCTTCGTACTCAAGTACTTTATTTTTGCAGAATGAGAGAATCAACATCGCTCAAGGTTGTATACGCCAGATTAAATCTGGTATTTTAAATTACTTTTCACGTGTCGCTATCAGTATTGGTAGATGGTACATTTTATTATCGTCAAAAATTTTCAAATAGCTGAAAAAATGTATTTTTAGTTTATTTATTATTACTTTACTAATAAAAGTATCATTTATCTAATATCTGCTTATAAAACAATGCCTATAATCACTAGTTTTAAGGTGACCATATTGTCAAGTCAAAACCGGGACGGTATTTCGAATTATGCTAATCCGAGACGGGGGAGAGGGTAATTCTAAAAAAACTAATATGATTTTAAAATAACAAATATACTATTTAGGAATTCAGTAAAAATCTGCCTTTTTTAAATGAGTACTTTTTTTAAAACAGAATAACTGACCTAAAACTTATTATTCGATTATTATTATATTTTATCTTAATTTTCGATCTATGTATTTGTCAACTTTCAAACTTAATATAAAATTTTGTTCAATTTTTTTCATAATTTTTTAAAATA
Source organism: Ctenocephalides felis (assembly GCF_003426905.1). Lineage (NCBI taxonomy): Eukaryota > Metazoa > Arthropoda > Insecta > Siphonaptera > Pulicidae > Ctenocephalides > Ctenocephalides felis. Next base: position 40,758,345 of record NW_020537758.1, on the reverse strand, counting down.
ATCAGCAGATTCTTTGCATTATTCGGGCAGTCAAGACGTTAATTTTCATAATTTTTTATTAATTGGGAAGTTAAAAGTTCAGAAATTAGAGCAACTAGTATACTAGTTGTACATAACATCTTAAGATGGGTAGTTGTAATTTTATTATCAAGTAAGAAGCGAAGAATCAATTTAGGCCTTTCCTTTTAAAAACCCGGGACAATCCGGAAAAAATCTAAATTACTAATATTGCTTTTAGAAGAACACAAGGTGCAAATCCGGGACTGTCCCGGCCAAACCGGGATATGAATTAGGATAAGAATATGAATTTCTTCCGATAATGACATATATTATAGAAAATTAATACAAAGTGCATATAAAAATATTTGAATTTTGTCCTATTTGTTTTATATACATTCAGTTTGTTCCAAAAATAACAATCGCGTCCACACAAATATGAAATATTGATCTACCTATATACCTGTGAATTCCTTTATCACAGAAAACCACACAATATAGATATATTTTATAGCCAGTTTATCGTATCGATGTTATTGCATATATTTCGCTATTATTGACAACCAGAGATACAGTTGCCCATATAAATATAATGGAATATTCTGTGCCAAACTATCTATCGGATTTGAAGGAGAGCGAGGGCTTGCGATTTCCCACAAAACTAGCTGTAAGTGGAATTCTGTCTTAAGGCAATTAAGGCATCGTGCCTTAAGGCAAATTGCTGGAACTTCCCGTACCAAAAATTTTTTTTAAAATGATTATTTTTGAAAAAAAATTACTTTGAAAAAATAAGATTTTTGAGAAACTATAGATTGGACAAAAAATTAATTTTTTTTGAAAAAAAATTTTTTTTAAAAAAAAAATTTAATTTTTTTTTTTTTTGAAAAAATTTTTTTTTTCTTTATTTTGACATATTGTGGAAGATCTGAACTTTCTTTTCAAAGCAATCGTACTGCTTTAACTGCATAGGACAAAATATAAAGCGCGTAAGCCCCGCGTCGCCGTCTAACGCATAAGCATTGGTACGGAACCATAGGAATGTAACAAAATGTGTACTTATTATAAAATCTCTATAAATATCTGAAACATTGATGTGCATATGTCTAATGATCATTTTTGACCGCCAAATGCTCATTTTTTTACTTCTTCCTCCATATCTCCGAAACCGCTAGACCTACCTTCATGAAAATTTATCGATTCTTAATCTTGTCATACAAGTGAAATGTTTTTTGAATTATTCAAATCGGACGCTCCGTTCTCTTAAAAACTGAGTTACCGTTTTCGGCACTTTTTGCCCGTATCTTTGGAACGGCTAGACCTGCCTTCGCCAAAACTAATCAGCATCTCCTTATCAATACGAATCGAATGTTTTTGAATTATTCAAATCGGTTGATTCCTGTTTCCCGAAAATCGTCGACGAAATTTGTATCCGCACATACATACACACCATACATACTACATACATACATACACCCACACACACACACACACACACACATCATCCATTTTTTCTAGGTATGCCAAAATATTCAGAAACCTTTGAACGGTCGATAAATGCAAAAATTTCATTTTCGATTTTTTTGCGATTACTAACTTGCCCTACGGGAAGTTAATAAACTGAAAATATAGGGCATTAGAGATTTTCTCATATCGAAAACGCAATATGAGGTTGTACGCTTCGATTTTGAAGTTCAATTCGAAACTTGATACAAAATGATTATATACTTTATTTTATATCTCATTTTCATTGTATGTACAAAATTATCTATTATCTATTCGATCAACTACACATCCAGCGCAGCACCAACAACTTCCCTTTTCAACAAGTTTTCATAGAGCTTTTTATGACGCTTTTTATTTATTTTTTTATACTGGCAACAAATGCATATTACAAATTCTTGCAAATCTTTTGCAAGTAATACGCAGAATTCTATGCTGTTTTACAAAGTAGTAATAAAAGTGAAAAACTCTTATACGTATTTTTTTAAATTTATTTTTTGTCGATTAAAAATCTGCTTAATCTTAAAATTGTTTACACGGGGTGTAGGGTAAATTTGTCTCTTAACAGAAAAAATGTAATTTCAGATGAAAAACAAAGAATTTTTGGAATTTCGACACACAGTTAACAATACATTGAAAATCACATAATTTTCTTGTTGGTTTTGTTTTTGTAAACCCTGCAAGATTTTATGTGTTGTTTAATTACCTTAGAACAATGAAGAGTTTAATTTATTATTTTATGACTACGGAAATATATCTATTTTGGATAACAGTTGTTTGACCAATATATTTTAGAAGATAATAATGGATCTAATAATAACACAAGCATAAATTACTAAAGGGCAATAAGCTGTGCGTATTGTCAGCACGAATCAAATATTATTGAACCTTCCAAAAATATTCATTCATTCTCCCAAAAATGTGATAGAATCAAATATTCGTAAATAAATAACCTGCTTACATAAATGTCACACACGCACTCACATTCGCTCCAGCAAATCTTCTTTTTCCCATATTGTGAGATTTAATATAAAATATCTTGGAAATCATACATTTATTTGATAAAGGTGACAATTTTTATACTTTTTCTAAAGCAAATTAATTTTATCTAAGAGGCCTTGCAGTTGTTATTATACTTAACAAAGTATGTGACAAAATTTTTAAATTGGTCAATTCAATAGTTTTTGAGATATACGAAATTAATTGGGGTTGGCTCCGCGCTCAATACAAATATTTAAAAAGATACTATCTTCTCAAAAGCGGAATTTACAAATTTGATGAAACTTGGCACACATTGTTACTATACTTTATCAAGATTATGACAAAAAATTTGATATGGTTCATTCACTAGTTTTCGAGATATGCGCGATTTCTTAACAATTAAACATGCTTGGTATGGGCGACTACGGACTAACGCACTCTGACCTGAAACTAGCCTAGTTTTAGGTTGAGAGCACGTTTGGCCTACCGCATATTTAAACAATTTACCATGGCGTTTTCTCAAGAGCGGAGTTTGCAAATTTGATAGAACTTGGCACACATTGTTATTATAATTTATCAAGATCGTGAAAATTTTTTTGAAATGGTTCATTCGCTAGTTTTCGAGATATACGAGATTACTTAACAATTGAACATGCTCGGTATTGGCGACTACAGACCAACGCACTGTGACCTGAAACTAGCCTAGTTTTAGGTTGAGAGCACATTTGGCCTACCGCATAATTAAACAAATGTACCATGATATTTTCTCAAGAGCGGAGTTTGCGAATTTGATGAAACTCGGCACACATTGTAAATATACTTCAACAAGATTGTAATAAAAATTATAAATCGATACATGCAACAGTTTTCAAGATATGCGATATTGATGGATATGGGTGGCTCCGCGCTCAATACTAATAACTTTTGCAGCTTTATCAGAAAAAGCTTTGGTTGGATTTGCGAATCTTAAGTTGTGACTATCTCAAACATAGCATCCAAAGTACTCAAATTATTTTTAAATTTCAATTCTTGTTAAATGTTGAATAAATACTCAAGCATAATATTAAAAATACATTATACAACAACAACATTTTTAGAGAATGGATCACTTTCGGTTTATTATATATTATATTTCGGTTAATAGTATTTATTTGTTTGATGTTCACGGTTCAAGTTATACGTACAGAATGAGGATGAATTTCTTAAAAACTATCTTAGTACCTAGAGTAGGATTGGAAATTATTTTATTATGTCAGGTAGAGGAAGATGGATTAATAAGATTTGTGAGGCTCAAACAACTTGCATTAATAAACTAATTAGATATTCTACGATACGTCCCATATTTATCTGTACCTATATTTTTATCTAGTATAAAAGTTTTCATATTTTCAGCAAAATAGTGGTTTCGTGTTCTGATAAAAATCTTGTTATTGCACTAGGTTCTCGGATTACAATCATTGTACCAGAACGAGCCGATAAATTCGCCTAAAAGCACATCTTTGTGGGTAACAAGGCGTATGATGGACAGTCCTTGGGAAACATATTATATATATATATATATATATATATATATATATAACAGGATAAAATATCCTATCTGACAAACTCTGATACGAACCCAAAGTCATCATATACTCAAAAAGGACTATGATAACAACATTTGCTCTAGTCTTTTATATTTCAGTAAGTTTATTAATAAATATAACATATATATGTATATATATATATATATATATATATATATATATTTGTGACAATCTTTTACAAAGTTAATTATTTCTTGTTAATTCAACATTTCCAATTAAACGATTTTGCATTTTGAATAAATCAAAGAGAAGCATCCTAAGCAAATTAAAATCGATTAATATTTTGCGCGAGGGTAAATAACTGAATAAATTTGAAAAGTAATGCTTGATTGTTGTAAAATAATACGTGAAAAAGTTTTGATAATAAGTCAATTATTGTTTAATAATTTTTAAAGAGCAGGCGATTTTATATTAAGTAAGTGCTCTCATAAAAAAGTAGTCTCACTTATGAACTAAACTATACGTTTATGTTTTAGTTCACATAACTTATATGTAACTTTATTTATTTTTTTGAAATTTTAGGTTTTGTATATATTGATATTTATAATTTTTTTACAAAAATGTTTCCAGGTAAAATTTCTGGATTATAATCATTATATACAATAGTGTTATCCATTTTCTTCAAGTTCTAAATATTGTATAAATCCGGATAATCAAAATTTAAAAGATCAAAAACCATTAACAAATATCCAAAAAATGATTGTTTTTGTCATTTTTATATTTTTTAGGATGTGAAATTTTAATTAAATTTGTTTATCAATTTCATCTATCTATAATTTATTTGTGAAGCGGTTTATTTGTTTTATCCAAAGTATCAACAATTTCCCTGAAGACACAATAACTTTCTTTGCTAGTTATAGTATTTATTTAATAAAGTTTTAATTCCAATATTGATATTAAAATTACTTCAGTGTAAAAGGGGCACGTGTTTGTTGCACCCTTGTTTACTACGAAAATGCAAAAGGCGTAATTCTCGTAAAATCTTAGGAACTTTTTAGGATTCCCATCGCATTTCCTTGAATATGAAAAGTAGGAAGTGTTTTCTATTTACTCGAGTCAATGTTCTTACTTCATAATACGACATTGAAAGTAATGAAAAATATTCTATAAAGAGTTGGGAGTAGAAGAAATTACTTTAATAACAATTTTTCATGCAATTTTGATTTTTATTCAAATTCTGGAATGTTTAGCATGTGATTATTTATGTAGTAAGAAATTGCTAGAAATTACCAATTATTTATATAAGTTTCAAATGCATGAGAATAATAACTAGTGATGCGCATGGCATCGTGCCTTAAGGCAAATTGCTGCAATTTCCCGTACCAAAAATTATTGTAAATATTTGTAAATTATTATTCTTATATACATTGATAGATAATCATGGTAATAAATTCAGTTAGATTAGTAATGGTTATTTTGTTAACTTAAAACTATTTTTTTGTCCCTATTATACAGGTTACTTGGCTTTAAAATAAAAATCGATATGAGCATCAACAAGATAGATAAATTATGAGAAAAGTATTGCAGCAAATTAGCTAAAGAAATAATTTAGCGCGAAAATTAAAATTTTGAAATTTTTAATAATAGTTTGAATTTGTATATGCATCATTTATTTTAGTAAATATCATCTTAAATAAGTGTTATCTCTCGGATTCTGCGTATTTGCAAATCTTTTATTAAAATAGCATGGTTATGTTGTGTTAAGCAAATAGAATAACAAAGCAGAAGTAAATTGCTCCACATTTAGAATGACGTCTAAATATTTGTCTTGTGTTAATTAGTTTATTTGTATTTTATTATCATATTAAATTTAACCTTTGTTTAATAACGATAATTGTTATCCCCATGCATTTTATAGGTTTTGTTTGATAAATCAAACCAATAATCAAAACTATTGCTTCTCTATACATTTTAAAGTACTTCCACGTGCCGCCTTTAAAATCAATCGTATAAAAGAAATTTTAGAGCTGCATTTGATTGCATATCATAGCAAATATGAAATTGAAGGAAATTTAATACTAACGCAGTATGGAAGTCGCATTAATTCAATATTTATTACTTCATCGCCATTCACTTTGATCCAACCTATAGTGGATAAGGTTTTGAATATATAGCAATTTGGATGTTCAAGTATAAAGTATAGATATATTAACTTCCTGTAGGGTAGTTATAGTAATGGGTAAAATATTCGATTTTATTGATAGGGAGATGTGTTGATTAGTTTTTGGCAAAGGCAGGCCCAGCCGTTACGGAGATAAAGAGCAAAGAGCGCAGAACATAGAAATTGAGTTTTTGAGAGAACGGAGCATCCGATTTGAATGATCTAAAAAACATTCAATTTGTAATGATTGGGAGAAGTGGTTATTAGTTTTTGGCAAAGGCAAGTGTTACCATTTCAAAGACACAGAGCTAAATGTATTTTCTCAAAAAATGGCGGTTTTTGAGAAAAATAAGCATCCGATTTCAAAGATTCAAAAAACTTTCTGCTTGTGTTGACGAAACAATTGCTCTTCGAAACCCAAATTAATTCAAAACTATGATTTCAGAACATATTGTTAACTTGACCCACACTTTTAACATGTCAAATTCTTCAATTCTGGCTAAAGATTTAAAACTCACTTATATACTTTAAATAAATAATTTCCACTATGTGAATCAGTTTATACAATTCTTATAAAAATTAGACAATGTTACAGTATTATAATAATCTATTTGAAAACGTTTAATATTCCTCGAACATTTCGTTACGGTTAATTAAGGTACGGGAAGTTCCAGCAATTTGCCTTAAGGCACGATGCCATACACTACTAGTTTAGATATAAAATGTTCACATGATGTTTTCTATTTAAAAAGTTTATAATTCAAATATGCTTCAAATGTACATTTTCCCAAATTCAGGAAATGGAACATGAACGATCAGTCTGTACGCCGAAATTAATAGAAACTTTTTGTAAATTTATGAACCCATTCTACGGAAAGTTAGCAAATTTCATATTATCACAAAAATATTAAATACATAGTTCAATTCTACTCTGCGATTGGATTAATTACATTAATTTCTCAAATTAAACACAACTCGTTTCTGGTTGAATCAGTTTGTAATCACTGGTCTCTGAATCGAATATTAATTCCCCAATCCTAAAGCCAGTTCTAATAAATTGATCGCATAACCGCCCGATGCTATTAGGTAACTTCTCCTGTAAACGTGAGGGAAATGCGAAACTAAATGTTACGTAAAAGTAGGGTAGTTTTATTTTACGAGTAGGTTTATGGTTTCCTTAACCGCAATAATAACTCCAGAGCAAATGTAAATATATGAAATTTTTTAAATTGTGGCAATTATGGTAATATTTATATAAAGATACAAGGGTTTTGATCAAGTTCCCTTGTAACTTTCTGGTTACTAACTGTTTTTCTTCATTTTTTTAACATTATTGATGCAAGTAAATTTTTTTATTAGAAATTTATCATTATTAATTTTACCTTTATAATTTTGCAAGAAAATCTGATTCAATGATGTATGTAGACTCTTATTAGATTCCGTTTGGATCCTTATCACATTTCTAACTTGATTTAAACTTGATTATATATATTCAAACTAGGAATCTAAAATGTTAAAAAATTAAATGTTAGGAAATTAAGAAAAATGCAAGGCCATGTTACGCTCCAGCTTTTATACATTATGCTACTGAATCATACTGAACTGCATAATGCATTCAGACGTTTTTCACATAAACTGCAACGTCACTTGTATGTTATAAAGCGGGGTCAGAGAGACCCTGTTATCTAAGATCGTTTTTCTTGACATTTGTGTGGTTTCTAGGTTAGGTTTTCTATCTGACAACCTGAGAAAACCACATGGCTTTTGTCAATATTTAGTATGGAAAATTCTTTATAACATGGCCTTGCTATAATATTTTTACTATTATGCGACAGAATCGGTCCCACAGTTCCAAGTAGATTCCAACTTGACTGCTGTAATTGATTCTTAACTCGATTTCAACTTGATTATAATTTGCTTCCAACTTCATTCCGACGTTAAATTAATAAAATAAATATTGTTAAATTAAATCTTGCTCAAATATTTTTAAAATTTTACTGACAATAAGGTAAAATTTAGTGCTAGTGCTAGTAATTATATAAAACCATTGTAGTTTGGATTAATGATCTGTTTTTTAAGGACACAAACACATGTTGATGATAATATTATTATATATGGTAATATTACGGCATATATTATACATGTATTTAAGAGATATCAATTTTATAATTGATATCTATTGAAATCGCGTTAATGAGCTTTTAGAACAAGCGAATACTTAATTTTTGACAAAACCAGTTAATTTTTATCTAAATAGCTAAACATCAATTTAGATTGATTTAGGCAATTATTACACATATCGCAATATTCACGCAACTTGCTTTAAGGCAAAATACCATTCAAACCTAGTCAATATTACTGCATTGCGATTATTTTATACATATATAGTGTGTGGACATCATATAAAATCTCTTCCCAAAACTGCTATTAATTATTTGAAACATGAAGAAATATGAGAAATTGGCAATTTTAGCACAAATATGAAATGTTGGCAAAAGCACAGATATTATGTTATACAAGTAGAAAAAGGTACAAAATCTGTAAGCCTTGTAATTATAATATTCTGAGGAAATCAAGCAGGCTAGTCATGATTTAAAAAAAACAACTGGACTTGTCATTGTATATTTTGATACAAGTAATATTTTATAATGAATAAATTTTATATATTTTTTTATACGTTGGGAGTTTATATTTTAATATACATTACTACTCTCACATTGGTGACCCCGACGTGATATTTAAAAAAAAAAATATATATAATATATATATATAATATAAAATTTATTCATTATAAAATATTACTTGTATCAAAATATACAATGACAAGTCCTGTTGTTTTTTTACAATCATGACTAGCCTGCTTGATTTCCCCACAATATAATAATTATAAAAATTATTTGTTATTTTTAATAATATTCAATTTGGTTTTGCACCTTTGATATCTACTTATTGAAATTTATTAACAGAATTATGAACATATTTTTTATAATTAATTAATAATTATATTACTGAACATAGAATTTTAATAGTAGGGGAAACTGTGCACGATTGTGCAACTGTTTTGATCTGCCATAATTTTATTAGTTTATTTTATTTTATTTAGCTACGAGAAAAGTAAATAAAATTGATAGATGAAATCAATTTACAAGCACAAGTCACTTGCGACACAAACAATGCGGTCTACAGATCATGTTAATGTAAGGCACTGCCTGAAAGCAATAATAAGAACTTGTTTGAACAATGACACTTCATCTTTTTCCTTTGGACCCTATCTCAAAATCAGTATAGTTTAGATGTTATGACGACTGTCACAACCGTACGCAGTCACTCCTAATTAAAACAAATTATTACATTTTTTGGTTTTTACAAGATTGACACGTGTAGGTGCTAAAGTTTTACTCATCATTACAGCAAGGACCACATCGGTCCTATATCCGCGACATATTCATCTATCCCCATTTGGGAACCACAGAGTTGGATGGTCGTGTCAGAGTTGAATCGAATTTGAATTCGTTCTTAAATCAATATTTACGAATCTCTTGATTATCGTTGCTTTCAGGTCTTACGTTTGTGCGTTATCTGGCGCAATATCTGTCGATGAATCGGCTTTCGACTGTAATCCACAGGTGCTACGGGTGCTACGGGTGCTACGCGGTTAAACAACAACTGGCCGGGTTCTCACCCATGTTTATTCATACATTCGACGCTGTAAAAAAGGAGTCGGTGGGTAATTTAGATTTTGGATTCTTTGACAATTTTTTATAAGCATCTTGATTATGTATTGATTAAAATTTCCTAGCAAAAGTGTGTTAGGATCCTAAAATTTTATTAGGTTTTAATTTTCTCTACGTTTCATGCCATTTAGAACAGATTGATGCAAACGTTCGTAATTATTAGACTGAACGGAACTTATAACATGAAACCATGGAACCATGAATTTGGACCGCTTTTGAAAATAATTGATTTACTGCCATTATTGCTTTTCTTTACATTTTCCAATCCGATTCACTAATTTTATGTTTTCTCGTCTCAAGCCATTCTCAATAGAATGAGACCAAATTTGGTGTGTGCGTGTATGTGAACAGATTTTTTGCCGTAAATCGACGTTTGCTCAAAAACGACTGGACCAATTTCAAAAATCTATATGCGATTCGATCTCGTATCTCGATGAGGACTATCGTTTGTCAGTTTTGTGGGACGATCTGCCGAGCCGTTTCTTTGTAATTTGGAAAAAAGTGTTGAATTTTTCGTTCATATTTCAATGATGTGTGATAAATCCACTCAAAATACTTTTGATCATTCATAAATTAATTTTTATTTTATTGATTAAGTCGATTATTTATACTTAACGGGAAGTTCATGTAACTTTTACCGCAAGGCAAAATACCAATACCATCTAGTTTAATAAGCATTTCAATAATTTTAATTATTTATATTTTTAATGTCCACATATTTGGAAACGAATTTTAGGCGATTTCGAATGAATTCTTGAACCGATCATAAATATTATTGAAATATTTGAAAAATATAATTACTTGAATAATGTGTTATTTTCTTGTTAAAATATTTTTACTTATAATTATCGGCCACATCACTGCAGTTTTATTGCCTCAAAATATATTATTTCGTAGTCACATTTATTTTTGAAAAATGAATCTGAAGTAACTTCAATTATCTTCATAAAAATATTAGGCCATTCAGTAATACAGTCATAATTTCCATACAAAACATTGATTGAATTGCGTTCTATCTAAAAGACAATATTAAGAGCCAAAACTTTCAGAGAATTGTTTACAATCAATTTGAAACCATTTGAGCCCTTGGGAGCAAGAAAATTCAAAAATGTCCATATTAAGAACCACTATAATATGTATATATTATATATATATATATATAAATTTAATATTTTATTTTTACTAGCAATCAGAATACAGTACAATTCTTTGAGCTATTTAACTTAACCAATTAAATGTTGTTTTTATTATTATACTTTTTGAAATCTGATCCATATTATGAATGGAATCGAATATCAATATGTTTTGCTCACATTCTCTCCCATATTTTTTAAATTATTATCTCAGTTTTTAATTGCCAATATTTTCCCCACATAAGTTTTACAACTGTATTTTCTTTATATTCACTTATTTCCTTCAAGTAATATTGAATCCAAAATATCTGATGGTCGGTTTGATCCATTTAATCCTTTGATTGGATTTTCCGGGCGATCTAGTTAGAAACTGCTTTCCATGTATTTGCATTATTTACGTATACTTTAATAGTAATTTGAGATTTAATCTGATAAGATTAAAGACTCAATTTATTTAAGCATTATCTTTTATTTTGATTATTTCTTTCAGATTTTCAATCTGTATTCGACGATTCGGGTCATTATTTTTATTTCTGTTGTAGATAAAGGGCCAAGAACATTTGCATACTTTGATGGAGAAATCTTATTTCTCCAGTAGCAAAATTATAAAGACCGGACCTTTTGATCGGCTTTTCTTCATAGAATATTGGATTCATAGAATATCGTAATGATACTATTCTTACAATCCGTACTACCCAGTTATCATTAAATGGCTGGTATCACTTTTGTTCAATCAAATTTATATAACATTCATAGTTTCCAAATTTACATAGTATAGTCTATATTTAAATATTGTACAAAACCATAGCTAATAAATTATTAGAAGTGTGACAATCAAAAACATTGTTGAATAACCTCATATACCTACTGAAAGAAAAAATAACTTTTGAAAGAACTTAGAGATAAATACTCTCTTTACAAAAGATAATTTCTAGTATCATGTTGTTGAAATTTTTTTTATTATTATACTCGATGCTCAAATCGTGTATTAAAATCCAGTAAATTGTATCAATATTGGTAAAACAAATGGCTTTTATACACAATGTGGTTAATAGCAGCAAAGTTTTAATATCATATTGTAGTAATCTCTTCTTGGAAAATCCGCAGCGAGTATTAAATTTTATAAACAATGTACTCTGGAACTAACAATGAAAATCCGATCTCAAACCTATCACGTTATAGAAAATATCTTTTGTAACGAGGAGCTTTTTTGTTCTAAATGTAAATAAGCTGAAACTCGAGAGCATATTCAGTAGTAATAATTTGAGATGAACTTTAATTATTTTATAACAAAACGGATAACAATAAATACCGATTTCAATTAGTGTACCCAAATTATAATTAGACATTGAAATTAAAATTAAAATTTAGACATAGAAGTTACATACATAATTTGATTGATTTTGAACATCACGTGTGGCAAACATATATAGAATGCTTAGAATTTAACCTATCTTGAATCTTGAATTATCAAATGTGTTACAAGTAAAATAAGGCAAATTATAAAAAACGTTGTTTTTTATTTGAAACTTATTTTAACATTAAAGAGTGCCCTACAAAAATTATGGTAAAAATTTAAGTATTTATCTATATTCTAGTACTCATCTATTAAATACTTGATCGTGATGTTTTCATGATTCCCTACGATTTTTTAGTCATAAATTTATGTTCAAGGTTTAAAACCAGATTAACTTTGAATTAAATTAGTTTTATCATATTTGGTTAAATTGAATAATTCAGAAAAGTTAAACCAAATTAATTGCTAATTAAAAAAATATCATTTATGTCATAATATTTTTGAATTGATTTTTTTTTTTTTTTTTTTTAATTTATTCTGAATCTGTTACATATACATTACTTAAGCAGAAATTGCAACAATAATTATCATGTAATATAAACAAGAAGATAGTAGCAACACCCAGCG
>NW_020537758.1:40707050-40744389 GCF_003426905.1 Ctenocephalides felis | reverse complement strand
ATATAAATATGAAAAATAGATTACAGTATTAGAAATACCTACTGTCTGTACGAAATTGTTGTATTACAAAATATGTTTCCTTAAAAAAACAATATCATAGATATGATATATTAACCGGATCTTTAAAAAAATTCATTTTCCAATTGGTTATAGAAGAACTTCTCACTTTGTCATTGAATAAGTCATTAATATATCAATTAAAGTTTAAAATAAAACAACGCTGAGTTAAACTTGAATAAAGTTAAGTTAAAAAAGTTCAACTCGATTCAGAGAAAAATAGTGCGAGAAGTTTCCCATTGCCATTTTACACCTTAGTGTCCGAAATGGACTATTTTCAATTCGTAAAATATTTTTGATCTATATTTTCAAGTACAAAGTGATTACTGCTTGATATCAGATTATCCAGAGCGAGGGTTCGAGCTCGCGACTCTGTCCACGCCCTATTAGAACACCCATTAGAACAATATAACAAAAAAATATAATTAAAAAATACAGTATTAAGCATACTGTCTGCACTAAACACAATCCATTATCAATTCATATTCACGATTACAAAATCGCTGATATCTACAAAGTATAAACCCGACCTATAAAATAATTCATTTTCCATCTGTTGAATTTCCAGCACGTGCCAGATTCAGATTTGGTCATAAACAAGAACTTTGCTTCGCCATTGAAGAAATCATCAATATTTACTCAAATCTAGTGGTGTCGGCGGCGGCGGTGGTGGCGATGGCGGTTTGATTCGTAGGGTACACACTAGGGTTAACCCAACCGCCAGACAAACGCTGCGGTAATCCAGGTGTCGCAGTGGGCATTATTTTTCTCCGCTACGCCGTAGCTGGCGGCCGCACGTGCCAACCAGGAATAATGGAGGCGCTGATGCGTATTTACATTATTATTCAGACCATTTGTTAATAAATTTGTAGATAAAGTCTTGCACAATATGGTATTATACACAGAGAATTTCCCGCCAATATTTGTGGATATCATAAATCGGCAATCAATAGAGTTCTGAGAATGATCCAATTCATATGACTTGGGGTATATGATACCCCGTATTACGTACTTAATTCGTTCCGGGAGCAAGTTTGTTGTGCGAAAAGTTCGCTATTCAAAACGCGTTTTTCCATACAAATACATGAAAATAAAATTAATTCGTTCTGTAGTTTGAAATGTGGTCATACAAGATAAGATATATTTTACATATAATTAAGACATTTAAAAAAATATTACTGATTTACGAACTAAGTTATTATCAGAGTTGTTCTGCTTTTGAACCTTTTTAGCTTCTGAATTTTCAAAGAACTGTCGATAGTAATTTTCCAACAAGTAAGTCCACACTCTTTGAAATAATTTGAGCGATATATGTTTTTTGACCACAAACGACAACGATTAAGTTCTGTAAAGCAAAGTTCGTTGTGTGGAACGTTTGAAACCGAAAAAAAAGTTCGTTATGCGTATCATTCATTGTGCGAGGCGTACGTTATGCGGGGTATCATGTACAAGTAATCCGTGAGTCTTTGTACCACTATGTTTTCCATTTCTTATGAATCTGTTTTTAAATATCCGTCCTACAATTTCAGATTTTGTAGGATTTTTTAATAATTATAATAGTTCGATTAAAAAGTTCATTAATTAGTTCAATTCTTTCAACTCATTTTATCGTAGCTGATACTTTTTTTGAAATCCTGAGATTCTTCTGTTGCTTGTCCAAGTTTTCTTCGTTACCATCTATAATTTGGCTCATTATATAATTATATAAGACTTGGATTTTTATTATTATATAGTAATTTTTATAGTTGTCTTAAAATTGTTAAATAAATACTTTTAAAATACAAAATTGAGGGGTACTTAAAGTATAACAATTTTCATATTCTTGAAAATTAACATATTTTTATTTTTTTCATTGAAAAATAAATAAATAGATATTCAATAATTTTGATGTTACATGAGTATTAACAACATATTTTAATATACACAAATTTCATTTATATTCTTGTTCCAGTAGTGTTATGTCGTATTATCTACTCATTAATAAGCTCAAATTAATATGTCTGGCCTGATTTTATAAGATAAATAAAATAGTTATTTAATAATAAAATAAATAGTAAGTTTATTAAAAAGAAATAATGCTGGACTCCATAATCATTGCTCTAACTCGTTACAGATTCATATGCACGAGTAATATGATATCTTTTCATATTGCAGAATGCGCATAAATTTGTTTCATATAACACTATTTTCAAATATAAACAAATTGGAATGTATAAATTGCGATGTTGCAAAACATAAGCTTATATATGTATTTATGTATAAATTTTCTATTACATGTATTTCAGTTACAAGCACATTTGGTAATATAGTTTGGTAAAAAAGTCTCAAAAAAATATCGGTTTTGGTTTTCATCAATTCAAAAATCGATCAGTTTGCTGCCTTGCATTTCAAAATTTTTTGAAAAACTGATCCTTTGGCGAATCAAAGATTTCCTGCAGGATCAGGATCTAATTCCAAACCACCAATTCGGGTTCCGCGACCAACACTCTACTATAGAGCAAGTTCATAGGATTGTAAACATAATCAACAACGCATTCCATAGAAAAGAGTATTGTTCTGCAGCCTTCTTAGATCTCACGAAGGCATTTGACAAAGTATGGCACACAGGCCTAATGTACAAAGTAAAAAGATGTCTTCCAGATACTTTATTTCAACTGATAAAATCCTATCTACAAAATAGAAAATTTTTCGTCAGTATAGCTAATACAAACTCAAATATCACTAATATAAATTCCGGGGTGCCTCAAGGGAGCGTCCTTGCCCCTACATTATTCTTAATTTATACTGCAGATTTTCCAATCTCTACGGATACAAGTGTAGCCACATTTGCTGATGATACGTGTATTATCGCCGTAAACAAAGATCCATTGGCAGCATCGTGCAGTCTTCAGCAACATCTCATCAAAGCTGAAAAATGGTTTTCACTGTGGCGAATAGAGGTCAACAGCTCAAAATCGCTCAAAATGTAACATTCACACTATGCAATCAAACATGTCCTGCAGTTAAACTTAACAATACAATGATTCCTCCCAAAGAGTCGGTGAAATACCTTGGCATCCACCTGGATAGGAAATTAAATTGGAAACAACATATAATTAATAAAAAACAGCAATTAGATCAAACCTTTAAAAAATTCTACTGGCTACTAAACAAAAATTCTGAACTCTCAGTTTACAATAAACTGTTAATATACAAGGTGGTACTCAAGCCCATATGGACCTACGGTCTCCAACTTTGGGGTACAGCAAAAAAAAGCAATCTGAACATCATCCAACGTGCTCAAAACAAAATCCTGAGGCAAATATTGAACGCTCCTCGCTACACCCCTTCGTGGATTATCCATCAAGACACAGGCTTGCTCACAATAGAGGAACAAATTTTAGTGGTTGCTTCTAAATATAAAAATAGGATTGACGTACATCTCAACGAATTGGCCAGCAGAGTTTACCTGGACAGTCAGCCCACCAGATTGAAAAGAAAGTTGCCACAGGACCTTATCTAGTCCAGTTAAACCTAATTACTATTCCTTTTTATCTTTTAATGTTTTATTTGAATGTTTGATTTTTCTTATCGTTTTGTTTTTCTTCTCTCTTATTTTATTATTATTATTATTTCTTATTATTATTAACATGTGTTATATATACCTAGTAGACACGCCGCTGGGTGTTGCTACTATCTTCTTGTTTATATTACATGATAATTATTGTTAGCAATTTCTGCTTAATGTTAATGTATATGTAACAGATTGCAGAATAAATTAAAAAAAAAAAAAAAAAAATCAATTCAAAAATATTATGACATAAAATGATATTTTTTTAATTAGCAATTAATTTGGTTTAACTTTTCTGAATTATTCAATTTAACCAAATATGATAAAACTAATTTAATTCAAAGTTAATCTGGTTTTAAACCTTGAACATAAATTTATGACTAAAAAATCGTAGGGAATCATGAAAACAAAAATTTTTGTAGGGCACTCTTTAATGTTAAAATAAGTTTCAAAATAAAAACAACGTTTTTTATAATTTGCCTTATTTTACTTGTAACACATTTGATAAATTCAAGATTCAAGATAGGTTAAATTCTAAGCATTCTATATATGTTTGCCACACGTGATGTTCAAAGTCAATCAAATTATGTATGTAACTTCTATGTCTAAATTTTAATTTTAATTTCAATGTCTAATTATAATTTGGGTACACTAATTGAAATCGGTATTTATTGTTATCCGTTTTGTTATAAAATAATTAAAGTTCATCTCAAATTATTACTACTGAATATGCTCTCGAGTTTCAGCTTTATTTACATTTAGAACAAAAAAGCTCCTCGTTACAAAAGATATTTTCTATAACGTGGTAGTTTTGAGATCGGATTTTCATTGTTAGTTCCAGAGTACATTGTTTATAAAATTTAATACTCGCTGCGGATTTTCCAAGAAGAGATTACTACAATATGATATTAAAACTTTGCTGCTATTAACCACATTGTGTATAAAAGCCATTTGTTTTACCAATATTGATACAATTTACTGGATTTTAATACACGATTTGAGCATCGAAGTATAATAATAAAAAAAATTTCAACAACATGATACTAGAAATTATCTTTTGTAAAGAGAGTATTTATCTCTAAGTTCTTTCAAAAGTTATTTTTTCTTTCAGTAGGTATATGAG
The DNA here is from genome assembly GCF_003426905.1 of Ctenocephalides felis. Lineage (NCBI taxonomy): Eukaryota > Metazoa > Arthropoda > Insecta > Siphonaptera > Pulicidae > Ctenocephalides > Ctenocephalides felis. The sequence continues at coordinate 40,739,659 of NW_020537758.1, read as the reverse complement.
GTTATTCAACAATGTTTTTGATTGTCACACTTCTAATATTTATTAGCTATGGTTTTGTACAATATTTAAATATAGACTATACTATGTAAATTTGGAAACTATGAATGTTATATAAATTTGATTGAACAAAAGTGATACCAGCCATTTAATGATAACTGGGTAGTACGGATTGTAAGAATAGTATCATTACGATATTCTATGAATCCAATATTCTATGAAGAAAAGCCGATCAAAAGGTCCGGTCTTTATAATTTTGCTACTGGAGAAAATAAGATTTCTCCATCAAAGTATGCAAATGTTCTTGGCCCTTTATCTACAACAGAAATAAAAATAATGACCCGAATCGTCGAATACAGATTGAAAATCTGAAAGAAATAATCAAAATAAAAGATAATGCTTAAATAAATTGAGTCTTTAATCTTATCAGATTAAATCTCAAATTACTATTAAAGTATACGTAAATAATGCAAATACATGGAAAGCAGTTTCTAACTAGATCGCCCGGAAAATCCAATCAAAGGATTAAATGGATCAAACCGACCATCAGATATTATTGGATTCAATATTACTTGAAGGAAATAAGTGAATATAAAGAAAAATACAGTTGTAAAACTTATGTGGGGAAAATATTGGCAATTAAAAACTGAGATAATAATTTAAAAAATATGGGAGAGAATGTGAGCAAAACATATTGATATTCGATTCCATTCATAATATGGATCAGATTTTAGAAAATATAATAATAAAAACGACATTTAATTGGTTAAGTCAAATAGCTCACAGTATTGTACTGTATTCTGATTGCTATTAAAAATAAAATATTAAATTTATATATATATATATATATATACATATTATAGTGGGTTCAAAAGGTTTCAAATTGATTGTAAACAATTCTCTGAAAGTTTTAGCTCTTAATATTGTCTTTTAGATAGAGCGCAATTCAATCAATGTTTTGTATGGAAATAATGACTGTATTACTGAATGGCCTAATATTTTTATGAAGATAATTGGAGTTACTTTAGATTCATTTTTCAAAAATAAATGTGACTACGAAATAAAATATTTTGAGGCAATAAAACTGCAGTGATGTGGCCGATAATTATAAGTAAAAATATTTTAACCAGAAAATAACACATTATTCAAGTAATTATTTTTTTCAAATATTTCAATAATATTCATGATCGGTTCAAGAATTCATTCGAAATCGCCTAAAATTCGTTTCCAAATATGTGGACATTAAAAATTATTGAAATGCTTATTAAACTAGATGGTATTGGTATTTTGCCTTGCGGTAAAAGTTACATGAACTTTCCGTTATGTATAAATAATCGACTTAATCAATAAAATAAAAATTAATTTATGAATGATCAAAAGTATTTTGAGTGGATTTATCACACATCATTGAAATATAAACGAAAAATTCAACACTTTTTTCCAAATTACAAAGAAACGGCTCGGCAGATCGTCCCACAAAACTGACAAACGATAGTCCTCATCGAGATACATCGAATCGCATATAGATTTTTGAAATTGGTCCAGTCGTTTTTGAGCAAACGTCGATTTACGGCAAAAAATCTGTTCACATACACGCACACACCAAATTTGGTCTCATTCTATTGAGAATGGCTTGAGACGAGAAAACATAAAATTAGTGAATCGGATTGGAAAATGTAAAGAAAAGCAATAATGGCAGTAAATCAATTATTTTCAAAAGCGGTCCAAATTCATGGTTCCATGGTTTCATGTTATAAGTTCCGTTCAGTCTAATAATTACGAACGTTTGCATCAATCTGTTCTAAATGGCATGAAACGTAGAGAAAATTTAAAACCTAATAAAATTTTAGGATCCTAACACACTATTTTGCTAGGAAATTTTAATCAATACATAATCAAGATGCTTATAAAAAATTGTCAAAGAATCCAAAATCTAAATTACCCCACCGACTCCTTTTTTACAGCGTCGAATGTATGAATAAACATGGGTGAGAACCCGGCCAGTTGTTGTTTAACCGCGTAGCACCCGTAGCACCCGTAGCACCTGTGGATTACAGTCGAAAGCCGATTCATCGACAGATATTGCGCCAGATAACGCACAAACGTAAGACCTGAAAGCAACGATAATCAAGAGATTCGTAAATATTGATTTAAGAACGAATTCAAATTCGATTCAACTCTGACACGACCATCCAACTCTATGGTTCCCAAATGGGGATAAATGAATATGTCGCGGATATAGGACCGATGTAATCCATGATATAATGATGAGTAAAACTTTAGCACCTACACTTGTCAATCTTGTAAAAACCAAAAAATGTAATAATTTGTTTTAATTAGGAGTGACTGCGTACGGTTGTGACAGTCGTCATAACATCTAAACTATACTGATTTTGAGATAGGGTCCAAAGGAAAAAAGATGAAGTGTCATTGTTCAAACAAGTTCTTATTATTGCTTTCAGGCAGTGCCTTACATTAACATGATCTGTAGACCGCATTGTTTTGTCGCAAGTGACTTGTGCTTGTATAATTGATTTCATCTATCAATTTTATTTACTTTTCTCGTAGCTAAATAAAATAGTAAACTAATAAAATTATGGCAGATCAAAACAGTTGCACAATCGTGCACAGTTTCCCCTACTATTAAAATTCTATGTTCAGTAATATAATTATTAATTAATTATAAAAAATATGTTCATAATTCTGTTAATAAATTTCAATAAGTAGATATCAAAGGTGCAAAACCAAATTGAATATTATTAAAAAATAACAAATAATTTTTATAATTATTATATTGTGGGGAAATCAAGCAGGCTAGTCATGATTGTAAAAAAACAACAGGACTTGTCATTGTATATTTTGATACAAGTAATATTTTATAATGAATAAATTTTATATATATATATATATTTTTTTTTTTTAAATATCACGTCGGGGTCACCAATGTGAGAGTAGTAATGTATATTAAAATATAAACTCCCAACGTATAAAAAAATATATAAAATTTATTCATTATAAAATATTACTTGTATCAAAATATACAATGACAAGTCCAGTTGTTTTTTTACAATCATGACTAGCCTGCTTGATTTCCTCAGAATATTATAATTACAAGGCTTCTACAGATTTTGTACCTTTTTCAACTTGTAAAACACAATATCTATGCTCTTGCCAACATTTCATATTTGTGCTAAAATTGCCAATTTCTCATATTTCTTCATGTTTCAAATAATTAATAGCAGTTTTGGGAAGAGATTTTATATGATGTCCACACACTATATATGTATAAAATAATCGCAATGCAGTAATATTGACTAGGTTTGAATGGTATTTTGCCTTAAAGCAATTGCGTGAATATTGCGATATGTGTAATAATTGCCTAAATCAATCTAAATTGATGTTTAGCTATTTAGATAAAAATTAACTGGTTTTGTCAAAAATTAAGTATTCGCTTGTTCTAAAAGCTCATTAACGCGATTTCAATAGATATCAATTATAAAATTGATATCTCTTAAATACATGTATAATATATGCCGTAATATTACCATATATAATAATATTATCATCAACATGTGTTTGTGTCCTTAAAAAACAGATCATTAATCCAAACTACAATGGTTTTATATAATTACTAGCACTAGCACTAAATTTTACCTTATTGTCAGTAAAATTTTAAAAATATTTGAGCAAGATTTAATTTAACAATATTTATTTTATTAATTTAACGTCGGAATGAAGTTGGAAGCAAATTATAATCAAGTTGAAATCGAGTTAAAATCAATTACAGCAGTCAAGTTGGAATCTACTTGGAACTGTGGGACCGATTCTGTCGCATAATAGTAAAATATTATAGCAAGGCCATGTTATAAAGAATTTTCCATACTAAATATTGACAAAAGCCATGTGGTTTTCTCAGGTTGTCAGATAGAAAACCTAACCTAGAAACCACACAAATGTCAAGAAAAACGATCTTAGATAACAGGGTCTCTCTGACCCCGCTTTATAACATACAAGTGACGTTGCAGTTTATGTGAAAAACGTCTGAATGCATTATGCAGTTCAGTATGATTCAGTAGCATAATGTATAAAAGCTGGAGCGTAACATGGCCTTGCATTTTTCTTAATTTCCTAACATTTAATTTTTTAACATTTTAGATTCCTAGTTTGAATATATATAATCAAGTTTAAATCAAGTTAGAATGTGATAAGGATCCAAACGGAATCTAATAAGAGTCTACATACATCATTGAATCAGATTTTCTTGCAAAATTATAAAGGTAAAATTAATAATGATAAATTTCTAATAAAAAAATTTACTTGCATCAATAATGTTAAAAAAATGAAGAAAAACAGTTAGTAACCAGAAAGTTACAAGGGAACTTGATCAAAACCCTTGTATCTTTATATAAATATTACCATAATTGCCACAATTTAAAAAATTTCATATATTTACATTTGCTCTGGAGTTATTATTGCGGTTAAGGAAACCATAAACCTACTCGTAAAATAAAACTACCCTACTTTTACGTAACATTTAGTTTCGCATTTCCCTCACGTTTACCGGCGAAGTTACCTAATAGCATCGGGCGGTTATGCGATCAATTTATTAGAACTGGCTTTAGGATTGGGGAATTAATATTCGATTCAGAGACCAGTGATTACAAACTGATTCAACCAGAAACGAGTTGTGTTTAATTTCGGAAATTAATGTAATTAATCCGATCGCAGAGTAGAATTGAACTATGTATTTAATATTTTCGTGATAATATGAAATTTGCTAACTTTCCGTAAAATGGGTTAATAAATTTACAAAAAGTTTCTATTAATTTTGGCGTACAGATTGAACGTCCATGTTCTATATCCTGAATTTGAAAGAATGATTCAAACGAGTCTGGTGATTTTACTCTTGATGGCCAAAAGATGTACATTAGAAGTATATTTGAATTATAAACTTTTTAAATAGAAAACATCATGTGAACATTTTATATCTAAACTAGTAGTGTATGGCATGGTGCCTTAAGACAAATTACTGGTACTTCCCGTACCGTAACGAAATGTTCGAGGAATATTAAATGTTTTCAACCAGATTATTATAATACTGTAACATTGTCTAATTTTTATAAGAATTGTATAAACTGATTCACATAGTGGAAATTATTTATTTAAAGTATATAAGTGAGTTTTAAATCTTTAGCCAGAATTGAAGAATTTGACATGTTAAAAGTGTGGGTCAAGTTAACAATATGTTCTGAAATCATAGTTTTGAATTAATTTGGGTTTCGAAGAGCAATTGTTTCGTCAACACAAGCAGAAAGTTTTTTGAATCTTTGAAATCGGATGCTTATTTTTCTCAAAAACCGCCATTTTTTGAGAAAATACATTTAGCTCTGTGTCTTTGAAATGGTAACACTTGCCTTTGCCAAAAACTAATAACCACTTCTCCCAATCATGACAAATTGAATGTTTTTTAGATCATTCAAATCGGATGCTCCGTTCTCTCAAAAACTCAATTTCTATTTTCTGCGCTCTTTGCTCTTTATCTCCGTAACGGCTGGGCCTGCCTTTGCCAAAAACTAATCAACACATCTCCCTATCAATAGAAATCGAATATTTTACCCATTACTATAACTACCCTACAGGAAGTTAATATATCTATACTTTATACTTGAACATCCAAATTGCTATATATTCAAAACCTTATCCACTATAGGTTGGATCAAAAGTGAATGGCGATGAAGTAATAAATATTTGAATTAATGCGACTTCCATACTGCGTTAGTATTAAATTTCCTTCAATTTCATATTTGCTATGATATGCAATCAAATGCAGCTCTAAAATTTCTTTTATACGATTGATTTTAAAGGCGGCACGTGGAAGTACTTTAAAAATGTATAGAGAAGCAATAGTTTTGATTATTGGTTTGATTTATCAAACAAAACCTATAAAATGCATGGGGATAACAATTATCGTTATTAAACAAAGGTTAAATTTAATATGATAATAAAATACAAATAAACTAATTAACACAAGACAAATATTTAGACGTCATTCTAAATGTGAAGCAATTTACTTGCTTTGTTATTCTATTTGCTTAACACAACATAACCATGCTATTTTAACAAAAGATTTGCAAATACGCAGAATCTGAGAGATAACACTTATTTAAGATGATATTTACTAAAATAAATGATGCATATACAAATTCAAACTATTATTAAAAATTTCAAAATTTTAATTTTCGCGCTAAATTATTTCTTTAGCTAATTTGCTGCAATACTTTTCTCATAATTTATCTATCTTGTTGATGCTCATATCGATTTCTATTTTAAAGCCAAGTAACCTGTATAATAGGGTCAAAAAATAGTTTTAAGTTAACAAAATAACCATTACTAATCTAACTGAATTTATTACCATGATTATCTATCAATGTATATAAGAATAATAATTTACAAATATTTGAATCAAAATTTTTTGAAAATACTCTTTCCTAATATACCATTATAAACCAGCTGTTAGAGAGATTGTTCATAAATGATTTACGTTTCTAAGACCAATTCAATATTTATTTCAAGAATATTACATTAACACTATACATAAAAAAATGCGGTTTCTGAGATCTAGTAAAAAAAGTAAAAAAAATACCATTTGGCGGTCAAAAATAATTATTAGACATATGCACATCAACTTATCAGACATTTTATAGAGATTTTAACAATAAGTATAAATTTTGTTTACATTCCTATGGGTTCCATACCAATGTTTATCCGTTAGACGGCGACGCGGCGCTTACGCGCTTCGATATATCGTCTCTATGCAGTTAAAGCAGTACGATCGCTTTGAAAAAAAGTTCAGATTTTCCAAATAAATTTTTCTTAAAAAAGTCTTTTTTTTCAAAAAAAGTAAATTTTTGTCAAATTTTTTTTTCAAAAATGTTAATCTTTTTACAAAATAATAATTTTTGGTACGGGAAGTTCCAGCAATTTGCCTTAAGGCACGATGCCATGCGTCCCACTAGTTATTATTCTCATGCATTTGAAACTTATATAAATAATTGGTAATTTCTAGCAATTTCTTACTACATAAATAATCACATGCTAAACATTCCAGAATTTGAATAAAAATCAAAATTGCATAAAAAATTGTTATTGAAGTTATTTCTATTACTCCCAACTCTTTACAGAATATTTTTCATTATTTTCAATGTCGTATTATGAAGTAAGAACATTGACTCGAGTAAATAGAAAACACTTCCTACTTTTCATATTCAAGGAAATGCGATGGGAATCCTATAAAGTTCCTAAGATTTTACGAGAATTACGCCTTTTGCATTTTCGTAGTAAACAAGGGTGCAACAAACACGTGCCCCTTTTACACTGAAGTAATTTTAATATCAATATTGGAATTAAAACTTTATTAAATAAATACTATAACTAGCAAGGAAAGTTATTGTGTCTTCAGGGAAATTGTTGATTGTTTATCCAAAGTGATAAAACAAATAAACCGCTTCACAAATAAATAATAGGTAGATGAAATTGATAAACAAATTAAATTAAAATTTCACATCTTTAATTTTGATTTTAAATTTAAACTTTAATTAAAAATGACAAAAACAATCATTTTTTGATATTTGTTAATTGTTTTTGATCTTTTAAATTTTGATTATCCGGATTTATACAATATTTGGAACTTGAAAAAAATGGATAACACTATTGTATATAATAATTATAATCCAGAAATTTTACCTGGAAACATTTTTGTAAAAAAAGTTATAAATATCAATATATACAAAAACCTAAAATTTCAAAAAAATAAATAAAAAAATAGTTACATATAAGTTATTTGAACTAAAACATAAACGTATAGTTTAGTTCATAAATGAGACTACTTTTTTATGAGAGCATTTACTTTATGTAAAGTCGCCTGCACTTTAGAAATTATGAAACAATTATTGACTAATTTTTAAAAAAATTTTATGTATTATTTTGCAACCATCAAGCATTACTTTTCAAATTTATTCATATATTTACCCTCGCGTAAAATATTAATCGATTTTAATTTGCTTAGGATGCTTCTCTTTGATTTATTCAGAATGCAAAATCGTTTAATTGGAAATGTTGAATTAACAAGAAATAATTAACTTTGTAAAAGATTGTCACAAATATATATATATATATATATATATATATATATAATATATATATATATACATATATATGTTACATTTATTAATAAACTTACTGAAATATAAAAGACTAGAGCAAATGTTGTTATCATAGTCCTTTTTGAGTATATGATGACTTTAGGTGCCTATCAGAGTTTGTCAGATAGGATATTTTATCCTGTTTATATATATATATATATATATATATATATATATATATATATATATAATATGTTTTCCAAGGACTGTCCATCATACGCCTTGTTACCCACAAAGATGTGCTTTTAGGCGAATTTATCGGCTCGTTCTGGTACAATGATTGTAATCCGAGAACCTAGTGCAATAACAAGATTTTCATCAGAACACGAAACCACTATTTTGCTGAAAATATGAAAACTTCTATACTAGGTAAAAAATATATAAAATATAGCACGTATCGTAGAATATCTAATTAGCTAATTAATGCAAGTTATTAATCGAAAGTGATCTATACTCTAAAAATGAATGAAATTATCACTTGTTGTATAGTGCATTTTTAATATAATGCTTGTCATTTATCATTTAATAAAAATTGAAATTTAAGACTCGCAAATCCAACCAAAGCATTTTCTGATGAAGCTGAAAGTACACAGTCCAGCCATTTATTCTTAAATTAGGTAAGAATCTCGGAATTCAAGATACTCAGCTGTAAGTTTGTAAATACTTATATATTGGTACTAAAAAGTTGACATATGTAGGTTTTGACACAAGTCTTATCAAATTCGAAAACTCCGCTTTTGAGAAGATACTATCTGTTTAAATATTAGTATCAAGCGCAGAGCTAGCCACCCATCAATATCGCATATCTTAAAAACTGTTGCATGTATCGATTTATAATTTTTATTACAATCTTGTTGAAGTATATTTACAATGTGTGCCAAGTTTCATCAAATTCTCAAACTCCGTTTTTGAGAAGATACCATGGTGCATCTGTTTAAATATTCATTAGGCCAAGCGTGTTCTCAACCTAAAACTAGATAGTATCTGTTTAAATATTTGTATTGAGCGCGGAGCCAGCCTCCAATCAATTTCGCATATCTTGAAAACTGTTAAATGAACCGATTTAAAATTTTTGTCACATACTTCATAAAGTGCAAGACGCCTTAGATAAAATTAATTTGCTTTAAAAAATATAAAAATTGTCACCCTTTTATCAAATAAATGTGTGATTTTTTTCAAGATATTTTATATTAAATCTAACAATATGGGGAAAAGAAGATTTGCTGGGGCGAATGTGAGTGCTTGTGTGACATTTATGTAAGTAGGTATATTTATTTACGAATATTTGATTCCACACATTCTTGAGAGAGTGAATGAATATTTTTGGACGGCTCAAAAAATATTCGATTCGTGTTGACAATACGCACAGCTTATTGCCTTTTGGTAATTTATGCTTGTGTTATTATTAGATCCATTATTATCTTCTAAATATATATTGGTCAAACAACTGTTATCCAAAATAGATATATTTCCCGTTGTCATAAAATAATAAATTAAACTCTTCATTGTTCTAAGGTAATTAAACAACACATAAAATCTTGCAGGGTTTACAAAAACAAAACCAACAAGAAAATTATGTGATTTTCAATGTATTGTTAACTGTGTGTCGAAATTCCAAAAATTCTTTGTTTTTCATCTGAAATTACATTTTTTCTGTTAAGAGACATATTTACCCTACACCCCGTGTAAACAATTTTAAGATTAAAGCAGATTTTTAATCGACAAAAAATGATTTTAAAAAAATACGTATAAGAGTTTTTCACTGCTTTTTTTTTACTGCTTATGTAAAACTGTATAGAATTCTGCGTATTACTTGCAAAAGATTTGCAAGAATTTGTAATATGCATTTGTTGCCAGTTTAAAAAAATAAATAAAAAGCGTCATAAAAAGCTCTATGAAAACTTGTTGAAAAGGGAAGTTGTTGGTGCTGCGCTGGATGTGTAGTTGATCGAATAGATAATAGATAATTTTGTACATACAATGAAAATAGGATATAAAATAAAGTATATAATCATTTTGTATCAAGTTTCCAATTAAACTTCAAAATCGAAGCGTACAACCTCATATTGCGTTTTCGATTAGAGAAAATCTCTAATGCCCTATATTTTCAGTTTATTTTTGTGGGAAATCGCAAGCCCTTGCTTTCCTTCAATCCGATAGATGTTTGGCACAGAATATTCCATTATATTTATATGGGCACTGTTATCTCCTGGTTGTCAATAATAGCGAAATATATGCAATAACATCGATACGATAAACTGGCTATATAATATATATCTATATTGTGTGGTTTTCGATGATAAAGGAATTCACAGGTATATAGGTCAGATCAAATATTTCATACTTTGTGTGGGACGCGATTGTTATTTTTGGAACAAACTGTGGAATAAAGAAATGCTGGATGTATATTTTTAAGGTATATTTATTTAGATGTTTATGCTTCGAAAGTTCTTGAAGAAGAGAGTTAGACATTTATTATACAAGTTGCACATCGGCATATACAAAGCTGAAGGTGGCGCGTAGTATATGCTACCAACCTATCAGCCATAACGCTCGTTGTTGACAGTTCACAACGAGCGCGCGAAACTTAAATTATAAATTTGAATGACAATTTTATCCATGCTCCCGCGCGATGCGAAAGCATCACAAAATATAAAACAAAATACAACAATGATAAATATTTACAAAAGATTATTTCTTAAGATCTTATATCTAAACTAATTAAAAACAATCATCTTAATGCTAACAAAACAAAACTTGAATATGAATAGTGGACTGTATAATGATATAATAAATGCATGATGATTAGTTGATCTTAATACAAATAGTTGTGTCTCAGTCTATAACAATAACATATTCCTAACTTAATATTATTTCTAGGTAAAACATTTATATAAAATTGATAACATATTTTAATTATTTATTATATTTTAACAATAATTGGATAACTTTAATAATAAATGTTGATAAGAAATACTAAAACATAACAGATAAAATGTATAGGCTAATGACAAGGTAGAGGGACGATTTTAGTAATTGAGCGGGTATAAACACCACTACTAGTCTTAACTTGAACTACTCTAACCTTGCCATCAAGTCCAGGACTTGTACCTATTATACGGCCAATAGGCCAATGTAATGGAGGCGCATTGTCCTCTTTCAATAGAACTATTGTATCTAATTCAATATTTGGCCGTTCTTTTGACCACTTTTGTCTTTTTTGAAGGTCTGACAAATACTGTTTCGACCATAAAGACCAGAACTTATCTTTCATCTCTGCTATTTGTTTGAATAATTTAGTTGCCTTGACATTTGCAATATCGTTATATGGTTCTGGAAAAGATGTTAGGGCGTTACCAATTAAAAAGTGACCGGGGCTAATATAAGATATATCAGAGCTATCATCTGTGAGGGTAAGAAGTGGTCTCGAATTAAGTACAGCTTCGATCTGTAACAATACTGTCATGTACTCTTCGAACGTGAGACAGTGCGACCCGATAACCCTACGAATGTGATGCTTCATCACTTTTATAGATCCCTCCCATAAACCTCCAAAGTGGGGTGCATGAGAGGGTATGAATTGCCACGTTATCCCCAACCGAGCAGACGACGAAATGATTTCTTGTTTGGACATCTCAGATTGAAATAATGTGGCTAATTGCCGTAACTCATTTTTGGCACCAACAAAGTTTCTCCCATTGTCACTATGGATCACGGAGCAACAACCGCGCCGTGCAATAAAGCGTCGCAAAGCTGACATGAAGGCTTCTGTAGAAAGACTTGTCACTAATTCAATATGAATTGCCTTAGTGGCCATACAGACGAACAAACAAATATATGCCTTAATGCGCGGAGCCTTTCTTAATCTACTGGATCTTAATTCAATTGGACCTGCAAAATCAACCCCTACCACCTGAAAAGGTCGATAGGCAGTGACCCTATCCTTAGGCAAGCTTCCCATTAATTGTTCAGTACTGGCTGCTCTGAATCTAGCGCATTTCACACACTTATGAATAATTCGTTTTACTGTGTTTCGTCCGTCAATAGGCCAATACCTAAGTCTTATGTTTGCCAATGTTGTTTGTGTGCCAGCATGCAATAACCTCTCATGTTCCGAGCGAGTTAGAAGGTCAGTCACTAAATGGTTTTTCGGCAATATAATGGGATGTTTCTGGTCGTAACTTACGTCTGCGTTTTCCAACCTTCCACCTACTCTAAGCAAGCCTTCGGCATCCACAAAAGGATTTAATGACTTCAGCTTGCTGAAGTTGGTGTCAAGTTGGTTACCAGAACTTAACTGATCAGCCAAATTGCCAAAAACCTCTCTTTGTGCTAAATAAACAATGCGCCTAGAGGCCCTCTCTATCTCGTCAACTAACAATGACCCTAAACGCCTGGAGCCCCTATCTGGACGACACATTTCTGGCCACCGAATCCAATAAGCAACCACTCTTACTGCTTTATTGAAGGTAGAACATTTTTCTAACACTAACTTCAAATGCTCATTATAAGCAGTAACAGTCGTTGCTGTTAATACTCGTCGCTCTGGAATTGCTTCTGTGCCAGTCTCAACAAACCTCTGAGGCCAATTAGTGGGATCCTGCAACAACCAAGCTGGCCCATGCCACCAGAGATTATACCCAATTAATTCTGACGGTGTTTTCACACCTCTGGATACTATATCGGCCGCATTATCTTTGCTGCAGACATGTCTCCACACTGTGCCTGGCGTGTGATCTAAAATTTCCGCAACCCTATTGCTCACGAACATTTTCAATAGGGAAGGATCCGTCTTCAACCAGGCAAGAACAATAGTTGAGTCACACCACAAGAAGGTCTCAGAGATTTTAATGTCCGATATTGTTGTTATCTGCTTATAAAGCTTTGCTAATAACAAAGCCGCAGATAACTCCAACCTTGGCAGTGTGACATTTTTCAATGGTGCTACTTTTGATTTAGAGCACAGTAAATGAGATGACACCGTTCCATCTGCATATGTTGCTCGAAGATATATACACGCCCCATATGCAAGCAACGATGCATCTGAAAACCCATGGCATTGTATATCCACAGGAACCGAATGGAACACACAACGCGGAATAGTCAGGTTATCAAGATCCGACAAATGATTTTTAAATAAATCCCACCTAACTTGCAGTTCTCGCGACAATGCTTCATCCCAATCCAGATTATGCCTCCACAACTCCTGCATAACTAACTTAGCTGTAACAGTAACAGGAGATACGAGCCCAATTGGATCATAGATCTGTGCTATAGTTGATAGCACAGACCGCTTGGTATCAACAACCTGCTGGGCCTCCGCAACCGAAACCTTAATTTGTGAGATCTTAAAACAATCCTGTGAAGGATTCCATGCGAGGCCAAGGGTTTTGACTGTATCTCCTTCTGAAAACAAGGCTACAGCTGAGCTTCTATTCTTTTCAGGAATTGCTTGCAGCACCTCTCTGCAATTGCTCGACCACTTGTGCAACGAGAAACCACCTTCACCTAATAACCTGACAATCTCCCCTTGTATCCTAACAAGATCGTCCGAAGTGTTCGCTCCTGTGATAATGTCATCGACATAACAATCCCTATCTAAAACTTGTGCAGCCCTTGAATATGTTGTCAAATTGCTTTGAGCAAGCATCTTCAAACACCGCATAGCCAAGTAAGGAGCGCATGCCGTGCCATATGTCACAGTTGTGAGCCTAAAAAATTTCAAAATCTCTTGGGGATTATCTCTCCATATTATTAACTGATACCTTTGATCCTCGTTTCGAACCTTAATCTGACGGTACATTTTGACAATGTCCGCCACAAAAACAAACTGCTGGCACCGAAACCTAACTAAAATGGAAAAAAGGTCTTGTTGTAATTTTGGTCCAGTGTGTAAGATATTATTCAGCGAGATACCTGAAGATGACTTTGCTGAAGCATCAAACACAACTCGTATCTTACTGAAATTTCCATCTTTTACCACTGGATGGTGAGGCAAAAAATAATAATCATTCCTGACAGCTTCCTCCGGAGTTAACACAATTTGTTCAGCATGACCTAAATCAATATACTCTCTTACAAATTTGGAGTATGCTTCAAACAAGCTGACATCCCTAGCAAACCGCCTCTCTAAATTCAAGAATCTATGTTTTGCAGTAACAAATGATGATCCAAGCCTTTCGACCTGGTCTTCCACAAATGGCAAGGCTACCTCAAATTGGCCATTTTCAAGGCGTGCAACATTGGCCATAAAATGATCTTCACATAGCTTATCTGAACCCGTCATGGCATTGTCTGAAGAAATTTCTTCCAACTGCCAAAACTTCGTCAAACTATTGTGAAGATCCTCATTAGAAATAAGACCAACGTGTACATTACCTTGAAGTTCTGCCTTAAAGACACCAGAAATCAACCATCCGAAAGAGCTTTTCCTTAAAATAGGAAGATGATTCCCTAGCCTAATACATCCTTGCTGCAAAACATCAAAATATAATTCTACTCCTATCAGCATATCCACGCTGCCAGGCACATTAAAAGACGGATCTGCCAACGAGACATTGTCAGGAATCTTCCAGCCTTCATAATCTATAAATACAGATGGCAATGAATGCGTAATTCTATCCACAACTACACAATTAATGTTTCTAGAGAACGCACCTAGCCTAGATTTGACAGTCAACTTTACTGCCTTATTGCACAAAAAGCTTTGACCTTGCAAAACGCTCAGTCTATGTACCTCTGAGTTAATGGGACATTTCAATTTCGCCAAAAGAGAATTAGTTATTAGATTTATCTGAGACCCACTGTCTAAAAGTGCTCTCACCGTATGTTGTGCTCCCTCCGCGTCAATGACAATAAGCGAAACAGTTGATAACAAGGTTTGTACGCCTGTGTTGCTAGCCATACAAACCGTGCTACTTTGAGAAGTGCTGGGCACAGGCTCAGGATCCTCATGTAGCAAGGTATTGTGAGAGGCTTTGCATTTTCCACAGGTGTATTTGAATCTGCACTTAGCCACACTATGTCGAGATGCCAAACAACGAATACATATCCCATGTTTACTAATGAAGCTCTTTCTAGCTTCTGTATCTAATGATTTAAAATTGGAACACTTATATAAGGCATGATCCTCCCCTTTACAAAGAATACATGACTGTGTAGGCCTCTTGACAATGGTATGAACACTCTTTGTTGACGCTGGTTTGCTGTCTGAACTACACGAATGTTCCAAAGCAGTTACCCGAAGTTCCAAAAAAGTAAAAAATTCCACTAAGGATGGTAACTGCCCTGACGTTCTAGACAGATTCCAGGCAACCTTCGTACCAGTATCAAGTTTCCTACTCAGCATGAACAGCAAAATTACATCCCAATGCTCGGCAGGTTCATATAGGACCTTTAATGACTGTATCTGTTGTCTTGCACTATTTAAAAGGGCCCTCAGATTTTCAAAACTTCCTTTATTAATAGCTGGAATATTCTCTATACTCTGCAAGTGCGAATTAATAATCAAAAATTTATTGTTATATGTTTTAACTATGAGGTCATAAGCTATATCATAGTTCTCATTAGAAATACTGATTGTGGAGATTAAGTTGGAAGCTGAATTTGTGAGTGCACCTCTTAAATAGTGCAATTTTTGTACAGGTGCTAATTTAGAATTATTATGAATTAAACTATTGAAAATATCTATAAAGGCTGTCCATTCATTATATTCCCCATTGAATTTAGGTAATATGATATCGGGCAATTTCACATCTATTGAAGCGTGAGCACCTTTCGCAATAGGTTTCTGATGTCGGTCAATTATTGTTTCTATTTCCGACATCATATCAAAATAAAGCTCTGAGTACTTAAGGTATTCAGCAGTATGCGTACCTGGACTGATTGCTTCCAACTGTACATAATTTTCGTCCCAATCGTGACTTCTCTCGACTAATTTTTGTTTACGTACTGATAACGTTTTAATGTTACCGCCCTCACTAAAGCTACTGATATATTTATGAATTGCGTCAAATGATGCTTTAATCATCCTATGCGTACTCTCTAATGAAGCTAAGTCTGCCATTATGATTGCAAATATCAAGTAACCAACTAATCAAGGCAAATATAAAGAGACTTTTGAAATAAGGTACTCTATAACAATGAGGTACAATTAAACAATTCTATAAGTAACAACAAATAACTAAAATAACTATATGTAACAAGAAAACAAATAAATTTTGAATTATAAACACTTATTGTTAATAAAATGTTCTTTGTACATATGTACACTTATAGATGTCAAAGTAACACTCACGACTCGTGTATAGGTTATACACGACCAATTTGCTTCTCCTCTCCACGTGATAGTCGAAGTTAAACAGCAATATCCTCACCAACAAGGCCAAAAAACTGCTTGGGGGGTGCTGAGTTTCACGTGGACATGGAACCGGCAAATAGAACAATCCTTGGGTAGCGACGTGTATCCTAACCTCAAATTAGGCTCATCCAAATCTTCGAAAATTGTAGATTACAGCGTCCGAAAGCTAGCCCCAAGTGATTAAGATGCTCCTTCTTCTCTTTGATTATTGAACGACACAGAACCATTCATGTGCCGCATGCATAAACAATTATAACCAAAATAAAACACCGCACTGTTTTTACAGGCTTTAAATACCTCTCAGCGTTCAATAATTGCAAAACTATTCTTTGCACTAGTACTTATCCGTTACGATGGACCATTTATGGAATAAAGAAATGCTGGATGTATATTTTTAAGGTATATTTATTTAGATGTTTATGCTTCGAAAGTTCTTGAAGAAGAGAGTTAGACATTTATTATACAAGTTGCACATCGGCATATACAAAGCTGAAGGTGGCGCGTAGTATATGCTACCAACCTATCAGCCATAACGCTCGTTGTTGACAGTTCACAACGAGCGCGCGAAACTTAAATTATAAATTTGAATGACAATTTTATCCAAACTGAATGTATCATATAAACAAATATGAGTAAAACTGAAATATTTTTAATATGCACTTGGTGTTAATTTCTTTTATTATATGTCATTAATCTGAAGAAATTCATATTTATTATTAGCTTTCCGTAGGGTAATAGTAATGGACCAAAATTCGAAAATGATTTATTTTGCATATCTTCACGTTTCAGAACTTTCTGAACATTTTGGCATACCTCAAAAAAATTGCTGTGTGGGTGTATGTGTGTGTGTATGTGTGTGTGCGTATGTGTATGTGTGGAAACAATTTTCCGTCGACGATTTCGGGCGTATGGATAAACCGATTTGAAAAATTCAATAAGCAGTCGATTCCTATTGATAGGGAGATGTGCAGATTAGTTTTTGGCAAAAGCAGGTCCAGCGGCTTTAAAGATATGGACCAAAAAGTGCTATAATGCTTGTGTTGACGAAGCAATTGCTTTTCGGTAATTTTTTTTTTTAATTTTTTTTTAATTATCTATTCAAAAATAATATCGGAAAATAATTCGAATTTGAATTCTAATTCTAGCTAAAATTCTAAACATCACTTATAATACTTCAATAAATTATAATAATCCATTTAATTTAACATTTAATATTCCTCGAATATTTTATTAGGGTACGGGAAGTTAAAGCAACTTGTCTTAAGGCACGATGCTATACACCACTAGTCCTATTTTTTAGTCCGATTAAGGACATTGTTTTATAGGCAGATATTAGAGACACATGATACTATTATTAGTAAAGTAAATAATAAATAATTTACAGCTAATTTAAAAAAATTCACTGTAATAAAATGTACCATATCCCAATACTGATAGCGACACGTGAAAAGTAATTTAAAATACCAGATTTAATCTGGCGTATACAACCTTGAGCGATGTTGATTCTCTCATTCTGCAAAAATAAAGTACTTCAGTACGAAGCATGAAAAGCTGCGGATTACAAACGCATTACGAGTAAAACCTTAAAAATTGTTCCATTTACGTTATATAATACTCAAAAGCTCTCACCCACTGATTTTAGCAGCTTATTTCGTAAGCGATAAGTGAAGAGCTTTTTCGGATTTTCGCGATGGTGCTTCTGCTCATTAGCCCAAAATTCTGGCTAAGGTGGCCTTGGACGGTTAAATTTAGTGTGGGATTTAAATATCAGATCATTATAAACCGTTAAATATGGAATTTTTGTTTTACCTTCCCGAGATTTTTTGATTATTGTAGCATTCATGCATAAAAAATATATGCAATTTCTAAAGTTTTGTGCTTTCTCTAGTATGCGTAAGTAAATATATTTCTGGTCAACTTTGTATAAGAATGATAAAAAGTTGATTTTTCATCATTGTTGTATGTACCATATCTGCTACAAATATATACAAAGTTCGAAAAAAGACAATTAAAGTCGAAAAATGAGTTATTTACATACAAAATTACCTTAGAATAGGTTTCAAACTACATTGAAATAAATTTTACTGAGTTTGCTTTAAATCTAGTAAACTAACTCAAAATCACCAATAATTGTGCATAGATTTGAAATTGAGCTTCATCAAAATGAGTTTCAAATATGATTTCTTTTTTAGTTTCAACACAGTACCAATAAAAATGATTTTCAACACATATCTTCATAACATTTTGAACTTTTACTTGATTTTCAAAAAAAAAATAATTTCTAAAAATAATATCATTTTTAAAATAAGCTATATCGGTGAAAAGTGAACCTGAAAAGTGCAGGAAATTGAGCTGCTAATTTTCGGCTAAAACTAATCACCAAGGTGCCAAATGGGTATAGAAATAGTATGGTTCTTTTATTTTTATAAATAATCTATTAGAGATCTGTGAGATTTCTATTGAAAAATCATAAGTCAGATTTTTCCAAAACAAATATTTTCAGTAAATTGCTCTTATTGCTCACCACAACAAACAATTACTTAAATGAGGATCAATGTGTTCTGACCAGTTTGTTGATTTCTCTAATGGCATATGCCTGCATTTTTGAAAACTGTATGAATTTTGCATGTTACCAAAATATTATAAGAGAAAACTTTTATATGAAATATTTCTGTGAAAAACCCTCAGTGAAATAGTCAGACACACGAGAAAGTATTTCTTTGAAACCCATGCAGACATCTAACAGTTCAGCGCTGAATCTTCATGTTCAGGCGATTTACGGTAGGTGGAAAACATATATACAATGTTCTTCAAAATTGGCTAAAATAACGTATTATAATTGAATAATAATATAGAAATATAAATAATATGCAAAATGCATAAAAGTATACATAAATTTTCTGAATATTGATTGCAAAATATCAGTGTATAATACTGTTATTCCACATACTTGATTTAATAGCCCAAGCCATTAATGATATAGTTGCTTTCTCTTTATCATAAATTGCGTACAACTTATGCAAAACTCCATATACTAATATAAACAAAGACTAACCAAATAAGAAAATTGTTGAAATCTATGCAATCGTAATAGTGAAGAACAAAATTAGTAGATACTAACTGTTTTTTACCATTTTTTGTGCATTAAAAAATCAAGTTAATATTTTAGTATTTCAATTCAATATTGAATCTTTTACCTTTATAATTATAAATATAAGTATATATCAATGAGATTTTTTTTGCTCGACATTTAAACATTAAACACTTCATAATGAAAAAAAACTGTATTGAGAAAGGATGAAATCACCATCATAATTTTATTAAAATACTATTAAATATATATTTTTTATTAATATGTTTCTTATGTTTATTGAATCTCCATTAATTCATTGTTTTCTTTTTGGTGTTTACACATATCTAGTGTTAAAACGTACTGAATGAAGATTTATTGATATTTTATGTTTCATCTATTTCAAAATCATGGGAAAAATTAAAATAAAATAATGGTATTTTTTTATTTCACGGTGAGATGACATATAATGTGTGTATGTGTGTGTAAAATTATTATTTATAAGAGTCTATGTACTTTAGTAAATAATATATTACAATTATTACAAAACATACTGTCCACAATACAAGTGTAAATACTTATGTTAATATTGTAATAAAATAAATATTTAGAATGCAAATTAATTGATTCAATCGCAAATTATACTAATATTAGAAATTTTGAAATTAAAAATAAAATAAACTGATTAATTTAATATATATTATTACATCAATTAGATTAATATTAATCAAAACACATATCACTTAAATCCATAAAATTTTTGTTAAATAGACAAACCGATTGAATGGAGGTTTTGTGAATACTAATTTAGTAATGGTTCTACTTTTGGGTCTTGTTTTTTTTTGTTACTGACTAAACAATAATTAAGAATTTATATTGCAAGTATAATCAATTACTGAAATAAATGAAAAATAGTTTCCTTTTTCGGATTTTCATTTATCTATATTGGAAGTTCCGAATCTAGATGTTTGTCATACCAGTTCAATTGCCCTAGCCATATTTTTGATGTCTTATATTGCAAAAAAGTTATACACATATAGACAGTAATTTTGATAGATTTCGATAACTAACTACCTCGACCAGCTTAATGTCAAGCTGTAGTGGTGTCATATCTTCACTATACTAAACTAAGATACTAATTCTGAAAGATGAGATGGTCACCCATGGGATGCAAAATAATAACTCTAAGTTGTGACGAATTGGTCACCAGTTATGAGAAGTTGGTTCCAGAGAATTCCAAAAATCAGAGCAATGTGAGATACTTTGAGGATATGATGTTATTCACAAAATATTGTTTCCAGGCTAAACCAAGCCTAATATTTATATCTATTGTCAAATGGCAGCAAAAAATCTCATCTGAAGGAAGTCCAAAGCAATCAAATGATAAGACCAATAAGATCATCATTGTGTTTTACACATGGGAAGGATTCCGATCAAAATTCTCAACTATTGGGAAATAAAACCAAAATAAAAAATTTAACAAAACAATAAATATTGTCAACTGTGTTCAATAATTTCAACTGTGCTTAATCTTCCAGTGGGGCCAGGCTCTCACTTAAAGAAAGATTACACTAACAGCATACCGCGAGTTTATCTGGATTTTTCTAAATTAATAATTAATTTAATGTTATATATTTCTTTTCAATTCAAGTAGTATAAATATTTTTTCAGAACAAAGTTCTCAAAACCGGTGAACCGCGGCATGGTGCGTGTGTCTGTTGATCCAAGGACGCTGGTAATTATAATATGGCATTGGCATGACATCATCCAATATTCAAACTCGTATTATAACACATAAATGTCAATATGTGCACAAGATAACACTTTGGATTATTTTTACGGATTCGAATCGAATCACATCGTGCTGTCTGATATATATTTTAGTTTCCTGATATTCTTCGAAAAAAACCCATCTCAGCTCTGCCTACCATGAGAGCTTTTGGACAAAGAAATTGGTTCAATTTGAAACTATGTTTTAAAACAATTTACTAAGAAGTTCTATTAACCATTCCCAAATCGAGTCAATTGTTACTGATATACAGAGTAAAAAATATCAAAAACAGTCCTAACTCAGGAATTCTTACTAATATATGAACATTATCCAAACATTTATTCGTGTGAGCACTCATGCATTTTATTAAGTACTTCCCATCAAGAAAAACATATTCCTCATATATATGTCTATTTTGAAATGCATTTCCAATTAAAAACAATTTGCAAGAATCAATATAAGATGATAATCGCACGCATTATATAAAATTATTAATTATTACTATGAGAAAAACGAATAATATTCACGTAATATCTAGATTTCCATGAAAACTTGTATAATGAATATATTCAAGGTAAGCACTGCAGAAATTCTTGCGTGAGGTTATGATTTTGTGTAACATTGATTTAATTTGAATTGCATTTGGAAATTCAAGTATAATTATATATATATATATATATATATATATATATATATGTTTGTGTGTGTGTGTGTGTGGAAAATTAATTCACAAATAGGTTGTTTTCTACCTCAAACCGATCTGCACAAGTTCCAACAGGTATCTTTCAAAAAATTGTAAGACTAGTGAGTGTAAACAAATTGAAATATACTCAATTTTTTAAAAATCTAAATAAAATATCTCTAACAGTTAATAACAAGTAAACAGGTTCACCGATCTTTATCAAAAGAATTTTTTTTTAATTTTCTGATTTTTTAACTTCCCGCAGAGTAAGTTATTGTAATGGGCCGTGTAATCGAAATTACACGAGATTGAAATTTTTTACATTTCTCGACGTTTTGAAGGTTTCTGAACATTTTGGCATACCTGAGAAAAAAGGATGTGTGTGTGTGTATATATGTATGGATACAATTTTTTGTCCACGTTTTCGGGCGCACAGATCAACCGATTTGAATGGTTTAAAAAACATTCGATTTCTATTGATAAGGAGATGTGCTGATTAGTTTTTGGCAAAGGCAAGCCCAGCCATTTCGGAGATACAGAGCTAAATGTGCAAAAAATGGCAGTTTTTGAAAGAACTAAGCGTCCGATTTGAATGATTCAAAGAACTTTCTGCTTGTTTTTAACAAATAATTGATTTTGGAAAAAAAATTTTCAAAATTTTTTGTTTAAATTTTTTTAGTTTATATAATTCTTATTAATATTAGACAATGTTACAATATTTATAATCATCTATTTGAAAAGATTCAATATTTCTCGAACATTTCGTTACGGTACGGGAAGTTCCAGTAATTTGCCTTAAGGCACGATGCCATACACCCCACTAATTTTTTTTTTGTTTGACAAAATCTTGATCAGGAAAACATTATTTTATTAAATCAGATAGGCGAACTTATATATTTTTGTTCATCAGCAATTAAAAAATTTCCAAATGCATAAAGGTCAATAAATTTTATTATAATTTGAATAATCCAAAATATTCCGTATGCGTGCTTGCAAACTCAGAAAAAAAATATTTTGTTTTGTTTTTTTCTATGTTTTTGGAGCTTTTAAGCATTCATAAACAAAGCTTGAACATTACGATAACAAGAAATTGAAAACAACCGACTTAGATCTTTAGACATAATTTGAAAAATAAATTTAAAATACATGTGCATAAACTGTAATTTTCAAAATGCATTTCCAATAGCCCAGGAAAAAAAGTACCCACAAATGAAGAAGAGCGTAATATCAACAACAGATTTCTGTTCAGATTCTTTCGATTTAATATATTAAGATTTTCCATACTGGTAATATTTTTAATTTATTCCTTCAATATGATTAATTACTTGAAAAAGTTGCTGCCAAAATTTTGTATTTTGACCCTTACGCCCCACGTGCTTTAAAATCAAGAATTTTACTTATGATGATTCAAAATAATCCCATCCTGTTTTCTTTGATCTATATTCTAGTCCCTAAAAGCTAATATTGGCATGTTCCATTTCTCTATACTTGATGAACTCATCAATGTAAAAATTGATTATTATTATCCAATTTGAATAAAGATGATGCATCAATATTTATTATAAATTAGTAAATATTGCATCGGCAAGTGTCGAAATATGAACACATATCTCTTGGGCATATCGATTAATCCGCAGACGCGCTTGCGTACTAACACACACAAAATCAGGTGTTAGCAATAATTCGAATGCACATCGTTATTGAAGCTTCTGAAAAGCTTTAGGCTGTCAAACTTCAAACAATAAGCTTTGGTGCAGTTTTGCCTTCAAAGTTTCGAAATTGAGTCGAATTTTTTTACAGTTTGGTTTGCTCCTTTTGAAAATTACTTCGTTATGAGAGCTATATACGTGTTAAGGAAAATTCTACTTGGTGAGATATTTGGTTTTTTTTTATATCTGCACCTATTTCATATGGAACATCAACAAATTTTTGGTAGTACTTAGAATCGAATGTCAATCTAGTGATTGGACGACTGGGTATGATGGTATCCTGTTTAGCTGTTAGGAATCCAAGTCAGATAATATTGAAACAAAAATATTAGGAAGACCTCATCTTCAGGCTAGTTCAGCTACAGTTTATGTGATTTATAACTTGATGGCGAATATAGAAATGATTGTACTTGAAAAAGTCTGATTAAATTTATCCAGTAATCATATGTGGTGCTCATCTAAACGTGAACAGCAACAAGCAGAAATTACTTTGTGTTTTATTTTTTCCTTAAGGCAAACAACAAAATTTTCTTGAAACCAGAGAAAATTTATCAGATAATCTGAGATATAGTTTGCCAAAATGGTGATGCACCAGGAGTGGATAATGCAAATAGGGACTAACAACTAATCTATATAAGAGAAGTTGTTCTTCTAAGTGAATTATGATTTGTCGAGTTCGCAATTCCTGCTGATAGAAAATACATATGTATTTTTTTCCCTATGGCAAACAACAAAAATTTCTTGAAGGCAGAGAAAAATTATCAGATAAGCTGAAATACGGTTTGCCCAAATGTTGATGCACCAGGATTGGATAATGCCAATCGTACACCAATAACTAATCCATATAAGAGAATTTATTCTTCTGAATAAATTATTCGCATGATTTGTCGAGTTTGCAATTCCTGCTGATAGAAAATACATATGTGATGTTTGTTCTCGTATTTGTTAAACTCAAAAGCGAGCGAGAAGCGCTGCACGAGTAATGGTATAAATAATGCAAGTAACTGTACTATTCTATGAACTTGTGGGAAATGAACGCAAACAACTATTTTCTTATATTATTCATAGACGTAAATATATATATATATATATATATATATATATATATACTACAGGTTGTAGTAAAAATCATGCTACGAGATTACTTTGCTTTAAAGATTGGTAAATAATACTTAAGCACAAATTTCATTACTGCAATTTCTTTAACATTGTTCGCAAAATAAATAGTTTATATATTACATTTCGGATGGAAAAGATAAAGTGGACAGACAAAGTAACAAATGAAAAAGTCCTGGAAAGAGTGGGCGAAGAACAGACTCTACTGAGCACAATCCTGAAAAGAAAAGGAAACTCGATTGGACCCCTTTTGCAAAAATGATGCCTCCTGCTCGACGTCGTCGAGTGTAAAATAGAAGGATCGAAAGGGATAGAAAGAAGAAGAATGCAGACGATTGACGACTTACGCGAGAAGCGCAGGATCAGGAAGCATGGAAAGAAAAATACATGAAAAAAGGGAGGGGGGGAGGAAATAGTGGTAATGGGAATGATAGACGACAAAGGGCAAGGGAATCATTTATTATGGTGGCTCTCGCATCATGGACCTGCCTTCGGTCAGACTACCATTTATTATTATTATTATTATTATTATATAACATTTGTAAATAAATAATTTGCTTATGCTTTTCTGAAACTATGGAAGTCCAGCCATCATCTCCAGCGCATTCAATCCAAATTTCCACGACTAATTAGTAGAGTTTTATGGAATTTCATAGAAAATACATTTTAATAAAAAAGTCATCAATACTTAATGAGTATTAATCTCCCATATAAACCCAAGCATTGATAAAGTCGATTTACAAATGTTGTTTTGGAAATAGATAAGAAATTATTAACATATGTTGATTAAGACTTATTACTCTTAAAATGTTTTCATTTAATGGTAACAAGAATGACAAACTACTACACTGTTTACAAATTTTCAGAGTAAAACGAAAACAAAATTTAGAGTTAATTAAGAAAAAACGGTTTAATAGGTATTTTAGCAAATAATCTTTGCAATTCCTCGAATTGGAACTTATACAATTCTTAATTAAATTTAACTCAACTATTAATTCCAAAAAAAACAACTCGGACAAACACAAATATCATTTGAAATAGTTTTTTGGGCTAGATTTTCTTATAGAGATTCTTATAAATAAAAATTTATTTTAATTATTATCATTATTTATTATTATTTATATATCTGTGCTATTGTTATTCAACAAAAGTTTAAATACAACGACAGTTTTCACGTTAACTAATCATTCATCCCATCAAAAAATAATGAAAAATAAACTTATAATTATATTATAAAATAATAAATTATATAGTTAATATTTCAATCAAAAAAAAACTTTTGAGAAGAAGTTAGATAAGTTTATAAAAATGTTAAATATTATATGAATAAATATCATTCAAATCACAAGGTTATAATGCAAATGATGAATTCTTCTGTGCGCAATCAGAACAGATTGCACACAAAAGCTGTTGATTGTTTTCGCGAATGAAATCAAAACAGTTCTCTTTCAAAGTGTTTCTGGTACTTTTTTAATAACCTTTATTTTATTCTAAATTTAATTTTATTTAAAATATCAAATATTCTTAAAAATAACTTTTAACTACTTTATTGTTTGGAGAAAAGCATAAAGAAACATGCGTCTTATTACTTATTACTTGGATTGTTTCCACCAAAAATGAACATAAAAGTTGTTATAATAAATCAATAGTATTCTTATTAATCAGCAGTTAATTACTTCATTTGTCTGTAATACTATAGACAAAAATTGTCTTGAAGCGCCTATATATAATATTGTCAAGAATTACATAATCGACCAACTCTGACGAATAACAGTCCAATTAATATAATTAAATTAAATGTGCTAATCATATATTAAAATTTCCATGAGCGCGACCTAAAAACAAATACGTATGATTACAGGTAGTTACCTCTAATACATTGTCTAAATCGTAATAAACTTGTACACATGGCTCATTAAAAAATAACTTAAGAAATGAGAGAACAAATGTATTATTCGACAAATATTGTCTTATTTGTAAAATATTCCATTAGATTCATAAAGCGGACTAGCTCAACTCGAAGTTCTGGCGTATCACACGTGCAGAAGTTGGAAACCTTTTATATATATTCAATTTCTTCTTATACAGAAGAAACATAATAATAATAAATGATAATCTGCCCGAAGGCACGTCCATGGTGTGAGAGCCACAACAATACAGAAGAAACATATTCTTTATTATTTCATCTCTATATAGTGTAACATAGTTTGTATTTATCTAATTTCATAATATCATCACCGTCGGATTTGCATTAAAACTTTTTATTTTTAAGGAATAATTTAATAACTATCAATCAAAATATCAATGAAACAATTTGTCAAATCAAAACATGTTCTGCAAAATTTTGAAAACAAATTATAATATCTGTATAAACACGTTAATATACATTTGAATCATATCATGCAATATTACTTAAATTTATATTAAAGAACAAGAACGACTTTTACAATCTAACCATATTTAATTCCTTAAATGTGAAATTAAGACAGATTTAATTAAATGTAAGTTATAAATATTATATCATAGGTACTGCTAATAACATTGATATCAGCTCATGGCAACAGTATTATTTGAGCATTTAAAGTATGTAATTTCTGTCCCTATTATTTTTTATTATTATTATTAAATATCTTGATTTCATGTAAATATTAACATCATAAATAAAAAATATATTTTAATGTTATTGCAGTACAATGATATTATTTTAACTATAGTACCTCTACATATTCATCATTTGTAAGATCATGTGAACTCTTTATTTGAAAATTATGTCGATATCTTCATTAGTTCAAATGAGTACTTGCATCGTAGTCTGTAACAAGAAACAGAAATATATTGTTCATATTGTTTTCACCAAAATATTCAAGATTATTTATTATATTTATAGTCCACCTAAAAGTTGAAAAAAAAAATTGAAAATAGATAATGGAATGCGAATGCGAAAATAGCGAATGGATGGAATAAACATCAACTCTATTTAAGAAAATGAATAAAGTTTATTAAATAAAAAAGTAAAAAAGTAGGTACTGCAAAAAGTAGATTTTTATAAGAAAATACCGAATTATAAACAATGTAAAAAATAATGATTTTTGCACAATGTCATCAAAATTAAAATAAAAAAATCGAAAAAATGACTGAAGAAGAATGCAGATGATCGGCAGTAGATGTTTTTGGGAAAAAATAAAAACAGAAAAGAAATTTCTCTAAATAAGAAAAATTCAATAATAATAATAACATGACTTCATGATGTCATGTCAACGGTCAGCGTGACACCTTTCTAATAATAATAATAATAATAATAATAAGTAAATATACATGCGGGTATGTTGCTAAAACAATTTACTTCGGTATATTTTATACATTCAAAAAATTGTAAAATATTATCACTATGAATATATAAAACTTGCAAAAATAGTAGGAAGTCTTGTTGTTACAAGATTCCAATTAACTTTAAAAGTTTTTTTTTTGAAAATATTTGAATTTAAAAAAAAACTGTTAAAAAATAAGTACACGTAGTGTCTTACTATACCCCCTTAACTTAAAAATTTAAAATAAAACTAAATTAGGGAACGTCCATTAATCACGTGAGGTTTTTAGGGAGAGAGGGGTTAGACAAAAAATCACAAAATATTACATGAGGAAGAGAGGGGTATAGTAAGACCCTACGTGTATTTATTTTTTAACTGTTTTTTTTTTTTAATTCAAATATTTTCAAAAACTAGCAGTAAGTGGAATTCTGTCTTAAGGCAATTAGGGCATCGTGCCTTAAGGCAAATTGATGGAACTTTCCGTACCTCAATTCAAAATCCGAGTAATTAAAATTAATCAATAATAATAATCAATAAAAGTTGATCAATGATTTGAAACTTTTAATAGAATTTCGAACCATTAAATCATTCTATCTTAAATCATTTATTTTGAAAAATTTTGGAAATTTTGAACTTTTTTTCAAAGCAATCGTACTGCTTTAACTGCATAAAGACGAAATATCAAAGCGCGTAAGCGCCGCGTCGCCGTCTAACGCGTAAACATTGGTATGGAACCCATAGGAATGTAAACAAAATTTATATTTATTGTTAAAATCTCTATAAAATATCTGATAATTTGTGCATGGGTCTAATGTTCATTTTTGACCGCCAAATGGCTCATTTTATTACTTTTTCCTTTATATCTCTAAAGTCGTTGGACTTGCTTTTCCAAAAAATTGAACAGTTCTTCATTTAGTCAATACAATAAAATGTTTTTTTGAATTATTCAAATCGGACTCTTAAAAACTGAGTTACCGTTTTTGGCACTTTTTGCCCCATATCTTCGGAACGGCTAGACCTGCCTTTGCCAAAAACTAATCAGCATGTTTTCTTATCAATACGAATCGAAAATTTTTTGAAATATTCATATCGGTTGATTTGTGTTCCCGAAATCGTCGACGAAAAGTTGTATCCGAACATACGTACATACACGCAAACACATACACACATACATCCATTTTTTTCTAAGGTATGCCAAAATGTTCAGAAGGTTTTGAAACGTAAAGATCTGTAAAAATTT
Source organism: Ctenocephalides felis (assembly GCF_003426905.1). Classification (NCBI taxonomy): domain Eukaryota; kingdom Metazoa; phylum Arthropoda; class Insecta; order Siphonaptera; family Pulicidae; genus Ctenocephalides; species Ctenocephalides felis. The sequence goes on along the minus strand of NW_020537758.1, from coordinate 40,710,206 downwards.
TCATTTTCGATTTTTTTGCGATTCCTATAATTTGTAAATATGTTTTATTCTTTTATTATTTTATATCTTCGTACAAGAATTTCCGTAAAAAAAAATTAAAATTTCTGAGCAAAACAATCATGTTTCCTAGTTTTCAATTTAATCCGTAACCTGTGTGAATGTTTCCCTCCCCTGTGTTGGAAAGACAACGGTCAGCCGTAGCACAGACAGAAGTCTTTCGTTACACGGTTTTAATACATAAGGTGTTCATCATATCAATGCGATAGTATGCACAGTGTGGGATTGCCTCATTGTGTTGAGAATATGAGAATGGCTCGTGTCTATGTCTTGAGTCAAGTCAAACAGGTTTCTCACCGTTCGTATACAAGGCCGTACGTATAACTTACTTCATCACATCGGACATCGGACATCAGATATCAGACATCAGGCATTGGACTTATTCGCAGAGACGAACTTTTTAATTCAATTACACAATCAAACGATTACTAATAGGGTGACCCATCAACCCATCCTGGGCAATCACTAAGACCGCTATTGACCCACTCTGGTTGATCACCAGGATTGTATCCAATTACCACATTTTGCCATGATTTTTTCTAGAACCAATATCTTACACTTATCGAACGATTATTAATAAGATGACCTATCAATCCACCCTGGTCAATCACCAGGACTACGCCCCCCCCCCCCCAAATTTCCACCATCCGCCCCAATTTTTCCATAACCGATATTAACTAAATTCACATTTGATGCATGGATTTTTCACATTTTTTCAATGGATTTTGATTTTTGATATTTATATTACATGCTGCAACTAGAATTAACTAAAAAAATTGTTTGATGGACAATCTGTTTATAGTCCGGTGATTTAAGTTTAAATTAAGAAAGAATCTCAGAATTCGACATACCTAGCTGTAGGTCTGTAAATACTTGTATATTGACACCCTAAAGTTATCTCAAAACCTATATATGACAAAGTGTCAATACCAAATGTAGGTTTTAAGACAACTTTAGGGTGTCAATATACAAGTATTTATAGATTTACAGGTGGGTATCTCAAATTCCGAGGTGAACTTACTATATTGACTGGACTATTAATACAATTTTACTACCAAACGATTATTGATAAGGTGATCCCATCACGGATTGACCAAATCCGTTCCGAATTTCCACATTTTGTCCAGTAGTTTTAATTAAGAAAGAATTTCGGAATTCTACAACCAATATTAGACAAATTCAAATTTGCACCGATTGTCCAGAATTTTTTATTAGATGTATATTTTTGATATTTATTTTACATGAACAGCTACTAGAATTATTTTAACATAATTTGAACTAAAAAAAAATGTTTGGTTGATTGGATGAACTATTTAATACAATTTTACTACCGAACGATACCGAATTTCCACCTTTTGCCCTGTATTTATCTAGAACCAATATGGGACAAATTCAGATTTGTTGCACCAATTATACAGAATTTTTTAAAAGATTTGTATTTTCGATATTTATTTCATATAAGCTGCACTATAATTATTTTAACATAATTTGAACTGAAAAAATTGTTTCATTGATTAGATAAATTGTTCAATTTAATTACACAATCGAAAGAGAATTAAAAGGGTGACCCCATTACGGATTGACCAGAACCTCCCAAATTTCTACTTTGCAGCCTGAATTATTTTTAATAACGTTATTGGTCTGAAATTTAATATTGTTGCCCGGATTGTGCAGATTTTTTCAAAAAATTTTTGTTCTTGATAATTATTTTAAATAAATTGCAGCTAGAACTATTGTTTAACAATAAAAATACCCGATAATGAAAGATGATATAATATATATATATATATATATATATATAATATATACCTAATCATATACATATACATATGTATATACATATACTATTTACACTTTTTGGGTGTAAGTATTTATTATGTAGTTGTATTATTGAGAAATAGAAAATACCAAAGAGAAAGTTGTAGACCTCATAATCTTTTTGCTAATAAACTCTTAATCCGTACTTTAAATTTTTGCACTATCTGCAATTACTATAGTACATTCCTAATAAATTCTTTATACCTTACAAAATCTTCTTAGAAAAATTTATACCAAACCTCGCGATTTTTCAAGAAACCTCTCTCAATTAATTCAGAATGAGAGCAAATATTTTAGTTTTTGCTCTAATCTGTATCTCAAACTTATTTCTGTAAATTCATTTCCTTGATCTAAAAATAAAATGCTGCTCAAAATATGAAATGTTACATATTGCCGAACCATAAAAAACAATTATAGAAAATAGATCGTATGTGATCATCATCGCTATCCGCATATTAAAGACATATCAAAATGTGTAATGGAAGTTTGGCTAATTTGCTGTAAAATAACATTTATTTATTTCCACACTTAACATTTTTACTTAGGCTCAATAAAAGTGAATAAATAATAAAAATTTGTGAGGCAGAATAATTATTTTGTCTTATGTAACATAACAACTATAGATTTTACCAAACCTATAATAAACTTACTACAATAATGAATCAATGTTTTAATACAAATATATTGAAGAACATAATTAATTTATCAAATTATTTAACATATAGCTCAAATGTTCATTGTTATACCTCAATTTATTTTTGTTATTCAAGTAGACTTTCTAAATTTCACAGCCATAAATTTAAATCATATCTGATGTATTTAGATATATAATTATACTTAAATTATTTTTAACAGATCAGAAATAAATAACAAATATTAAGGTGTCACCGAGAACATTTTTGTCAAAACATTTGTCAGACCATGTGCTACCTCAAAATTTACTGAAAACAGCTTTATGCGCAACTTTTGCGCAGCCAGTGAAGCTCAACTTTTTTTTCAATCCTAACCAGATGGCGCCGATTAAAAAACGCCAGTAACTTGGTGCGACATTTTGACGAGAAAGAACCTGCTGAAAACTTGATATTATTATTAATAGTATGTTATGCAATTTGTTTGATATGAATTTGTGGACATTGAAGATATCTAAATAATATCTAAATTTATTTCTGCAGTATGTTAAAGTTAAAGCAAAATCCAAAAGAGTAGCGCGTTGATTCCAGTAAGCATAGCTTTTTTTTTATAATTAAATAATAATTTCTATAACTGTCCCAAAACGTAAAA
>NW_020537758.1:40681010-40706050 GCF_003426905.1 Ctenocephalides felis | reverse complement strand
CACTATTTTGCTGAAATATGAAAACTTTTATACTAGATAAAAATATAGGTACAGATAAATATGGACGTATCGTAGAATATCTAATTAGTTTATTAATGCAGTTGTTTGAGCCTCACAAATCTTATTAATCCATCTTCCTCTACCTGACATAATAAAATAATTTCCAATCCTACTCTAGGTACTAAGAAAGTTTTTAAGAAATTCATCCTCATTCTGTACGTATAACTTGAACCGTGAACATCAAACAATAAATACTATTAACCGAAATATAATATATAATAAACCGAAAGTGATCCCTTCTCTAAAAATGTTTTGTTGTTGTATATGTATTTTTAATATTATGCTTGAGTATTTTTCAACATTTAACACAGAATTGAAATTTAAAAATAATTTGAGTACTTTGGATGCTATGTTTGAGATAGTCACACACTTAAGATTCGCAAATCCAACCAAAGCTTTTTCTGATAAAGCTGCAAAAGTTATTAGTATTGAGCGCGGAGCCACCCATATCCATCAATAATCGCATATCTTGAAAACTGTTGCATGTATCGATTTATAATTTTTATTACAAGCTTGTTGAAGTATATTTACAATGTGGCCGAGTTTCATCAAATTCGCAAACTCCGCTCTTGAGAAAATATCATGGTACATTTGTTTAATTTATGCGGTAGGCCAATGTGCTCTCAACCTAAAAACTAGGCTATTTCAGGTCACAGTGCGTTGGTCTGTAGTCGCCAATACCGAGCATGTTCAATTGTTAAGTAATCTCGTATATCTCGAAAACTAGCGAATGAACCATTTCAAAAAAATTTTCACGATCTTGATAAATTATAATAACAATGTGTGCCAAGTTCTATCAAATTTGCAAACTCCGCTCTTGAGAAAACGCCATGGTAAATGGTTTAAATATGCGGTAGGCCAAACGTGCTCTCAACCTAAAACTAGGCTAGTTTCAGGTCAGAGTGCGTTAGTCCGTAGTCGCCCATACCAAGCATGTTTAATTGTTAAGAAATCGCGCATATCTCGAAAACTAGTGAATGAACCATATCAAATTTTTTGTCATAATCTTGATAAAGTATAGTAACAATGTGTGCCAAGTTTCATCAAATTTGTAAATTCCGCTTTTGAGAAGATAGTATCTTTTTAAATATTTGTATTGAGCGCGGAGCCAACCCCAATTAATTTCGTATATCTCAAAAACTATTGAATTGACCAATTTAAAAATTTTGTCACATACTTTGTTAAGTATAATAACAACTGCAAGGCCTCTTAGATAAAATTAATTTGCTTTAGAAAAAGTATAAAAATTGTCACCCTTTTATCAAATAAATGTATGATTTCCAAGATATTTTATATTAAATCTCACAATATGGGAAAAAGAAGATTTGCTGGAGCGAATGTGAGTGCGTGTGTGACATTTATGTAAGCAGGTTTATTTATTTACGAATATTTGATTCTATCACATTTTTGGGAGAATGAATGAATATTTTTGGAAGGTTCAATAATATTTGATTCGTGCTGACAATACGCACAGCTTATTGCCCTTTAGTAATTTATGCTTGTGTTATTATTAGATCCATTATTATCTTCTAAATATATATTGGTCAAACAACTGTTATCCAAAATAGATATATTTCCCGTAGTCATAAAATAATAAATTAAACTCTTCATTGTTCTAAGGTAATTAAACAACACATAAAATCTTGCAGGGTTTACAAAAACAAAACCAACAAGAAAATTATGTGATTTTCAATGTATTGTTAACTGTGTGTCGAAATTCCAAAAATTCTTTGTTTTTCATCTGAAATTACATTTTTTCTGTTAAGAGACATATTTACCCTACACCCCGTGTAAACAATTTTAAGATTAAAGCAGATTTTTAATCGACAAAAAATGATTTTAAAAAAATACGTATAAGAGTTTTTCACTGCTTTTTTTTACTGCTTATGTAAAACTGTATAGAATTCTGCGTATTACTTGCAAAAGATTTGCAAGAATTTGTAATATGCATTTGTTGCCAGTTTAAAAAAATAAATAAAAGCGTCATAAAAAGCTCTATGAAAACTTGTTGAAAAGGGAAGTTGTTGGTGCTGCGCTGGATGTGTAGTTGATCGAATAGATAATAGATAATTTTGTACATACAATGAAAATAGGATATAAAATAAAGTATATAATCATTTGGTATCAAGTTTCCAATTAAACTTCAAATCGAAGCGTACAACCTCATATTGCGTTTTCGATATGAGAAAATCTCTAATGCCCTATATTTTCAGTTTATTTTTGTGGGAAATCGCAAGCCCTCGCTTTCCTTCAATCCGATAGATGTTTGGCACAGAATATTCCATTATATTTATATGGGCACTGTTATCTCCTGGTTGTCAATAATAGCGAAATATATGCAATAACATCGATACGATAAACTGGCTATATAATATATATATCTATATTGTGTGGTTTTCGATGATAAAGGAATTCACAGGTATATAGGTCAGATCAAATATTTCATACTTTGTGTGGGACGCGATTGTTATTTTTGGAACAAACTGAATGTATCATATAAACAAATATGAGTAAAATTGAAATATTTTTAATATGCACTTGGTGTTAATTTCTTTTATTATATGTCATTAATCTGAAGAAATTCATATTTATTATTAGCTTTCCGTAGGGTAATAGTAATGGACCAAAATTCGAAAAATGATTTATTTTGCATATCTTCACGTTTCAGAACTTTCTGAACATTTTGGCATACCTCAAAAAAATTGCTGTGTGGGTGTATGTGTGTGTGTATGTGTGTGTGCGTATGTGTATGTGTGGAAACAATTTTCCGTCGACGATTTCGGGCGTATGGATAAACCGATTTGAAAAATTCAATAAGCAGTCGATTCCTATTGATAGGGAGATGTGCAGATTAGTTTTTGGCAAAAGCAGGTCCAGCGGCTTTAAAGATATGGACCAAAGTGCTATAATGCTTGTGTTGACAAAGCAATTGCTTTTCGGTAATTTTTTTTTTTAATTTTTTTTTAATTATCTATTCAAAAATAATATCGGAAAATAATTCGAATTTGAATTCTAATTCTAGCTAAAATTCTAAACATCACTTATAATACTTCAATAAATTATAATAATCCATTTAATTTAACATTTAATATTCCTCGAATATTTTATTAGGGTACGGGAAGTTAAAGCAACTTGTCTTAAGGCACGATGCTATACACCACTAGTCCTATTTTTTTAGTCCGATTAAGGACATTGTTTTATAGGCAGATATTAGAGACACATGATACTATTATTAGTAAAGTAAATAATAAATAATTTACAGCTAATTTAAAAAAATTCACTGTAATAAATGTACCATATCCCAATACTGATAGCGACACGTGAAAAGTAATTTAAAATACCAGATTTAATCTGGCGTATACAACCTGAGCGATGTTGATTCTCTCATTCTGCAAAAATAAGTACTTCAGTACGAAGCATGAAAAGCTGCGGATTACAAACGCATTACGAGTAAAACCTTAAAAATTGTTCCATTTACGTTATATAATACTCAAAAGCTCTCACCCACTGATTTTAGCAGCTTATTTCGTAAGCGATAAGTGAAGAGCTTTTTCGGATTTTCGCGATGGTGCTTCTGCTCATTAGCCCAAAATTCTGGCTAAGGTGGCCTTGGAAGGTTAAATTTAGTGTGGGATTTAAATATCAGATAAAATATTTATAAAACATCAAATATGAAATTTGTATTTTGTCTTTGCGTTCCTGCACCTTTACATTATTTTGGCATAGAAAATATATACAATATCTAAAGTTTTGGGCATTCTAGTAACTAAAGTGAACAAATTTATGGTCAATTTTGTATAAGAATGAAAAAAAAATGGATTTTTCATGAATGTCTACTACAAATATATATATAAAGTTCCAAAAAAAACAAATACAGACGAAAAATGAGTTGGTTACATACAAATTATCATAGAATATATTTCAGATTACATTGCAATAATTTTTAGTGAGTTTGCTATAAATCCAGAAAACTATCCAAAAGCTCATATAATCACATAATGTTATGGATAGATTCTGAATTTAGGTTGATCAAAATAAGTTCCAAATATTCGAAAATCATTTTATAGTTGGATTTAAACATTTTCTTTTTAGTTTTAACACAGTACCGATAAACCTGATTTTCAACACATATCTTCATAACATTTTCAACTTTTAGAATATATCAAAACTTTGTTTTCAAAAAAAAACTAATTTTTAAAATAACGGTATTTCGGTAAAAAGTGAACCTAAAAAGCCTAAGAAATGGATCTACTAATTTTTGCCTAAAACTAATCACTGAGTTACCAAATGGGTATAGAAATAGTATGGTTCTTTTTATTTTTGTAAATAATCTATTAGAGTTCTGTAATACTTCTATGTGAAAATGATACCTTTAGATTTTTGCAAAACGAGAATTTTTAGCAAATTGCTCTTATTGTTCGACATTATAACATACAATTACTTAAACGAGGATCAAAATGTGCTGGAAAATTTATTTGATTTCATTATTGCGCGCATTTTTCAAACTTTATGAATTTTGTATGTTACTAAAATATTATAAGAAAAATCTCTTATATAAATATTTCTGTAAAAACCCTTTAAGTGAAATGGTTAAACACACGAGAAAGTATTTCTTTGAAACCCATGCAGACATCTAACAATTCAGCGCTGAATCTTCATGTTCAGGCAATTTACGGTAGATGGAAAACATATATAAAACGTTCTTCAAAATTGGCTAAAATAACGTATTATCATTGAATAATAATATAGAAACATAAATAATATGCAAAATGCATAAAAGTATACATAAATTTTCTGAATATTGATTGCAAAATATCAGTGTATAATACTGTTATTCCACATACTTGATTTAATAGCCCAAGCCATTAATGATATAGTTGCTTTCTCTTTATCATAAATTGCGTACAACTTATGCAAAATTCCATACACAAATATAAACAAAGACTAGCCAAATGAGAAAATTGTTAAAATCTATGCAAATCGTAATAGTGAAGAACAAAATTAGTAGATACTAACTGTTTTTTACCATTTTTTGTGCATTAAAAAATCAAGTTAATATTTTAGTATTTCAATTCAATATTGAATCTTTTACCTTTATAATTATAAATATAAGTATATATCGATGAGATGTGTAAAATTAATTATTTATAACAGTCTATGTACTTTAGTAAATAATATATTACAATTATTACAAAACATACTGTCCACAATACAAGTGTAAATACTTATGTTAATATTGTAATAAAATAAATATTTGTACTAATATTATAAATTTTAAAATTAAAATTAAATAAACTGATTAATTTAATATATATATACATCAATTAGATTAATATTAAGTAAACACATTACATCACTTAAATTCATAAAATTTTTTTTAAATAGACAAACCGATTGAATTGAGGTCTTGTGAATACTAATTTAGTAATGGTTCTAATTTTGGGTTTTGTTTTTTTTGTTACTGACTAAATAATAATTTAAGAAATTATATTGCAAGTATAATCAATTACTGAAATAAATGAAAAATAGTTTCCTTTTTCGGATTTTCATTTATCTATATTGGAAGTTCCGAATCTAGATGTTGTCATACCAGTTCAATTGCCCTAGCCATATTTTTGATGTCTTATATTGCAAAAAAGTTATACACATATAGACAGTAATTTTGATAGATTTCGATAACTAACTACCTCGACCAGCTTAATGTCAAGCTGTAGTGGTGTCATATCTTCACTATACTAAATTAAGATACTAATTCTGAAAGATGAGATGGTCACCCATGGGATGCAAAATAATAACTCTAAGTTGTGACGAATTGGTCACCAGTTATGAGAAGTTGGTTCCAGAGAATTCCAAAAATTGGAGCAATATGCGGTACTTTGAGGATATGATGAGTTATTCTCAAAATAATGTTTCCAGGCTAAACCAAACCTAATATTTATATCTATTGTAATATTTATATCATCTGAAGGAAGTCCAAAGCATTCAAATGATAAGACCAATAAAATCATCATTGTGTTTTTACACATGGGAAAGATTCCGGCTAAAATTCTCAACTATTGGGAAATAAAATCAAAACAATAAATATAACAATATAATAAATATTTTCAACTGTGTTTAATATTATCAACTGTGTTTAATTTTCCAGTGGAGCCATCAGGCTCATGCTTAAATAGAGATTACTCTAGTTGTATACCGCTAGTTTATCTGGATTATTCTGAATTATTAATTATTTTAAAATTATATATTTCTTTTCAATTCAAGTAGTTATTTTTCAGAACAAAGTTCTCAAAACCGGTGAACCGCGGCATGGTGCGTGTGTCTGTTGATCCAAGGACGCTGGTAATTATAATATGGCATTGGCATGACATCATCCAATAGTCAAACTCGTATTATAACACATAAATGTCAATATGTGCACAAGATAACACTTTGGATTATTTTTACGGATTCGAGTCGAATCACATCATGCTGTGTAAAATATATTTCAGTTTCCTGGTCTTCAAAAGAAACCCCTTGTAATCCAAGACAGCCCCTGGATATGCAATTGATTCAATTTGGAACCAAAGGTAATATGTCTTCAAACAATTTATTAAGAAGTTTTTAAAATCTGGTTAATTGTTACTGATATGAAGAGGTAAAGGCACCATCTGAAGATCTAATATCTAAATATCAGATGATCTGAACCTAAATCTGTGATCGTGATATAAAGAGGTAAAGGCACCATCTGAAGATCAAATATCTAAATATCAGATGATCTGATCCTAACTCTGTGATCGTGATATAAAGAGGTAAAGGCACCATCTGAAGATCAAATATCTAAATATCAGATGATCTGATCCTAACTCTGTGATCGTTACTAATTACATAAACAATTACTGAATAATAAGATCTGAATTAAATATTTATTTGTGTAGGCACCCATGCATTTTATTAAGTATCTCCCTTCAAGAAAAACATATTCCACATATATATTTCTATTTTAAAATGCATTTCCAATTAAAAACAATTTGCAAGAATTGATATAAGATGATAACTCCACGCATTATATAAAATTATTAATTATTACTATGAGAAAAACGAATAATATTCACGTAATATCTAGATTTCCATGAAAACTTGTATAATGAATATATTCAAGGTAAGTACTGCAGAAATTCTTGCGTGAGGTTATGATTTTGTGTAACATTGATTTAATTTGAATTGCATTTGGAAATTCAAGTATAATTATATATATATATATATATATATATATATATATATATAGATATATATATATATATGTGTGGAAAATTAATTCACAAATAGGTTGTTTTCTACCTCAAACCGATCTGCACAAGTTCCAAGAAGTATCTTTCAAAAAATTGTAAGACTAGTGAGTGTAAACAAATTGAAACATACTGAATTTTTCAAAAATCTAAATAAAATATCTCTAACAGTTAAAAACAAGTAAACAGGTTCACCGATCTTTATCAAAAGAATTTTTTTTAATTTTCTGATTTTTTAACTTCCCGCAGAGTAAGTTATTGTAATGGGCCGTGTAATCGAAATTACACGAAATTGAAATTTTTTACATTTCTCGACGTTTTGAAGGTTTCTGAACATTTTGGCATACCTGAGAAAAAAAGGATGTGTGTGTGTATATATGTATGGATACAATTTTTGTCCACGTTTTCGGGCGCACAGATCAACCGATTTGAATGGTTTAAAAAACATTCGATTCCTATTGATAAGAAGATGTGCTGATTAGTTTTTGGCAAAGGCAGGAGCAGCCATTTCGGAGATACAGAGCTAAATGTGCAAAAAATGGCAGTTTTTGAAAGAACTAAGCGTCCGATTTGAATGATTCAAAGAACTTTCTGCTCGTTTTAACAAAATAATTGATTTTGGAAAAAAAATTGTTTCAAAATTTTTTGTTTAATTTTTTTTCAGTTTATATAATTCTTATAAATATTAGACAATGTTACAATATTTATAATCATCTATTTGAAAACATTCAATATTTCTCGAACATTTCGTTACGGTACGGGAAGTTCCAGCAATTTGCCTTAAGGCACGATGCCATACACCCCACTAGTTTTTTTTTTGTTTGACGAAATCTTGATCAGGAAAACATTATATTATTAAATCAGATCGGCGAACTTATATATTTTTGTTCATCAGCAAGTTAAAAATTCCCAAATGCATAAAGGTCAATAAATTTTATTATAATTTGAATAATCCAAAATATTCCGTATTTTGTTTTGTTTTTTTCTCTGTTTTTTGGAGCTTTTAAGCATTCATAAACAAAGCTTGAACATTACGATAACAAGAAATTGAAAACAACCGACTTAGATCTTTAGACATAATCTAAAAAATAAATTTAAAATACATGTGCATAAACAGTAATTTTCAAATTGCATTTCTAATAGCCCAGGAAAAAAAGCTCCCACAAATGAAGAAGAGCGTAATATCAACAACCGATTTCTGTTCAGATTCTTTCGATTTAATATATTAAGATTTTCCATACTGGTAATATTTTTAATTTAATTCTTCAATATGATTAATTACTTGAAAAAGTTGCTGCCAAAATTTTGTATTTTGACCCTTACGCCCCACGTGCTTTAAAATCAAGAATTTTACTTATGATAATCCAAAATAATCCCATCCTGTTTTCTTTGATCTATATTCTAGTCCCTAAAAGCTAATATTGGCATGTTCCATTTCTCTATACTTGATGAACTCATCAATGTAAAAATTGATTATTATTATCCAATTTGAATAAAGATGATGCATCGATATTTATTATAAATTAGTAAATATTGCATCGGCAAGTGTCGAAATATGAACACATATCTCTTGGGCATATCGATTAATCCGCAGACGCGCTTGCGTACTAACACACACAAAATCAGGTGTTAGCAATAATTCGAATGCACATCGTTATTGAAGCTTCTGAAAAGCTTTAGGCTGTCAAACTTCAAACAATAAGCTTTGGTGCAGTTTTGCCTTCAAAGTTTCGAAATTGAGTCGAATTTTTTTACAGTTTGGTTTGCTCCTTTTGAAAATTACTTCGTTATGAGAGCTATATACGTGTTAAGGAAAATTCTACTTGGTGAGATATTTGGTTTTTTTTTTATATCTGCACCTATTTCATATGGAACATCAACAAATTTTTGGTAGTACTTAGAATCGAATGTCAATCTAGTGATTGGACGACTGGGTATGATGGTATCCTGTTTAGCTGTTAGGAATCCAAGTCAGATAATATTGAAACAAAAATATTAGGAAGACCTCATCTTCAGGCTAGTTCAGCTACAGTTTATGTGATTTATAACTTGATGGCGAATATAGAAATGATTGTACTTGAAAAAGTCTGATTAAATTTATCCAGTATTTATATGTGGTGCTCATCTAAACGTGAACAGCAACAAGCAGAAATTACTTTGTGTTTTATTTTTTCCTTAACAAAAATTTCTTGAAGGCAGAGAAAAATTATCAGATAAGCTGAAATACGGTTTGCCCAAATGTTGATGCACCAGGATTGGATATTGCCAATCGTACACCAATAACTAATCCATATAAGAGAATTTATTCTTCTGAATAAATTATTCGCATGATTTGTCGAGTTTGCAATTCCTGCTGATAGAAAATACATATGTGATGTTTGTTCTCGTATTTGTTAAACTCAAAAGCGAGCGAGAAGCGCTGCACGAGTAATGGTATAAATAATGCAAGTAACTGTACTATTCTATGAACTTGTGGGAAATGAACGCAAACAACTATTTTCTTATATTATTCATAGACGTAAATATATATATATATATATATATTATATTTATATATACAGGTTGTAGTAAAATTCGTGCTACGAGATTACTTTGCTTTAAAGATTGGTAAATAACATTTAAGCACCAACTTCATTATTAGAATTCATTTTATTATTGTTCACAAAAGAAATGGTTGATATATTACATTTTGGATGAAGAAGATAAAGTCGACAGATAAAATAGCAAATGAAGAAGTCCTGAAAAGATTGGGCGAAAAAGCTCTACTAAGCACAATCCTGACAAGAAACTGGACTGGACCCCTTCTGCAAAAAGAGTACCTTCTACTCGATGTCGCTGACAGTAAAATAGAAGGTCTAAAAGGAATGGAAAGAAGAAGAATGCAGCCAATTGACGCCTTACGCGAAAAGAGAAAATACAGAAGACCGAAAGCCGAAGCGCAGGATCAGGAAGCATGGACGCAGAAGTTTGGAAAGCAAAATACATGAAAAAATCGGGGGTGAAAATAGTGGTTATGGGATTGATAGACGACAAAGAGTAAGGGAATCATTTATTTGTGGTGGCTCTCGCACTATGGACCTGCCTTCGGGCAGACTATCATTTAATATTATTATTATTATTATATTACATTTGTAAATAAATAATTTGCTTAAGTTTTTCTGGACTCATAGATCAACTTTTGGAGTTGCTCCTGCAAATATAGTCTAGCCATCCCTAGCACATTCAATCTAAATTTCTCCATTTAACTAGTCAAGTTTTTTGGAATTTGTTTAATCAAACACTACACAATGGCCAGAAAATACATTTAATGAATAAATGTCATCAATACTCAATGAGTATTACTAAGGTGACCATATTTTTTTAGTCAAAACCGGTCTTTAAAACAACAAATGCCATTTAAAGATACAATAAAAAACAGTTTTTTTTACATTTTTTTAAATCACTGTTTTTTATTTTTTTAAATCACAATTTTTTAATTATATTTATTACTATTTTATCTACGATATTATACTTTTTGAGCCTTGTATCGCATTTGAGCCTTTCCTAGTTAATCTGAAAAGAATAGCACTTGTTTTTTTGTTTTCATAATTTTTGGTAATATATCTATAAATTTTCGAAAAACTGGTACAATCCGGGACAAAAGATCTAAATCCGGAACAAATATTGCTTTTAGAAAAACCCGGAAAACAAGGTTCAAATCCTGGACAGTCCCGGCCAAACCAGGACGTATGGTAACCTTTTATTATTACTCATCTACCATATGAGTCTAAGCCTTGATAAAGTAGATTAAATATGTCATTTTTAAAATTGATCAAAAATTATTATTATATGACAATTAGGACTTTTCTATTTCTATTATTTCTCTCCAAATGTTTTCATTTATTGGTGACGAGAATGGCAAACTACTACACTGTTTACAAATTTTCAGAGTAGAACGAAAACAAAATTTAGAGATAATTAAGAAGAAACGGTTTAATTAGTATTTTAATAAAACTAATTTTCGCAATTCTTCGAATTGAAAATCATACAATTCTTAATTAAATTTAACTTAACTATTAAATCTACCGAACCAACTCGGACAATCTCTACACAACACAAATATCATTTAAAAGAGTTTTTTCTTTGGCTAGATCTTTATATAAATACGAGATTTATTTTAGTTAATATTATTATTTAACATTATTCAGAGATATTTATATGATATTTATATCTGATATAACGACTGTTTTCATGATCTCTAATCATTCATCCAACAAAAAACAATGAAAAATTAAACAAAGCGAGAAAATATAAAATTAGCAAGTAATACTTCTCAATCGAAATATAAACTTTTTTAGAAGAAGTTAGATAAGTTTATAAAAATGTTAAATATTATATGAATAAATAACATTCAAATCACAAGGTTATAATGCAAATGATGAATTCTTCTGTGTGCAATCAGAACAGATTGCACACAGAAGCTCTTGATTGTTTTCGCGAATTAAATCAAAACAGTTTTTATCAAAGGGTTTTTAGTACTTTTTAATAACCCATATTCTAAAATATAAAATATTATTAACAATAATTTTTAACTACTTTATTGTTTGGAGAAAAACACAAAGAAACAAACATGCGCCTTATTACTTATTTACTTAGATTGTTGCCATCGAAGATGAATATAAAAGTTATTGTATAAATATATTGTATAAATCAATAGTATTCTAATTAATCAGTAGTTAATTACTATACTACTATCAGTAGTTAATTACTCTCTATAATACTATAGACAAAAATTGTCTTGAAGCGCCTATATATAATATTGTCAAGAATTACATAATCGACCGACTCTGACGAATAACAGTCCAATTAATATAATTAAATTAAATGTGCTAATCATATATTAAAATTTCCATGAGCGCGACCTAAAAACAAATACGTATGATTACAGGTAGTAACCTCTAATACAGTGATTCCCAAACTTATTTCACCTACCGCCCCCTTTCCAGAAAAAATGTTACTCAGCGCCCCCCTTACAAACTTTCCGAAGGAGAAGTTTGTTTTCATCAAAAAATGTTTTCTCGACGTTTCAAGCCATTCTGAATCAAATGACACCAACATTTGGAAAAAGTATGTGTGTGTGTGCGTGAACAGATTTTTTTGCCGTAAATCGACGTTTTCTCAAAAACGACTGGACCGATTTCAAAAATCTAAAAGCCATTCGATGTATCTCGATGAAGACTATTGTTTGTCAGTTTTGTGCGACGATCGGCCAAGCCGCTTCTTTATAAATAGCAGAAAAGTGAAAAAACTTTCGCCCACGTTTTAGCCCGCAATTCTGAATCTATTTTGAAAATTCAAAAACCGTTCGAAAGATATTGGTTGGGAATCGACCTGATTAGTTCTTGGAAATGATCGGCCGAGCCGTTTTCTTGTAATAAAGTGTTTTTTTTTTATTTAAGTAGTAGTAATTAATAAGTAGTAGTAATTTTTTAGACAATTTATATTTTTTTGGCGGTAGATACCACAGTCTTATAGATCATACTAAAATATTACGGTCCTACGACAAGTCGTTAAATTTTGAAAATTCGTCAAAGTTTGCAAAAAGTAGTATCGTTTTTATGGCGTTTGTCAAAATTAGAATTTTCAACGATGTTTGCTTAAAAGCGCATAAACCGATTTTAAAATTTTAAAAGCCAATCGATGTATTTCGATTATAATTTTAATGTGAGGGAAGAGGAATGACGGGGGGTTTGCTCGTACCTACGGTAAATTTGTTTGCAAAAAGTCATAAAGGCAATCGCGTTAAAATTCAAGCAATAGCGGATTTAGACTCGGAAGTTAATACAATATCAAAATCGCTATTCCAAAAATTACGCATTAAATCTCAATCCAGAAGCCTTAAGCACCACGGTGTTGTTGGAATTTCAACGAAATCGAATAATTTTACAAATTTAGAAATATTTAATGAAGATGGTACATTTGCAAAAAATAAAAAAATATAAATGCCTTTGTGCTTACGAAAATATTGAGTCTACTACCCGCGCAGCAAATCCAAATTGCTGAACTAAATCTTCCTAATGGATTAAAACTTTTGGATTCACACTTAAATATTCCGCAGCGAAGTAAATATGTTGATAGGTGTTGATACGTTTTTTGAAATTTTAGGTAACGAAAGAATTATACTAGGACCCGATAAATCTATTTTACAAAACGCGGGTGGACAGTTACGGGTAGATATCAAAGAAATATAATCAATAGCACGACAAATAATCCGCCAACTTTACAGATTCTTTTACAAAAATCTCTTAAAGAATCCCTTACCAAATTTGGTAAAGTTACACGCTTTGAAAAGTTATATAAATTATCGGCATATAAAGAAACATATGAACCATTCTTTTCATTAAACCTTTTGCGAAACAAGAATTGGCAGTGCATAGTTTTAAAAATTATTTACTTACTAATACACCTATGCAAATATGGTTGATTAACTTCAATTAAAATATTATCTTTATATAATTCAGTGTTTTTTAATATAATTCAATTTTAATCATTTATTTATATATAATATTAATATTATAATATTTTTTTTAGTTTTGTGCTACAAACGCCCTTTACAACTAAGCATCGCCCCCTAAATACACCAAAGCCCATCACCGCCCCCCAGAATCGCCGCAGCGCCCCCAAGGGGGCGCTGGCGCCCACTTTGGGAATCACTGCTCTAATACATTGTCTAAATCGTAATAAACTTGTACACATGGCTCATTAAAAAATAACTTAAGAAATGAGAGAACAAATGTGTTATTCGACAAATATTGTCTTATTTGTAAAATATTCCATTAAAATTATAAAGCGGACTAGCTCAACTCGAAGTTCCGACGTATCCCACGTGCAGGAGTTGGAAACCTTTCATATATATTCAATTTCTTCTTATACAGAAGAAACATTATAATAATAAATGATAATCTGCCCGAAGGCACGTCCATGGTGTGAGAGCCACCACAAATACAGAAGAAACATATTCTTTATTATTTCATCTCTATATAGTGTAACATAGTTTGTATTTATCTAATTTCATAATATCATCACCGTCGGATTTGCATTAAAACTTTTTAATTTTTAAAGAATAATTTAATAATTATCAATCAAAATATCAATGAAACAATTTTGTCAAATCAAAACATGTTCTGCAAAATTTTGAAAACAAATTATAATATCTGTATAAACACGTTAATATACATTTGAATCATATCATGCAATATTACTTAAATTTATATTGAAGAACAAGAACGACTTTTACAATCTAACCATATTTAATTCCTTTAATGTGAAATTAAGACAGATTTAATTAAATGTAAGTTATAAATATTATATCATAGGTACTGCTAATAACATTGATATCAGCTCATGGCAACAGTATTATTTGAGCATTTAAAGTATGTAATTTCTGTCCCTATTATTTTTTATTATTATTATTAAATATCTTGATTTCATGTAAATATTAACATCACAAATAAAAAATATATTTTAATGTTATTACAGTACAATGATATTATTTTAACTATAGTACCTCTACATATTCATCATTTGTAAGATCATGTGAACTCTTCATTTGAAAATTATGTCGATATCTTCATTAGTTCAAATGAGTACTTGCATCGTAGTCTGTAACAAGAAACAGAAATATATTGTTCATATTGTTTTCACCAAAATATTCAAGATTATTTATTATATTTATAGTCTACTTAAAAGTTGAAAAAAATATTGATTAACTAGTGAGGCGCATGGCATCGTGCTTTGGCAAGTTGCTGGAACTTCCCGTACCAAAAATTACTTTTTTTTAAAAAAAGAATAACATTTTTGAAAAAATTTTACTCTAAAATAAGATTTTTGATAAACTATAAATTTTTGACAAAAATTTACTTTTTTGAAAAAACGATTTCTTGAAGAAAAGTGTATTTTGAAATATTTTGGAAATCAAAGCAATCGTACTGCTTTAACTGCAAAGAGACGAAATATCGAAGCGCGTAACCCATAGGAAAGTGAACAAAATTTACACTTATTGTTAAAATGTCTATAAAACAATCTGATAATTTTATGTGCATATGTCTAATGATCATTTTTGACCGCCAGATGGCATTTTTTTACTTTTTTTACTAGATCTCCGAAACCGCTAGACCTGCGTTCATGAAAATTTGATCTGTTCTTCATCTTGTTAATACAAGTAAAATCTTAAAAACTGAGTTACCGTTTTTGGCACTTTTTGCCCCATATCTTCAGAACGGCTAGACCTGCCTTCGCCATAAACTAATCAGCTCGTCTTTATCAATACGAATCGAATGTTTTTTGAATTATTCAAATCGCTTAATCCGTGTTTCCGAAATCGTCGAAGAAAATTTGCATCCGCACACACATACACACACACATACATACATCCATTTTTTCTAAGGTATTCCAAAATATTCAGAAACCTCTGAAATGTAAAGATATACAAAAAAATTTATTTTCAATTTTTTTGCGATTACTATAACTTACCCACGAGAAGTTAAAAATGGGTAATTGATAATTTGCAGACTCATAAAGTAATAATGGAATAAATATAATATCTATTTAAGAAAAGTTGTTTAAAATAGGAAATAGTGCTGATAATAGTGGTCACGATTTTCACAAGAAATTACTGAATCTGACACAGTTCTTAAAATAAATGCTAACTACACAATGTCATCAAAAGTAAAATAAATAAATCGAAAGAAAGTTTTCGAATCGAAAGGTCGACAGTAGAAGTTTTTGGGAAAAAATAAAAGCAGAAAAGAAAATTCTCCAAATAAGAAAAATTCAATAATAATTGGAAGACAATTTACTTGGGTATATTTTATACATATAACAAAATTGCAAAATATCATCAATATGAATATATAAAAATTAAGAAAATATTAGAAATTCTTGTTATTACTGGATTACAATTACTTATTAACTTGAAAATTCAACATAATACAAAATTATGCTAATAAAAACAACCTTGGAATTTTCGAAAATCATAATTTTGTAGATAACAAATTTATTTTCCAAAACGTCATTGCCATAAAAAAAAATGAAGAGCTATTTCTATTACTTAATTGCTCTTAATTGAATTATCTCAAACTAATGTTTAAATTAAAAATAATTCAACTAATAAAAACAACTCTTAAAGTGTCATAACTGTCGATAAAGACTTAGACTTACATTAGCTAGAGCTCCCTCCCTTAATTTTTTTTTCAATCACATATCTTCGTATAAGAATCGCCTTCTAGAATCTAAAGTTTTTGAGCAAAACAATCATATTTCCTGGTTCTCAATTTAATCCGTGCACCTGTGTAAATGTTTCCCTCCCCTGTGTTGGAAAGACAACGGTCAGCCAGAGCACAGACAGAAGTCTTTCGTTACACGGTTTTAATACATAAGGTGTTCATCATATCAATGCGATAGTATGCACAGTGTGGGATTGCCTCATTGTGTTGAGAATATGAGAATGGCTCGTGTCTATGTCTTGACGGAGAACGAACGAACGAGTCAAGTCAAACAGGTTTCTCACCGTTCGTATACAAGGCCGTACGTATAACTTACTTCATCACATCGGACATCGGACATCAGATATCAGACATCAGGCATTGGACTTATTCGCAGGGAGGAACTTTTTAATTCAATTGCACTATCGAACGATTATTAATAGGGTGTCGCATCGACCCACCCTGGTTCATCACCAGGAATGCTATTGACCCACCCTGGTTAATCACCAGGACCGTGCTTTCGTTTCACCATGAATTTTTCTAGAATCAATATCTTACACTTATAGAACGATTATTAATAGATTGACCTATCAATCCACCCTGGTCAATCACCAGGACCGCCGTTGACCCACCCTGCTGCTTAAATAATTTGAATTAAAGCTTGAACAAATAATTAATTAACGGACAACCTGATATCGAGCAGTAGCGATATACATTTTCACTTGAAAATATAGATACAAAATATGTTTTGAAGTGAAAATAGTCCTTCCCTTCCTGGTTATTGCCTTTCAAGATTTCAAAATACCCAGTTAAAAAAACTAGTGGTTGCAAAATGCATGACATCGTGCCTTAAGGCAAATTGCTGGAACTTTCTGTACCAAAAATTAAGTTGTCTAAAAGAGCTTGAGAATTTTTTTGAAAAATTTTGACAAAATTAGATTTTTGAGAACTTTGAAATTTAAAAAAAAAATCACTTTGAACTTTTTTTTAATTTTTCCATAACCAGTATTGGCTAAATTCGCATTCTTTGCATAGTAATAACGCAATTTTTTAATAGATTTTCATTTTTGTTACTCATATTAGATGCTGCAACTATAATTATTGTTACAAAATTTGACCCAAAAAATTGTTTGATTTTTTGGACAAACTGTTTATAGTCCGGTCATTTAAGCTTAAAAGGTAAGGTAAGAATCTCGGAATTCGAGTTACTCATACTATGTAAGTTGTCTCAAAACCTACATATGGTAGCGTGTCAATAGTATATGTAGGGTTTTGAGACAACTTTAGGGTGATTGACACCCTAACATACAAGTATTTACAAACTTACAGCTGGGTATCTCGATTTCCGGGGTGAACTTACTATATTGTCTGGACTATTAGCACAATTTTACTACCGAACGATTATTGATAAGGTGACCCCATCACAGACTGACCAGAACCGTTCCGAATTTCCACCTTTTGCCCTGTATTTATCTAGAACCAATATTGGTCAAAATTCAAAATTGTTGCTCCAATTATTCAGAATTTTTTATTAGATTATTATTTTTGTTGTTTATTTTACATGAACAGCCACAAGAATTATTTTTTCCAAAATTTGAACTAAAAAAACTTTGATTGATTGGGCAAGCTGTTTAATGCAATTTTACTACCAAACGATTTTTGATAAGGTGGCCCCATCACGGATTGACCAGGACCTTCCAAATTTCCACCTTGCGACCTGAATTATTTTTTGTAACGTTATTGGTCTGGAATTCAATAATGTTGCCCGGATTGTGCAGAATTCTTTAAAAGATTTTTATTCATAATATTTATTTTAAATTAACTGCAACTAGAACTATTGTTTAACAATAAAAACACTACCAACCATATACATAAACATATACATACATTTACTATTTACACTTTTTGGGTGTAAGTATTTATCATGTAGTTGTATAATTGAGAAATAGAAAATACCACGAGAGAAAGTTGTAGACCTCATAATCTTTTTGCTGATAAACTATTAATCCGTACTTTAAATTTTTGCACTATCTGCAATTACTATAGTAAATGCCTAATAAATTCTTTTTACGGTACAAAAGCTTCTTAGGACCAAATTTCGCGATTTCCTCAAGAAACCATTCTCAATTAATTCAGAATGAGAGCAAATATTTTAGTTTTTGCTCTAATCTGTATCTCAAACTTATTTCTGTAAATTCATTTCCCTGATCTAAAAATAAAATGCTGCTCAAAATATGAAATGTTACATATTGCCGAACCATAAAAAACAATTATAGAAAATAGATCGTATGTGATCGTCATCGATATCCGTATATTTAAAGACATATCAAAATGTGTAATGGAAATTAGCCCAATATCATAAAATACCATTTATTTATTTATTAGGTTCATTAAAAGTAAATGAGTAACAAAAATTTGTGATACAGAATAATTATTTTATTATATATAACATAACAACTAAAGATTTTACCAAACCTATAATAAGCTTACTATAATAATGAATCAATGTTTTAATGCAAATATATTGAACATAATTTGTTCAATATATTTGCATTAACACCAATTTGTTTAACAATTAGTAGCTCAAATGTTCATTGTTATACCTTAGTTTATTTTTGTTATTCAAGTAGACTTTCGAAATTTCACAGCCATAAATATAAATCATGTCTGATGTATTTAGATATATAATTATACTTAAATTATTAATAACAGACAAGGAATAAATAACAAATGTTTAGGTGTCACCAATAACATTTCTGTCAAAACATTTGTCAGACCATGTGCTACCTCAAAAATTACCTGAAAACACCTTTATGCGCAACTTCTGCGCAGCCAGTGAAGCTCAACTTTTTTTTCAATCCTAAACAGTTGGGTCCGATTTAAAAACGATCTACCAGCAACTTGGTGAAACATTCTGATGAAAAAGTACCTGCTGTAAACTTGATATTATTGTTTAAGTATATGTTATGCAATTTGTTTGATATGAATTTATGGACATTGAAGAACATACCTTTACAATAATATCTAAATTTATTTTCTGCAGTATAAGTTAAAGTTTAAAGCAATTTCCAAAAGGAGTAGCACGTTGATTCCAGTGTAGTTTTAATTAGTAAGCATGGTTTTTTATTAAATAATAATTTTTACAATAGATCCGAAATGGCAACAAGAAGGCATTGGAAAAAATTCAAATCATCTGACTATTGCCAATGATATGTCGAAGAAGTTAGATATTGTTAAAATACTGACTGATTACAGCATGTGCGTAGTCCTTGATATTATTCTATAACTTAAATTAATAGTAACGTCTTTTATACAATTAGGAAACTTTTGTAGACTGCTCACTTAATATTTTGCTAATTTCAAACTCATTTTATATGGCTTGGACAATCTTCTCGCAAACTGAATTTCGGCTATTTTTTATCAAGTCATTCCCATAGCCTTTAAATTTGTGAAATTTAAATTTTAATTTAAAAAGTGACTTTTGACACAATTTTAACTATCAGATGTTTGCAAATGTCGATAAATTTTTAAAATTAAATTATACTTATCCTGGGACTTTAATACTTTAGTATGTTCTTCAGAACCATGTTATCTATCTAATTTTAACAGTTAATTACAAAAAAACAGCCTGGCCAATTTTTACCAAAAACCAACCAGGGTCCAATACCAATATTTATATACCATGAAATATTATGTATATAAAACTCCATATTACTGATTTCCCTTATTCATTATAATTAACCTTTTCTTAACAAAAGACATTGTACAAAAATTGAATATCTATGGAATCCTCAAGCTAACCGAGCAGTTTCTTTGAAGAGTTCAACGAACAATCTGACCTCCTAATACTCCGGGAGTATAAATAAACCAACTTTGAAATATTTTGCATTTAACAATCAATATTTAATTCGGTCATTAAACTTATCTCCGACTAATAACGAGATCTTGTCCAAAAATTAATAGAACTAATTATTCAAAGAACATCACTATACAGGCACAATATAAGATAAAATTCGATAAAAACTTATGGAGATGCTATCAATAAACAACATATAAAATAAATATTGCATAGAAATTTGCCCTAAGATAAATTGTATGGGCAATTTTATGTTTTTAAAATATATTTTTCTAAGGATCCACAGGAATGAAAGATTAAATCGGACATATAACAGCAAAATAGGATACCATCATACCCGAACGCCCAATCAATGGATTGGCATCCGATTTAGACATTCTATGGACTATTCAAAAAATTTGCTTATATTTAATTATGTAATAGGTGCAAATATATATGAAAATAAACAAATAAAAAAATCAATTTAATTTTTACCTACAGTTTCACCAATTCTACCCATACAATTTAATATTTATAAAAATTTCACAGATACCTCTCCAATATTCTCCATATTCATTACTATCCATGAGCTAAGTTTAAGTCTGACTTGAACCAGAAAAATTTAATGTAGGAAATTTTCCAATGCCCTTTTACTCTATAATATATACCTAAAAAGGTTTTTTCAATCCGACATATATTTTGAATTCACTTTAAGTAACAATATATTTATTTCTAATCTTAATCGACATAAAAAAAATTCTAGTAAAATCTAAGTCTAATTTTTAAGTTGTTACCAGTAAATGATATTTCAATTTCTATATAAAAATTTCAGAACGTTGTTATTCATTTATAGAAAAATTAATGTAATTGTCTAACGGTCTGGTTAACATATAAACTAAAACTTTTCCTTTAGATCCCTCTGGATAATTCCATAGGTACTTTGGAGGGTCGTATGCCCTTATAAATGTTCTACCTTATTATATAAACAATTTTTTTTATTGTTTCTACAGCAATCAGAACTCTTACTTTAAAGTTTTATAAGCTGTTTTTGTTCATGACTTATGACCCAAGGTATTATTATGAGAGTCAACCCATCGGTTCACCATTCTCCTATGTTTGGGGTTTGTATATTAGCTCTTACGTCTAATAGATATAAAAAATACTGCTACTCTTCCTTTAGATCTCTCTGGATAATTCGAATAGGTACTTTGGAGGGTCTTATGCCTTTAAAAATGTGCTACCTTATTACAGCATTGGCGATATTAGTGGTCAAAAACTTATTGAGTTTTTTAAATTACCTCATCTGTCCTAGCCAACGAGAGTTCACCATAAATAGAACTACTTACGTCAAGTTTAGTCGTCGTCGTCGCCTCCTTTGACGTTATAATCCAATGAAAATAGCAACAAGCTTTAGCTAATATACCATATGCGTACTTGTGACCTAAGTGCATTTTTTTTATTTTCAATTACAAGGTTGTGTCGTCATATTGATATTTGACTTGTCATACAAATCGGCTGCGGTCAGACGGACGCCCATGTCAAAACTTGTGTATTCCCCTCATGGACAAAGACAATACGTCACTCTCTGAAAATAGACGGTCGCGTGCTTCGGAGCAGGGAGACTGTTGCAGCAGGAGAAATAACTAATAAACTACTATATAAAATCCAAAGGCATAATTGATCTGAAAAGCCATCAATTTAGTGATAGTACATGTGGCGAGGAGAGCTCACTTAGTAGTGTGTTCGACTCACACGATTGGGATCTTTGGATCGAATCCTGTCATTCACTTAAAATTTAAGGGGAATAAAATATATATAGTTAATTTGATATTAAATAGAATTGGATTTGTTAAGTAGATTTTTTTTAAATTTTATTTTCAATAACAATCAAATTACAGGACAATTCTATGAGCGATTTGGCTTATGTCATTCACTCGCACACATCCACACACACTTTCAAACACACATATAAATTAATCTGGTAAATATTATATTGATACTTCAATTACTTCAATAAGTGATTCTACTATTCTGTTCATATAAAGTTGTGGTAGTTCTTAGGACCCTCTACATTATCTTTGGGCAGGTTCTTCTTCAGTCTTCTTGAAGTTGGTGTCTCAAGAAGCTGAGTGACTATAGAGTTTGTATAATGTCTAGTTTATGAAAATGTTTGACACTGTTGATTTATATAACTCTGTTTATAAATTCAATATGAAGATCATCGTGTAAGGTCTTATTGCTAACGAACCACGGAAAATCAGTAATCTGTCTTAATATTTTCGATTGGGCACGTTGCATTAGCACTATGTTGGATTTGCTCGCACAGCCCCACAATTTATGCCTAGAATTTGAATAAAAATAAGAGTAGAAATTACAAAATTCGAATAGCTTTGTTATATTAGTAAGAAGAAAGAATATTAGAACTCGCTTAGATTCAAAAAAGAATGAAGAAATAAAATGGAAGAAAAGATAGGTGTTGAATAGAATTAGAAATTTGAAATAAAAGAGCCAAGAAATAAAGAGAGAGAATAAAGAAGTCAAAATTTAAAAAATAATTGAAAGAAATTGGAGAAGAAAATAAGAATAAACATGTTGAATAGCATATATTAAATTAAATATGGTATAACAAATAGTATAGAATGAAAATAAAATAAAAAATGTTGTAGATGGCTAAATGCTCTCAGAGTGAGCGAGGCCAAATATTAATTAAAAAAATAGTTGTACATTCATAATTATGTTCATAAATCTATTAAATGAAAATCAACCATATTCATTTAACTAGAAATCAACCAAATTTGAGCTACTTCAGTCAAACAGTTTAAAGAATCATTCATAATATTGCTGAATTTTCCTTTTTCTATTGCAATAACTATTTTCTTAGCTAATTTCTATCTAAGTAGACTATTTGATCTTTTGTACAACCATATTATTTTCCTGTTTTTAACTTTGTTTATTCATATTCAAGTTATCATTACTATTTTTAAATGTATAAGCCAGAACGATTTGCACAAAATTTAAGCTTGACCGGGATTTACTGATGCATTTTATGACAATATTATATTATATTATTACATTTAATATTTGCATGTTTTGGTTCAACGCCTTTATTAAA
The DNA here is from genome assembly GCF_003426905.1 of Ctenocephalides felis. Lineage (NCBI taxonomy): Eukaryota > Metazoa > Arthropoda > Insecta > Siphonaptera > Pulicidae > Ctenocephalides > Ctenocephalides felis. Next base: position 40,682,536 of record NW_020537758.1, on the reverse strand, counting down.
TTTCTACAAATTTTATATTTAAAGATAAGCAACACGCGGCCCTTTAATTATTTGCACTCTAAAATAGATTTTTATTTATTGTCAATTTTCTCCCATCCAATCAATTATCATGTATTCTTTTCTTGTGGCATTTATTTTTAAAATGTTATTTTTTTATATTGTATTTTTATTGCAATAAATTTGTAAAAAATGCTAATTATGTAATAATTTAACTTTTGCTTCCAGTTTTTTTTTACAAGAATTATCAATACTGTCAAAAACCATACATCTCCTCACATTGCAGTACTTACCTATCAATAATATTCTGCTCAACATCCTATTTAAAGTTATTAATTATTGATAATTATTAGTTATATTTTAAAAAAATGATTTATTTATGAACTTCTGCAAAAAAAAATTGAAAGGTAACAAATTAAAAAGCAAAGATTAATTTCAATTTTTTTATTTCAAAACTAATTTGCAATTATTAGTGATGAGTATAAAATATACTGATACATTTATATATATATATATATATATATATATATATATATATATATATATATTAATTAAAATATTATTCAAATAATTTAATTATTACAATTATACTTATAACTATTTTCGCACCACCCATAAGATAAAACATAAAATATAAATCAATAAAATATTTATAGAATATTAAGTTAAATTTCATTCACAAAGTATACACTACAATCTACAGATACATTGGATATTTATTAATTTATTATATTTCTTAATTATAAATTAAACATATAAATAAAAAGTAATGTAAATCGCTTAATATAAAAGAAGCAATATTTACTTAAATTTATTTGAATTCTTTTAAATACAATTCAATAGAAAATCAAGTCAAATAAAATCAATCAAACGATTATACGAAGTTATTACATAATATAGATTCTTTTTTCAAGACTTACCAGTGTAATGTCGATTCCATGAGCTTCGAAAACAGAATGATATGATTTCGTCTTTGTTAAGTAGGGTCGAAAATGCGCCAAAAACTATGAATTGTTATAAGGCGATATTAAAATTCAAAAATTGTTATCTATTTGGAATAAGTTTGGAATCAGATACATGGAGGGTGCAATAGGAAAGTAAATATGCAATTGTGCTCACAATCTAACCTTTGCGGTCGTTGTTGTAAAGTATTATTTTCCTTAAATATATTTTTTTTGCAATATAGGGCACTATGGGCAATCAATTGGTATATGAACTCTATAATACTTATTCTATATCTGACTAGCACTTTGAAAAAAATGTTTGGTTTACAATCAAACATTCAAATTCTTGAACTGCCTGATGTCCAGCAGTTGTGGTATGAGTTTTTTTTCACTTCAAAATATAGATGGAAAAGCACTGCTATATCAATGTAAAAATAATCATACTACAGTAATTGCAATAATAAAATCAAACACAAAGAGCAAGGTCCATCAAAGCCCGTCATTTAAGAAGTCAGCACAATAGCTCATAAGATTAGTTAAGTTGTGATTACAGTTCAATTCAAAATAGTTAAAATAGCGGTGTAA